>NC_090646.1:660378180-660722302 GCF_040937935.1 Hyperolius riggenbachi
CCTGAAGTGGTTGATATTTAGGGTACGTCTGGCTACTTAATACTAAGAGGCACCTGTAGCTACCTGTGACAGGCAAGGGAGGTAAGGGAGAAGGGACAGCTGTACAGCCAGCACATTTGCGGTCCGGCCCGGGGATGGTGTATGTTTGTGGAGGGTGAAGTCTAGGGTGCCAGGACATCTGTACCTATAGGCTCCTATGATGTAAATCCGGGCCTGACTATATGTCACTACAGGGCTTCTATAGCTGCACTGTTGATCAGAAGGCAGTTTAGGGTTGATGAAGCCGGCGTATAAGTATCTGTTATGGCTTTCCATGCAGTCTGCCAGGCCTGATTGTAGGGAAGGCACTGCAGCCGGTGTGGCAGATAGCACAGCTGGACTGACGACAGACAGATAAATCCCTTCTTGTGTAATAACTAATAGGGGGGGGGGGAGCGCAGGACCGGCTGGCGTCACTCCGTACGGACGCCGCGCATTGCTGATTATAATAATAAACACACTGACTGATGTGTATCAAAACCTAATAAAACAGGCCGCTTGCTGACAGATAAGGGTAATGACGGGGGAGCGCGGTCACCAGATATCCACGCCGCGGTCACATTCCCACCGCTCCGGGGAGACGGCCTCTTTATTAAACTCCTCTCCTGCACAAAAGAGATTTCTATGACTTCTTACCGATAGCGATCTGCCAGACCGCGCGTCACAAAACCTGTCATAAGACAATCGCCGAGGCTGGGAGCTCGCTGGATACGCTCGTCATACATCTCTAGTGATCAGAACGCTTTCCTAGGATTGCTTCATAAGAGATCAGCAAACCTGAACTGGAGTTTTGTTAAAGGATACCCGAACTGACGTGACCTGATGAGAAAGAGATGTGTATGTACATTACCTAGCACACAAATAACTAGGCTGTGTTCCTTTTCTTCTTTCTATGCCTGATAGAGTTAAATATCAGGTATGCAAGTGGCTGACGGGAAGTGACTACAGTGTGACCCTCACTGATAAGAAATTGCAACTAGAAGACCCTTTCCTAGCAGAAAATGGGTTATGAGAGCAAGAAAGTGATTAAAAAGGGGGAGTTTCTTATCAGTGAGGGTCACACTGTAGTCACTTCCTGTCTGAGTCAGGATTGAGTAAGCCACTTACATACTTGATATTTAACTCTTTCAGGCAGAGAAACAAAAAGAAGGAACACAGCATAGTAATTTGTGTGCTAGGCACTGTACATACACATGTCTATCGCATCATGTCACACGTCACTTCGGGTATCCTGTAAAGCGGACCTGAACTCAGAACTTCCTCTTTGCTCTAAAAGTTAAGCAACAGCATAATCAAAAACATTTTTGTTACAGCTGATACAATCCCTGCAACAAATCTGCAGTGTGTCTACTTTCTGCTTTCATGGAAGCAGACAAAGGGTTAACATCCGTGTTAAGAAATTAGCAGCTCTGCCGTGGCAGAGTAGATTCCTGAGCTGACACAGCTGAGAGATCAAATTACACTAGTGATTGGTCGCAGATGAGGGGGAATTGGGCTAAACTTTCTAAATACATACAGGGTGTAGTGTTCTCCCCCAGAATTTTTTTTCCAGCTGGGTGGCATGAAAAAGTAGCTGGGTTGGGGAATGTAGGGGAGGTGCTTCTCTGTGCAACTCTGCTTACAGCTGAGGGAGAGGATAAGGAGACCAGCTCATGACAGCCGGGTGCTCACCAAAATTAGCTGGGTGGAGCACCTGGCTAAAAGAGCCTGGGGAGAACACTGAGGGTGCATTTCTCTAGGTTTTCCTTCTGTCCTGTGCAAGAGTTCAGGTCCACTTTAAAGCAAAACTGAACTAAGGTTGGGTTTCCATTGCTGCGAATCTGGGCCGATTCCTCGCCCACGAGTTCGGATGGATTTTAGCAGCCTATTGAAGTCTATGTAAGCCACCCGAATTCGTGGCCGAAGAAAAATCTGAGGCCCTGCAGCATAATTCTGTGCGGGACTGTCCGAATCCCATAGACGTGCATAGCGCGGCTAGAGGAATTCGGCTGCGAGAGGCAGCAGCTGTGCCGGCATTGCGTCTCGCAAGACACATGCCGGCGCACAAGTGGAAACGTAGCCTAAAGGTGCCTCCAGACGAGCCCACTCACATCGTGGTCTCTGTATCGCTGGTTTCGGCTCAGTGCTGTCAGCAGAGACACCTGGTGATGGCAGAGACCCGAAACCGCTTGGAGCAACTAGAGAGTGGGCATCTCCAGGTTTATCCAACTTTTATTGGCACTGAAATAGAAAAGTTTGCCCACAGAGGGTCCCTGAGGAACGCTAAGCAGTTTGTGGCGTGACTTGAATCCCCCCGTGCAGCGTGCTGAGCCACGGTTCTTCTCTCCGGTGGCATGGCTTTAATCCCACCGTGCAGCGTGCTGAGCCGTGGTTCCTCTCTCCGGTGACGTGGCTTGAATTCCCCCGTGCAGTGTGCTGAGCCGTGGTTCCTCTCCGGTGGCGTGGCTTGAATCCCCCCCCCCCCACCGTGCAGCGTGCTGAGCCGTGGTTCCTTTCTGGTGGCATGGCTTGAATCCCCCCATGCAGCGTGGTGAGCCGTGGTTCCTCTCTCCGGTGACGTGGCTTGAATTCCCCCGTGCAGTGTGCTGAGCCGTGGTTCCTCTCCGGTGGCGTGGCTTGAATCTCCCCCCCCCCCCCCCCCCGTGCAGCGTGCTGAGCCGTGGTTCCTCCCTTCAGTGGAGTGGCTTGAATCCCCCCCGTGCAGCGTGGTGAGCCGTGGTTCCTCTCCGGTGGCGTGGCTTGATTCCCCCAGTGTAGCGTGCTGAGCCGTGGTTCCTCTCCGGTGGCGTGGCATGAATCCCCCCCCCCCCCCCCACCGTGCAGCGTGCTGAGGCGTGGTTCCTCCCTTCGGTGGAGTGGCTTGAATTCCCCCCCCCCCCCGTGCAGCGTGGTGAGCCGTGGTTCCTCTCCGGTGGCGTGGCTTGATTCCCCCAGTGTAGCGTGCTGAGCCGTGGTTCCTCTCCGGTGGCGTGGCTTGAATCCCCCCCCCCCCACCGTGCAGCGTGCTGAGGCGTGGTTCCTCCCTTCGGTGGAGTGGCTTGAATTCCCCCCCCCCTGTGCAGCGTGGTGAGCCGTGGTTCCTCTCCGGTGGCGTGGCTTGATTCCCCCAGTGTAGCGTGCTGAGCCGTGGTTCCTCTCCGGTGGCGTGGCTTGAATCCCCCCCCCCCACCGTGCAGCGTGCTGAGGCGTGGTTCCTCCCTTCGGTGGAGTGGCTTGAATCCCCCCCCGTGCAGCGTGGTGAGCCGTGGTTCCTCTCCGGTGGCGTGGCTTGATTCCCCCAGTGTAGCGTGCTGAGCCGTGGTTCCTCTCCGGTGGCGTGGCTTGAATCCCCGCCCCCGTGCAGCGTGCTGAGCAGCGGTTCCTCTCTCCGGTAGCCAAGCATCAATTACAGCCCATTGACAGAAGCTGGCTGTGTCTTGCCTCAGATGCGGCCCCCTCGCTGCAGCGGCGTCTCTCAGCGCCGTGCAATCGCTGCCAGCCTGCATGTGCTCAGCCCAGATCTTATTCTAATAATAAACCTTCCGTATTCTGGGACTCTGCATTGATTACATGCTTCGCTGTGCTCTATTAGAACACTGAGAAGCCTTGAAACGGAGAAATCCGAAGTCCCGTAACCACTTCCATGCCGACATTATTCTATAATGGCAATGCATTAGCCCAGCCCAGGGCAGTCTCAGCAGCATCTTCCGTCTTCGAGAGCGATACATCGTGATCGTGGGAAACCACAGTTCCTCGCTTAAAGGACCACTCCTGCATTAATAGCAAGCAGTTAAAATCTGACAGAACTGACAGGTTTTGGACTAGTCCATCTCCTCATGTGATTCTCAGGGTTTTCCTTTTGTTTTCAAAAGCGTTTCCTGAATGGCATTTTAACTGCTTAAACAGTAATGCTGGGTCAGATCGATTATTCCCAACCTGTCCGATTTGCTTTCTGATTGATTTCCGAGCATTTTCTAAACAAATTTTCATTAACAATAATAGGAAATCGATTGGAAAATGCTCGGGAATCGATCGGAATGCAAATCGGGGATGTTGAAAAAAATCGATCTGACAGTAAAGCGACAGTAAATCGACCATAAAATCTGTGTGTACCCAGCAGAAGATACCAGCCAGCCTCCCTTCTCACTTGCACACTATTTTGTCAGTTTGACTTAACAACTGCCGTTCAGGGAATGCTTTAAGAAAACAGAGAAAACTCTAAAAATCCCCCATGAGGAGATGGTATAGTCCAAAAACCTGTCGGTTCTGTCAGATTTTAACTGCTTACTTTTTAGTAGGGGGGCTTTTTGGTCTCTTTTTAGCCTCTTATACTTTCCTAGTGATTCGGAGTTGCCGTAAGTTGTCGGGGTATTCTGTAGTACTGGTACAAGCCCCTATCCCATACAGCCATAATATTAATCCCTGTCATGCACTGATGAGCACCAGAAAGTCCGAAACAGGCTGTCTGCATGTGGGGCTGATGTGGCTCTGTAACATTTATTAGCTACAGGCTATACTATACACCAGCGGTTCCGGATATAAGCCTGGCTTTCAAGTGTATTGTGTAGCAAAGACCAGCACGCTAAGAACCAAAAATCTGAAAGAATTTGTTGTTAATTATTTCGAAAAAAACACTGTTCCAATAAATTGCGTCGACTATAAATGTAATGCTATCGGCAGATAGATGGTTCGATAGATAATCTCCATCATGTCCGATATTGTTTTTGATTGTTTTTCTGGTCGATTTCTGATAGAAGTGAAGGGAAATGGATAAGAAAAGATGAGAATCGATCAGGAAAATAAAATAAAAAAATCGATCAGATGGAAATTCGACCGAAAAAATGCATCGTGTGCAGTGTTCTCCCCAGAAATATTTTCCAGCCGGGTGGCATGAAAAAGTAGCCGGGTGGGGAAGCAAGGTCACGCTGGGTGCTGCTGGGTGAGAAAGTAAGGAAACACTGAACGGAGAGGGAGGGTCACACTGGGTGGGGTGGGAGTGGATCACGCTGGGTGGGGAGAGGTTGGCATAATGCTGAGTGCTGGTGGGGGGAGCAAGGTAACTTGTTCAAGAAACAAAAATCGCATTGCAAACGATCCCAAAATGCTGTATGCAGTGCATTTGATTTTACATACATCACAATTATAGTGTGAATGCTTCCTGAGGGAAACTTTGTCATAGTGCTGCTCTGTTCGCTGGCATTCAGCAAAGCTCTGTAAATTCCTGGAAAAGTATCTTAGTGTGAATGGGGCCTTAGTGCCATAGCCCCATCATCACATATATGACCTGACATTCAACACTCTCTGCATGCAATGTATTGTGACTCCTGCTGCTGGACATACACTAGGAGCAGCGGAGTGCTGACTTAAAGAAAACCTGTAATGAAAAAAAAACCTCCCCTGGGGGGTACTCGCCTCGGGTGAGGGAAGCCTCCGGATCCTATTGAGGCTTCCCCCATCCTCCTCTGTCCCACGGCAGTGGCGATAACACTCCCCGAACAGCGGGGATGTGAATATTTACCTTCCCGGCTCCAGCGCAGGCGCAGTATCAGCTCTCCGCTCGGAGATAGGCGGAAATAGCCAATCGCTGTCGGGCCGCTCTACTGCGCAGGCGCAAGTCTCCTGCGCAGTAGAGCGGACCCGACAGAGATTGGCTATTTTTGCCTATCTTCGTGCGGAGAGCCGCAACAGCGCCTCCGCTGGAGGTAGGAAAGGTAAATCAATGCTTGTCGAGGGAGGATTCCGGGACACTTCAGGGGATCCAGCGCTGGACTGCCTGTAGTTTCAGGGGAGGGGGAAGCCTCATTGGGACCCTGAGGCTTCCCCCACCTACTGAGGTGAGTACCCCCCAGGGGAACTTTTTTTTGTTAGCTGATCACACAGGCAGGCAACAGAGTGGTGAGGATTCCAGAGGAGACTTTGCAAAAAACATGCTAGTTCAAAGCACAGCGATATGAGACATACAAGTATTCTGGCTGAACTTAATGGACTTATGGCTTTTTTTCCACCTAAACTACTGTAACTGCAGAGATAAGACAGGCTGAACTGAACTTTTTGCCATTCATATTTGCCCATACTAAAAACTGGATATCACAGTGATTTTACAATCACTGACACAAAAGATGTCAGTCTGGCATAAAGTGCAAGGACACAGGGGACAGAGTGAATGCTGCACCAGGTTCATATTACAGCCCTGTAAACCACTCAGATCTCTCTTCACACTGAATGACCAGCGTGGTGATATGTTAATGAGCCACACTTATCTGAGTATTCCGACATTCCTGTGAATGGAAGGAGCTGGGAAGGGGCTTTGTATCTGCTGCACAGATAGAGGAGGAGGAGAGCTTCTGTGTCCACTGCTGGGAAAGATCGGGTGACCACCAAAAGGAATAGCAATAGAGCCGTACACTCTATTCTATGGTCGGCTCCAGCAAAGTTCCCGAGGTCTGACTCATCTGTGCTAGGAGTTTCCCCCGCCCCTCGCTGCGGATAGGAAGGAGACGCTGAGGAGGAGGGCGGAGATGTGTCTCTGCACTCAGCGCTGCCTGAATTAAAACTACGAGCAGAGGAAAGTGTCTCTGCTTTAGACTCGAGGCTAATCAAATCAGCCGGGCGGGAACAGAGACCCAGGTGGGCGCTCCGCCCGGGTAATAGGCTCTGGGGAGAACACTGGTGTGTAACTAGAATTAAAGGTCAGGAATGTGAATCAGTCAATTTCAAAAGTCCATAGACTCAAATATTGCACAATGGGCTCAATTCTGGTAGCTATGTGAGGTAAATATTTTTTTGGTAGGTAAAATACCTCATGAGGTATTTTCCTCTTCTTTTATCAATTCTAAAAGATTTTTCTTCATTTCCAAAAATGAGGTAAAACATGCAGTAAAACATGAGGTAAATGCATAGAGTGAGGTAAAACATGAGGTATTTCTGTGGTAAGCCTGCAGCACATAGGTAATAGTCTTTAATTGTCTCCCATAAGTTAGGATAGTCTTTGGAAGATGTCGTTTTTTTTTTTTTGTTTTGTTTTGTTTTTTGAGGGAAGGTGTATTTGATTATGTAGCAACCTATGAAAAGTCAATTTATAGGCATCCATTATAAAAAAAAATAAAAAAAAATCATGAAGGATTGTACAGGGTTTGGAGCACTTGTTCTTTTTTAAAACTAAATGGAAGCTAGTGGTCAGATCACTTTTACTTATTTCAGCAAAATATGGGGGCCATGAACACAGAACAAGCTGAAAAGGCTCCATGTTATGTGACAGATATCACAATTCTGTCACAGCACTGCATTTATCATGTTGTAGAGGTAGGTCTAATTATGTGAGGTAAAAGACATGCAAACACGCACCTTCTCTTCAGAATTCAAGTGTGAGGTATTTCACTACTAAATACCACACTTTTTTTTTTAGTAGAAAATTACCACATGAATTACCTCATGAAATTACATGAGGTAAAACTTTACTTAAAGAGACTCCGTAACAAAAATTGCATCCTGTTTTTTATCATCCTACATGTTCCAAAAGCTATTCTAATGTGTTCTGGCTAAGGGCTGGTTCAGACGGACGCTTGCAGAGCGTTTACTGCCAGCGTTCGGGGCTTGGCGTTAAACGCTCCCACTCAAGTGAATGGGAGAGTTTGTACCAAGCTTTTACGCGCGTTTGCACGAACGCGGCGTTCGGGTCCCGATTTTCACTGGCGTTCAAGGAGCCCCTGGAAGCTACATGTTGCTTCCAGGGGCGGTTAACCGCGACGGGTAATGTCCCCCTAGGGGAAGAAAAAACGCGACCGCATCCGAACGCAATGCAAACGCTGCTGAAAGCCCGAACGCATTGCCGCCGCGACGCCAACGAACGCTACGCCTCCAAACGTCCGTCTGAACCAGCCCTAACTGCAGCACTTTCTACTATGACAGTCTCTGTAATAAATCAATGTATCTTTCCCCTGTCAGACTTGTCGGCCTGTGTCTGGAAGGCTGCCAAGTTCTTCAGTGTTGTGGTTCTGCTATGAACTCCCCCTTCCAGGCCCCTCTATGCACACTGCCTGTGTGTTATTTAGATAAGAGAGAAGAGAGAAGCTGCTCTAATCAGCTGGATAAATCGTCCTCTGAGCTGGCTGGGCTTTCACATAGGGCTGGTGCACACCGAGCGGCTTTTTGGGCGTTTTCAGATCCGCTTGCGGCTGCGGATCTGCTTGGTCAATGTATCTCAATGGGGTGGTGCACACCAGAGCGGCAGGCGTTTTGCAGAAACGAAAAATGCCTGGGTGAGGCATTTTTTGGATTGCGGATGCGTTTCTGCCTCAATGTTAAGTATAGGAAAAACGCAAACCGCTCTGAAAAACGGCACTTCAGAGCGGTTTTGCAGGCGTTTTTGTTACAGAAGCTGTTCAGTAACAGCTTTACTGTAACAATATATGAAATCTACTATACTGAAAACCGCAGCAGCAATCCGCAAAACGCTAGCAAAACGCCTCATAAAAATAAAAAAAAGCGTTTAAAAATCTGCTAGCGTTTTGCGGATCTGCTAGCGGGTTTTGGTGTGCACCAGCCCATACTGAGGAATTACAAACAAGGGCAAAGCTGTTTGCAAGAAGAAAAGAGCAGCCTGAAACTTCAGTGCATGGGGGAAAGAAACACACAAATGATCTCTTGAGATTCAAAAGGAATGCTGTATACAGCCTGCTTATGTATGGATGTATTTTCTATGTGTGGACATACTGTACATCAACCTACTTCCTGTTTTGGTGGCCATTTTGTTTGTTTACAAACAAACTTTTTAAAACTGTTTTTAACCACTTTTAATGCGGCGAGGAGCGGCGAAATTGTGACAGAGGGTAATAGGAGATGTCCCCTAACGCACTGGTATGTTTACTTTTGAGCGATTTTAACAATACAGATTCTCTTTAAACTACCAGAATTCAAAAGTTGATTTCCCTCATGAGGTAAACCCAATTCCATGAGGTAATTATTTACTAAACGCTACCAGAATTGAGCCCAATGTCTGGCTGGATACAAGTGTAATGCTAGGTACACACTATACAATTTTCTGTTTACCTGCCAGTTAGATTTTTTTTTTCTGATATGTTGGAAAAAAATCTATCTGGCAGGTAAATCTCACAGAAAATCGAACAGAAAATTGTGTGGTGTGTACCTATCATTAGGATACTTCATTACAGCAGCACCATCCAAATTGCAGGATTCAGGATTAGATACTGCATGGGGGGCGACAGACACCAGCCAAGAGCTGTTTCGGACAAAGACATGTCTGTTTTCTAGCCAAAGTATACTGCACTCTACTTTGGCTTAACCTCCCCGGCGTTCTATTGAGATCGCCAGGGAGGCTGCGGGAGGGTTTTTTTTTAATAAAAAAAAAACTATTTCATGCAGCCAACTGAAAGTTGGCTGCATGAAAGCCCACTAGAGGGCGCTCCGGAGGCGTTCTTCCGATCGCCTCCGGCGCCCAGAATAAACAAGGAAGGCCGCAACGAGCGGCCTTCCTTGTTTTGCTTAGATCGTCGCCATAGCGACGAGCGGAGTGACGTCATGGACGTCAGCCGACGTCCTGACGTCAGCCGCCTCCGATCCAGCCCTTAGCGCTGGCCGGAACTTTTTGTTCCGGCTACGCTGGGCTCAGGCGGCTGGGGGGACCCTCTTTCGCCGCTGCTCGCGGCGCATCGCCGCAGAGCGGCGGCGATCAGGCAGCACACGCGGCTGGCAAAGTGCCGGCTGCGTGTGCTACACTTTATTTGAAGAAAATCGGCCCAGCAGGGCCTGAGCGGCAGCCTCCGGCGGTGATGGACGAGCTGAGCTCGTCCATACCGCTCAGGAGGTTAAAGTGGTCTGAAAGCCAGCATTTCTACTTTGTTCTAAAAGATTCCTCACAGCTTGAAAGCTACTATCCCAGAATTTATTTTTTAGCAGAACATCACTGAAATTCTTAAACAAGCTTCAATCCAGCTTCAATCCACATCCAAACTGTAGATAACAGTATCTTTGTTTACATTCCAATCTTGGTACATTGTGTGTAAACACAGTGTAACGAGTGAAAAGGAGCTCTCTGAGCTTCAGACACACACACAGTTCAGAACAGCTCATTAGAAGATGTTAATATATAATAAAAAGCCGTTTGAATAAAATGCAATGGCAGCTTTCAGGGTACAATAAACTAAACTTTGGAAACTTGTAATTTGTAAACAGACAATATTACTTATGCACAAAAGCAAATATGATAACTGTATGGGTAATAAAAAGTAGGAAAGCGGACCTGAACTCAAAAATTCATCTCTGCTCTAAAAGATAAGCAACAGCATAATAACCTTTAAAGGAAAACATTTATTTGTAAAGGCTTGTACCCACCTTGCGATTTTTTTTTTTATTTTTTTTTTTATTTTTTTCCGATGACCAGCTTTTTAAAGATCTTCTTTTTAAGATCCCAAAGTTTGTGCCCGTGGTGTGTCGTTGCGTGTTCCCCCCCTAGGGAGCGCTTGTCATTGAGTGATGTCGCTGCGATCCATCTTCCTGGGTTGCGAGGTAGGGATTCAGCTTTACAGCTGAGGCAAATCCTGCAATGAACCTGCAGTGTGTCTACTTCCTGCTTTCGTGGAAGCAGTCATAGGGTTACCATCCTGTGCTGACAAATTAGCTGCTCTGTCAAGGCAGCCAACTGACACAGCTGAGAGATCAAATTACAGTGGTGATTAGTCACAAATGAGGGGGAATTACACAGGCTAAACTCTCTAAATTACATACAGGGTGCATTTCTCTGTTTTCTTCTGTCCTGTGCAAGAGTTAAGGCACACTTTAAAAAGTGCGTGGCGGTAACAGTGTTTTATTTCCAGATGACCTTCAGACCACTGGCTGGTGTCCCTACTTGTGTCTCCCTGTGCCCATGTGTGTGTTGAAGGCTCACCTGTCAGGCCGTTGAGACTCCTTGCCTCCTCCAGTGTCTGTCACCGCTGTACCATGTGACACCAGCTAACTAATGTCACTACATGTGCCAATGTCATGTGGTACAGGTGCTTGCAATGAGGCCGGGCACTGGAGGAGGTCAGGATTCATGCTGATGTGTGACAAGGTGAGCCTTCATCACTGCATACTGGCACGGAGGAGACACATATACATGTGGGGGGCAGCAAGACGACTTCCAGTAGATTTAAAGAGCTGCTCCAACACTATGGAACTCCCTATCGCCACCCATTAGGGCAGCCCCCCTCCTTCAACATCTTCAAGAAGGCTCTCAAAACTCACCTTTTCACTCTGGCCTACCACCCCTCACAAGTGCTCTAATCCCACAGCTGAACTCTGGTCGTCTCCCTACCTCTCCCTCTAGATTGTAAGCCTTTGGGCAGGGTCCTCCTCCTTTTATGTCTTACCTGATCATGCACCTCCATTACTGTGCACCCATGCTATGGAGTGAACCAAACTTGCCTAATCTCCATGCTCCATCCAGTGACTGACTAAGCATTACCTTGTACTCATACTGTGCTGCGTGATCTGGTTTTTCTTGTATTCAGGTATTGTCATTTTGCTGTATGTCACCCCTAAATATTGTCTGTAACCTAAACTAATGTCCAGCGCTGCGTAATATGTTGGCGCTTTATAAATACAATAAATAATAAACTCTAGTGAAAATAATGTGATAAAAAAGTGCTTCATTTTTACAATAATTATGTAAAAATTTAGTCAGTGTTTTCCCATTGTAAAATCTTTCCTCTCCCTGATTTACATTGTGATGTTTATCACATGGTGACATTTTTACTGCTGGAAGGTGACGTCAGTGGAAGGAGATGCTGCTTGCTTTTTTGGCAGTTGTAAACAGCTGTTATTTCCCATAATGCAACAAGGTTCACAGACAGGAAACTGCCAGGACCATGGTCATGACATCACACTGTGGGAGGGGTTTCACCACAATATCAGCCATACAGACCCCCCTGATGATCCGTTTGAGAAAAGGAAAAGATTTCTAATGAGAAAGGGGGTATCAGCTACTGATTGGGATGAAGTTCAATTCTTGGTCATAGTTTCTCTTTAAAGAACGTCTGAAGTAAGAGGGAAATGGAGACTGCCATATTTATTTCTTTTTACACTGTGCACATTCTCTGCTAGCCCTGCTGATCCTCCGCCTCTGATGCTTTTAGCCATAGCCCCTGAACAAGCATGCAGCAGATCAGGCGTTTCAGACTTTAAAGTCAGATCTGACAAGATTAGCTGCATGCTTGTTTCTGGTGTGATTAGGACACTAATTCAGCCAAATAGATCAGCAGTACTGCCAGGCAACTGGCATCGTTTAAAAGGAAATAAATATGGCAGCCTCCATATACAGGATCTTCTCAAAAAATTAGCATATTGTGATAAAGTTCATTATTTTCTGTAATGTACTGATAAACATTAGACTTTCATATATTTTAGATTCAAATACACACAACTGAATTAGTTCAAGCTTTTTATTGTTTTAATATTGATGATTTTGGCATACAGCTCATGAAAACTCCAAATTCCTATCTCAAAAAATTAGCATATTTCATCCGATCAATAAAAGAAAAGTGTTTTTAAAACAAAAAAAGTCAACCTTCAAATAATTATGTTCAGTTATGCACTCAATACTTGATCGGGAATCCTTTTGCAGAAATGACTGCTTCAATGCGGCGTGGCATGGAGGCAATCAGCCTGTGGCACTGCTCAGGTGTTATGGAGGCCCAGGATGCTTCGATAGCAGCCTTAAGCTCATCCAGAGTGTTGGGTCTTGCGTCTCTCAACTCTCTCTTCACAATATCCCACAGATTCTCTATGGGGTTCAGGTCAGGAGAGTTGGCAGGCCATTTGAGCACAGTAATACCATGGTCAGTAAACCATTTACCAGTGGTTTTGGCACTGTGAGCAGGTGCCAGGCCGTGCTGAAAAATGAAATCATCTCCATAAAGCTTTCCAGCAGATGGAAGCATGAAGTGCTCCAAAATCTCCTGATAGCTAGCTGCATTGACCGTGCCCTTGATAAAACACAGTGGACCAACACCAGCAGCTGACCTGGCACCCCAGACCATCACTGACTGTGGGCACTTGACACTGGACTTCAGGCATTTTGGCATTTCCCTCTCCCCAGTCTTCCTCCAGACTCTGGCACCTTGATTTCCAAATTACATGTAAAAGTTGCTTTTATCCGAAAAAAGTACTTTGGACCACTGAGCAACAGTCCATTGCTGCTTCTCTGTAGCCCAGGCCAGGCGCTTCTGCCGCTGTTTCTGGTTCAAAAGTGAGTTCATGCTTCCATCTGCTGAAAAGCTTTATGGAGATGAAGATTTCATTTTTCAGCACGACCTGGCACCTGCTCACAGTGCCAAAACCACTGGTAAATGGTTTACTGACCATGGTATTGCTGTGCTCAATTGGCCTGCCAACTCTCCTGACCTGAACCCCATAGAGAATCTGGGGGATATTGTGAAGAGAAAGTTGAGAGACGCAAGACCCAACACTCTGGATGAGCTTAAGGCCGCTATCGAAGCATCCTGGGCCTCCATAACACCTGAGCAGTGCCACAGGCTGATTGCCTCCATGCCACGCCGCATTGAAGCAGTCATTTCTGCAAAAGGATTCCCGACCAAGTATTGAGTGCATAACTGAACATAATTATTTTAAGGTTGACTTTTTTTTGTTTTAAAAACACTTCTCTTTTATTGGTCGGATGAAATATGCTAATTTTTTGAGATAGGACATTTGGGTTTTCATGAGCTGTGTGCCAAAATCATCAATATTTAAACAATAAAAGGCTTGAACTACTTCAGTTGTGTGTATTAGAATCTAAAATATATGAAAGTCTAATGTTTATCAGTACATTACAGAAAATAATGAACTTTATCACAATATGCTAATTTTTTGAGAAGATCCTGTACCTCTCACTTCATTTACCCTTTAATGCTGAAATCTGTCTGGCCTGGCAATGGATCCCTCTCTGATCAGTTTTGGTCTAATTGGAAATCTATCTAATGGTGGATCTGTTGCAGTGGCATAATTAAGGAGCTTGGGGCCCCAGTGCAAGTTTTACATGGGGCCCAGGTTCAAGTTTTTACACAGGGCCCCAATCTCTGCATTGATATGGACCCCCAAAACCTATCAAGGAAAGCTGCAGTATCCGCTACTAGTGGCCCCTCTGGTCAGGGGCCCCGGTGCGGTTGCAACCTCTGCATCCCCTATTGCTGCACTGCTGATCTGGTGGCACACGGAGTGCTGTATGGCCACCTTTCGTACACCGCTGTCTGTAATCACAGCTGTCAGTGCTCCGTTCAGAAGCATTAGATAATGTGTCATTACTGTAGCATGACTGTGCTTCTATTGCTATTATGCTTCTGTGCTTATCTGCATCCTTTCTTTCCTCTCCTAGATAAATTCAACACGTATGTCACACTGAAGGTGCAAAATGTGAAGAGCACGACGGTGACGGTGAGAGGGGACCAGCCCTGCTGGGAACAGGACTTCATGTTGTAAGTAACACCTGCCATATCTTAAAGGGAACCTAAAGTGATAGAGCGAACTGGGAACAGAGGCGCCAGCAGGGTAAAAGTGGATAAAACCTTTAAAATTTGCTTGGAGAAAGTGGTGGACTTACCTCCATAAAGCAGACACGAAAGACTGTCTGTATAATAGTAATCACATTTCTTATATAGTACCCCAAAAGTGCAACGCGTTTCGCAGGCCACGCCCGCTTCATCAGGCAATAAACGTGGGGACAACAGAATTTCAGCAGTAGCAGGAGTAGCGCCTCGACTGCAATTTTAAAGATTTTATCCACTTTTAGCCTGCTGGCGCCTTTGTTCCCCGTTTGCTGTACCGTGTCCAACCCTGGTTTTCACAATCCAACTGGCACTGCACAGTACCTGCGGGTTAGGCAAAGGCACTCAGACTCGGTAAGAAGAAAAAAAAATCTGGTAGATTCAGGGACCTGTTTGGATGTGACAACACACTTTAACCTTCTGACCTTGACATCAAAAGCTAACCTCTCCTTACTCTATCCCAGTGGTTCACAACCCATGTGCCGCGATACATACATGTGTTGCGGCAGCTTCGGGTATGCGTCGCAGTGTTAGCTCTCGGAGGAGAGCAGCGCAGTGGAGGGAGAGCTGTGGGCAGCGGCGGCGAAGGGGGCCATCTCCCCCCCCCTTCCCTCACCTTGGGGTGCTCTCCCTCCCTTGCTCTCTCCTCCGGAACGAACTGCGGTCAGGCGTTTGCAGCGGGCAGGACTTACCTTCCGTGTCGCTCCAAGCGCCGCAGGTTCTGGTGCCGCAGCCGCTGCTGTGGTCTGGATCAGACCAGAGTAGTGGCAAATCATCCTGCGACGAGACCAGACGGAGACACGGCAGGTAAGTTCCGCCCCTCTGCCAGCCACCGCACTTCGTTCCTGAGGAGAGAACGAGGGTGCCGCTCTCCTTCCCTCGCTCTCTCCTCCTGGGGGGGGGGGGGGGGGGCACCTGGCTACATTTACTGGGCACATATACACCTGACTACATATACTGGGCACATATACCACTGGCTACATATACTGGGCACATATACACCTGGCTATATATACTGGGCACATATACACCTGACTACATATACTGGGCACATATACACCTGACTACATATACTGGACACCTATACCCCTGACTACATATACTGGGCACATATACCCCTGACTACATATACTGGGCACATATACCCCTGACTACATATACTGGGCACATATACCCCTGACTACATATACTGGGCACATATACCCCTGACTACATATACTGGGCACATATACCCCTGGCTACATATACTGGGCACATATACCCCTGACTACATATACTGGGCACATATACCCCTGGCTACATATACTGGGCACGTATACCCCTGGCTACATATACTGGGCACGTATACCCCTGGCTACATATACTGGGCACATATACCCCTGGCTACATATACTGGGCACATATACACCTGACTACATATACTGGGCACATATACCCCTGACTACATATACTGGGCACATATACCCCTGACTACATATACTGGGCACATATACCCCTGGCTACATATACTGGGCACATATACCCCTGCCTACATATACTGGGCACATATACCCCTGCCTACATATACTGGGCACATATACACCTGACTACATATACTGGGCACATATACCCCTGACTACATATACTGGGCACATATACCCCTGGCTACATATACTGGGCACATATACCCCTGGCTACATATACTGGGCACATATACCCCTGGCTACATATACTGGGCACATATACCTCTGGCTACATATACTGGGCACATATACCCCTGGCTACATATACTGGGCACATATACCCCTGGCTACATATACTGGGCACATATACCCCTGGCTACATATACTGGGCACATATACCCCTGGCTACATATACTGGGCACATATACCCCTGGCTACATATACTGGGCACATATACCCCTGGCTACATATACTGGGCACATATATGCCTGGCTACATATACTGGGCACATATACCCCTGCCTACATATACTGGGCTAATATACCCCTGCCTACATATACTGGGCACATATACCCCTGCCTACATATACTGGGCACATATACCCCTGCCTACATATACTGGGCACATATACCCCTGCCTACATATACTGGGCACATATACCTCTGGCTACATATACTGGGCACATATACCTCTGGCTACATATACTGGGCACATATACCCCTGCCTACATATACTGGGCACATATACCCCTGCCTACATATACTGGGCACATATATGCCTGGCTACATATACTTCAGGATGTGGGTGATGTCCGTCAACCAGCGCTGTGGATTCCTCAGCTTATGACACCTCCGACCCAAACATTTCTATGACTCCACAGCCCTGCGGTGAACTCTAACTTGCTAGGAGTGTGCAGCAATTGCTATGACCTATCAGCCATTCAAACAAAGTTATGCAGTCTAAGGCCTGGAACGCACTAGCAGCCTTTTCTAAGCGCTATTGATTTGAAAAGCTCTTGCTTAATGTAATGCTATGGGGGATTAAAAAAAAAAAAAAAAAAAAAAAACACATCCCAAAAGTGGGATCCCACCCATAGCGTTACATTAGCAAGAGCTCCCCAAATCACAAGCGCTCAGAAAAGCCCTGCTAGTGGGCGTAAGGGCTCTTTTCAAGTTTGAATCGCAATTGAGCTGTGGTTGTGCGACCCTTTTCCTTCCTTATTTCAACCAACGCGATCAGGGGTCAATACGTCAGGTGTATGGCGCAATTGCAGTGCATTTTTTTTTTTATTTGGGAATTGTGTCGAGGGGAAAAAAAGGCGAGTAATTGCAGGGAAAATTTCATAGGGGTGCGAGGAGTATGCGATTTTCCAGTGCTCCTATATAAACTATAATGGCTGAAACACACGCACTCATACGCTCACACATACACACACACATACACACACACACGCACTCACTCACTCACTCACTCACTCACACTCTCTCTCTCTGTGCAGAAAATTCACACACACACACACACACTCTGTGCAGAAAATTCAGATGGTTCGCTCAAATGGAAACAGTCACTGCCGTTTTCATTAGTTTAGCTGTACCTAGCTTTTTGCTGGCTATTGAGATTGGATTGCAAAACGCTGGTAGTGGAAAAGGCTCCTGAGATTGCATGCGAGGCGAGATGTACCCACCCGTGCAGCTGCTGCTCTCCTGCATTCCGATCAGGACTTCTGTTCAGCAGCCGGAGAGGCGTAAGGGCTGCACACCCTGGCTGAGCTGTGCTGCGTTTCTATAAACACATGCATTTTTTCAATCGCAAAGTCTTGTTAAAGGGCCACTATCGCGAAAAAGGTAGGCAGTTAAAATCTGACAGAACCGACAGGTTTTGGGCCAGTCCATCTCCTCATGGGGGATTCTCAGGGTTTTGTTTTCAACAGCATCTCCTGAACAGCAATTTAACTGCCAAAATAGTAAGATACCAGCCAGCCTCTCTACTCACTTGAACACTATTTTGTCAGTTAGACTTTGCAACTGCTGTTCAGGAAATGTTGTTGAAAACAAGGAA
Organism: Hyperolius riggenbachi; assembly: GCF_040937935.1. NCBI lineage: Eukaryota > Metazoa > Chordata > Amphibia > Anura > Hyperoliidae > Hyperolius > Hyperolius riggenbachi. Next base: position 660,396,236 of record NC_090646.1, read on the forward strand.
AACCCTGAGAATTCCCCATGAAGAAATGGACTAGTCCAAAACCTGTCGGTTCTATAATTTTAACTGCCTACTTTTTTTTTTTTTTTTTTTTTTTTTGCATCAGTGGTCCTTTAAAAATAATGAAGATCGTGATGAACTCTACACATCGGTGCAGTGCGCTTTTAGTAAATAACGATCGCAGTGACTGCGGCGCTTTTCGAAAAATTGCATACAAAAACATAATGCGATTGCATTGTGTTTTTTCGAGGGCAATTCCCAAGCAACCTTGCAACTTCCTGGACTTTTTTTTTTTTTTTTAACCAATCACCAAGCACAAGAAAAACGCAAGCAGAAACACAAACTCCTCACAAAAAACACAAGCGTGTGATTTTAAAATCACATTGCGTTTGCGCTTGCCGCTTTTCAGTGTGTACAGGCCCTAACAGTGGAAAGAAACATTAATTAGCAGATCTATTACTTGAAGTGACAGGTCGTGTCTTATCTTTTGAAGTATGTGGCAAATATAAGTTTACCTTAGTGTTTTTTTTTCACCTGCAGCAAAATAAAACAATAACCTGACTCATGAATATATAATACTTCCCCATTAAGCGTAACCAACCCAACCTGTTCTGCGCCCCACCAGGTACTAATTTGCTTGTTACATATACAGTTGTCAGTTATCTGCGGCCTCAGGGCATCTACAGGAAGTGGGTCACTTCTAGTGAATACCTCGTATTCTCCACACCCTACAATAGACTTCCAGCACTTGATATGGGAGTGCCCAGTATAGAATGACAAAACTTCTGATGACAACGCAGGGATCTTGTGTTCCTTTAAGACATATTTATTACGTGTTTCAGAGGACTTTCTCCCTATCACAGAACATTTCCTGTTCTGTTGCTATATCCCGGTTCCCTCAGATTCATTCCCTAGCTTCTGCAGTTACCTGTATTGAGTTCCTTGTATTTTGATAAGCTACGGGAACAGGCACAGAGTTGCAGCAGTGGAGGGATGTATGAAAATGTAGGCCGGATGGACTTGCTTGAATATATCTGGATTGTAAACTTGTAAACCTCTAGATTGTGAGGGCAAGGCCCTCCCTCTATTGTTTCTTGTATTTGCTGTACTTGCACTACCAGAACGACATGTACTTGTATCACTGAATGTACAGTATTAGGATATTAAAATGAAAAACAAAATGCTATCGCTTGTAGACAAACACTGAAAGCGAAGAGAAAAGCACAAGGAACCCGGGAGCCCCTTCTGGGGTAGTATCACCTGGTGATTGGCAACGGAAATGTAGAAATTTTTGTACTCACAAGTATAGGTTGCTCTAAGAGGCAACCACGGTGTTTGCTCATTGTAAAATCTTTCCTCTCCCAGATTCACATTCTGACATGTATTACATGGTGACATTGTTACTGTGGGCAGGTTATGTAGCTGCTCCTAGCTGTTTTGGCTGTTAAAGACAGCTGTAAACAGCTATTTCCTGTCTGTGAGCATTGTTACATTGTGGCAGTTTGCCCAGAGTACCGCGGTCCCAGAGCTTCTTGTGGGAGGGGTTTCACCACAATATCAGTCATACAGCGCCCCCTGATGGTCTGTTTGTGAAAAGCATTATATTTCTCATGCAAAAGGGGGTATCAGCTACTGATTGGGATAAAGTTCAATTCTAGGTTGGAGTTTCTCTTTAAAGAGACACTGAAGCGAAAAAAAAATGATGATATTATGATTTGTATGTGTAGTACAGCTAAGAAAAAAAAACATTAAGATCAGATACATCAGTCTAATTGTTTCCAGTACAGGAAGAGTTAAGAAACTCCAGTTGTTATCTCTATGCAAAAAAGCTATTAAGCTCTCCAACTAAATTAGTCGTGGAGAGGGCTGTTATCTGACTTTTATTATCTCAACTGTAATTGTACTGTTTACTTTTCCTCTGCCAGAGGAGATGTCATTACTTCACAGACTGCTCTGAAAGACTCATTTTGAATGCTGAGTGTAATCTGCACATATTATAGAATGATGCAATGTTAGAAAAAACACTATATACCTGAAAATAAAAATATGAGAATATTTTCTTTGCTGCTAATCTTCTAGTAATTATTCATAGTACACAACCAATTCATTATATCATATATTTTTTTTCGCTTCAGTGTCTCTTTAAGCCGCAAAACGCATTGTCTGAAGTGCTTATAGTCCTAATAAATTCTTCTTTTATTATACATCAGCGCAAGTCTCCTTGTTTAAGGTTGGCCAAAATCCTTTATTATATCTGTGGGATATTTACATCGATAATATCCAGGGGCGCCTCCTAAGTTGCTTTTATCACTTGTAGAGTGACTCAAAATGCTTGAGAGCTTCAGCCACTAGGGGCGTCCTCAGTAGGCCATCCTGGAGCATTAGGGAGTCTTGCCCAAGGACTCCTCACCGAACAGGTACTGGCTATGGCAAGAATTCAAACCCTGGTCTCCTATGTCGAACAGGGCTGGCGCTACCATATGGGCAACCTGGGCAGTTTCCCCAGGGCCCTGAGCTGCTGGTTAGGCCCCTCCCCATCTTAGCAGTGTTCCCTGGGGCGGAGTCTTTGGCAGGATAGCGTCTCGCCTGTCCCAGCGGGTGTACTTCTTATTAAATTTCATTATCACCTAAGTTTATTTTCGCATCAGGTTTGCTTTAATAGATCTAAGTAAAAGGAGCTTAAATTGTAGAAATGGTATTCCCACCAGTGTCCATCAGTTTGGTGGAGTTCTCCTTTAAGTGAAGTCTGCTTTGAGCCTGGCTGTACCGGTTCTGTTGCGTGACCGAGTGGCCCTGTATTCTGTTTGCCTTTCGGGGAATGACTTCGTCAGAGCGGCTGGCATCTCTCTTGTGTTTGTCTGTGACGTCCGCAGAGATCACGCCAGGGTTTGTAAACATCTCGTCATTTCATGGCGCTGGCAGCCGTCCTGAAATTCTTCATTACAGAACCTGCCAACCCGCTGTTTATTAAGAGTCCTTAAAATCATTAATCTTGGATGGCCTCCCATGCCTGTTCTCAGATTCCTCTTCTGCTTGTAGGGCTGCGCGTAGAAGAGTCAGTGGACATCATCTTGTGGCAGCACAGTAGGGTTGTGGTTACCACTCTCGCCTTGCAGCGCTGGGTCCCTGCTTCATATCCCAGTATCTGCAGAGTTTGAATGTCTTCTCTCCGTGTCTGTGTGGGTTTCCTCCGGACACTCCAGTTTCCTCACACATCCCAAAAACATACAGATAGGTTAATTGGCTTCCCCCTAAAATTGGCCCTAGACTACGATATATATATATATATATATATATATATATATATATATATATATATATATATATATATATATATATATATATATATATATATATATATATACATACAGTATTTATATCTCTCTCTTAGTTTACCTACTTTTTTTCTTCCCATGTCCTGCAAGAGTTGTGACCTTAAAGTGTACCAGAGACAAACGTATGACATGGTTTTATACTTACTTAAAGAAAACCTGTATAAAAAAAAAGGGCGAGGGGGTACTTTTTTTTTTTTTTCCCCCCAAAAACAGATGGCTGCAGCCAGGACCCCAATAGGTGTCCCCCAGGTAGTCTGAGGGTGTAGCAGCCAGGATGGGGATAGCGGTCACAGCGGCGGAGAGGGGGGTGGCCGCCTCCCCTCCCTCACCTGTGTCCCCCCCGTCCCCTCCCTCACCTGTGTCCCCCCCGTCCCCGCTCCCTCCTCCAGCTACAGTGGATTGCAAAAGTGTTCGGCCCCCTTTGAAGTTTTCCACATTTTGTCACATTACTGCCACAAACATGCATCAATTATATTGGAATTCCACATGAAAGACCAATACAAAGTGCTGTACACATGAGAAGTGGAACAGAAATCATACATCATACAAACATTTTTTACAAATCAATAACTGCAAAGTGGGGTGTGCGTAATTATTCGCCCCCCTGAGTCAATACTTTGTAGAACCACCTTTTGCTGCAATTACAGCTGCCAGTCTTTTAGGGTAAGTCTCTACCAGCTTTGCACATCTAGAGACTGAAATCCTTGCCCATTCTTCTTTGCAAAACCGCTCCAGCTCAGTCAGATTAGATGGACAGCGTTTGTGAACAGCAGTTTTCAGATCTTGCCACAGATTCTCGATTGGATTTAGATCTGGACTTTGACTGGGCCATTCTAACACATAGATATGTTTTGTTTTAAACCATTCCATTGTTGCCCTGGCTTTATGTTTAGGGTCATTTTTCTGCTGGAAGGTGAACCTCCGCCCCAGTCTCAAGTCTTTTGCAGTCTCCAAGAGGTTTTCTTCCAAGTTTGCCCTGTATTTGGCTCAATTTATCTTCCCATCAACTCTGACCAGCTTCCCTCTCCCTGCTGAAGAGATGCACCCCCCGACCATGATGCTGCCACCACCATATTTGACAGTGGGGATGGTGTGTTCAGAGTGATGTGCAGTGTTAGTTTTCAGCCACACATAGCATTTTGCATTTTGGCCAAAAAGTTCCATTATGGTCTCATCTGACCAGAGCACCTTCTTCCACATGGTTGCTGTGTCCCCCACATGGCTTGTGGCAAACTGCGAACTGGACTTCTTATGCTTTCTGTTAACAATGCCTTTCTTCTTACCAATCTTCCATAAAGGCCAACTTTGTACAGTGCATGACTAATAGTTGTCCTATGGACAGAGTCTTCCACCTGAGCTGTAGATCTCTGCAGCTCGTCCAGAGTCACCATGGGCCTCTTGACTGCATTTCTGATCTGCGCTCTCCTTGTTCGGCCTGTGAGTTTAGGTGGGCGGCCTTGTCTTGGTAGGTTTACAGTTGTGCCATACTCTTTCTATTTCTGAATGATCGCTTGAATAGTGCTCCGTGGGATGTTCAAGGCTTTGGAAATCTTGTTGTAGCCTAAGCCTGCTTTAAATTTCTCAATAACTTGATCCCTGACCTGTCTTGTGTGTTCTTTGGACTTCATGGTGTTGTTGCTCCCAATATTCTCTTAGACAACCTCTGAGGCCCTCACAGAGCAGCTGTATTTGTACTGACATTAGATTACACACAGGTGCACTCTATTTAGTCATTAGCACTCATCAGGCAATGTCTATGGGCAACTGACTGCACTCAGATCAAAGGGGGCCGAATAATTATGCACACACCACTTTGCAGTTATTGATTTGTAAAAAATGTTTGGAATCATGTATGATTTTCAATCCACTTCTCCTGTGTACACCACTTTGTGTTGGTCTTTCATGTGGAATTCCAATAAAATTGATTCATGTTTTTGGCAGTAATGTGACAAAATGTGGAAAACTTCAAGGGGACCGAATACTTTTGCAACCCACTGTATTTGTGGCAGAAGTGTAGCGAGTGAGCAGGGAAGCACCTTACTTCCTCTGCTCGCTGTGACTTCCTGCAATGTCTCCCTCTAGTGGGCGGCATTGCCGGAAGTCACGCGGCGAGCAGAGGAAGAAAGGTAAATTTCCCCACTCGCTCGCTACACTTTTGCCACAAATTGCTGGAGGGGGGGGGCGACCTCCCTCCCCTCCGCTGTGCCTGCTACCCCCTGTCCTGGCTGCTAACCCCTCAGGCTACCTGTGGGACACCTATTTTGTTTCGTGTGCAAGAATAGCCTGTGTAGAGCCTGTTTTTGCACTGCCCTCCACTACCCCTCCGTGTATCAGGATCCATGTCTGGTGCAGGAAAATGCAGTAGATCTGGACCCTCCGTTCAGGTTTTGAAAATTGTTCCTCACAAACGCAGATGGATCCATTTTCTGTTTTGGTAAAGACGGCTGCTTCTTTTAACATTGCTATCCGTGGCTCCGGTTTTCATCAGGTTTTAAAAACTAAGCCACGGATATGTTCCCGACCTAGTGTGAACCATCTCTTATTTCGAATGAAGAGCTGCGCCTGTGCAGGATCGCGGTAGGTAAATATTGCCTGCGCACCCTTGCCAAGCCTTGTTGAGGGACTTTCGGCAGAGCAAGCGATGGATTCCCTGAAGCTACAGAAGAGAGGAAAGCCTCATTGGGACGCTGAGGCTTCCCCCTCCCGAGGTGAGCACCCCCCAGAGTTATTATTATTATTATTTTTTTAGTTTTTTTATTAGAGTCTCTTTAAGGCTTCCTCCAGCCTACTGTAGTTTGCCAACTCCTAAGTGTCCATCTGTCTCTCTCTGTTCATCTGCAGTCTGCCCTAGTAAAGTGCCCAACTTAGTCGGGGACCACTGTGCATGTGCGGACCAGGATGTACGCACCCCTGATAACACTCCTGTACCCACGAGTGTCCTGCACATGCACACTTTACTTAGACTGTAACTTGCACAGAATGCTCCCAGCCTTGGGAGAGGGAATAGGGGGTGCTTGCGGCCGCGTCTGCGTAGTTACCTGCAGCCTGGCTGGATTGTGGATTCCACTGTGAGAGAGCGGAGGGGGCCGGAAGGTCAAATATCAGTTTAAACTAACCTGAAGCTACATGAGATAAACCTATACATGTGTGATACCAGTCCCACTAACAAATTACATGAAGTCCCTTTCTGTTTTCCTGTACAGAAAGAGTTAAAATACTTGAGTTGTTATCTATGCAAAAGAGCTTCTCTAAATCAGTCTAGTTTTCTGAAGAGCTTAAACAGCCAAGAGACCGTGAGAAATAAGGTTTAGAGCCCATTCACACTAGAGCGTTTTGCCGGCGATTTCGGCAAAACACTCAAGCGCTAGCGCTTTTTAAAGCTCTAGTGCAATAATACCCTATGGGCCCATTCTCACTTGGGCAATTTGCGTTAATCAATGGCGTCTTAACTATCGGCGGCGATTAAGGCAGATCGCCAAATGCAAACGTGTAGCCTGCACCATTTTCAGGCGATTTCCCGGAGACCGCGTTTAGTGCTATAGAAGCGCTAATCGGGATCGCGGAAAAAATCTCTGCAGTGTCCAGTGATTTTCTGCGTTAATCGCGAAAAGATCACTTCTGCAAAACCCTGGAGGTAATCGCCGGCGTTTTGCGCTTTTAGGTGTGAATGGGGACCTAACTGCAGGAAAGTTCAAAGGGTCATTTTTTCTGCTTTGTTTTATACCTTAAATAGCGGAGTTTGGATTCTAAACTGCAACTGTGACAGTCTTGTGAGGCAAATCAACTGAAAATAAGAACGAGACTTTTTTTTTGCTACTAAAGTGTTCTATTTATAATCCGTACTACACATAAATTTCATTAGGTCATAACTTTATTTTCGCTTCAGATTTGCTTTAAAAGTACCCTGGGCAGAGGTGAAAAAAAGGAAATTTGGACTTACTTAGGGTTTCCTCCAGCCCCCAGCTGCCCCCCCAGTAGCCTGCGAGGTTCCTCGATGTCCTCTGGGTCTCCTCCGTAGTCCTGTTGGCCGCCCCATAAACCTTGCGACTTTTACTGAAGTCTCGCATGTGACGGAAGTTTCTTAATCGCCGCTAACCCGCCATAATGTCCACAGCACGTTACCGTCAGGCTTCCATGGCAAAGGAATGCATGGAAGTCTGTGGGCAACGCATAACTTTTAAATACTTTGGGTTTTGTGTGCCGTGCATGCGCAGAACACCGCACATACGACGGTTAAGCCGGAAATCCAGCAGGTAGTACTCAGAGCAGGGGGAGGGCATGGAGGGAGTTAGGGATTGGGTTGGGGGGCGGCAAAGGGCTTACGGGGGTCAGCGCTATGCATATGACCCTGTCGGCGCACTCTGCCACAGGGTCATATGAATCTAGTTTTTGGTGTTGCAGTGTGATGAGAAGGCGCAGTGCACACCAGCGATTGCCTAATTGAGCTTAAGATAAACTCAAGACACAACTAAATTAATTGTTTGTGTAATATCAATGGTGTATAGAACTTTCTAGGAGTCTCTCATTATTATTTTCACTCTCTGGCTAAATTTGATCACTGAATTTGTGCACAGCAGCCATGTTGGTGTGATGTAAAGTCTGGTTCATTCAGCTCCCAGCAAAAACAGATAATTAACTTTTTGTGCTTCAGGTCAGTTAATCAGGGATTGCTCGACTTTTGTTTACTTTCCCAGCGAGTCTTGGTGAATTTAACTGCCTGTTTTACATACATAAAACCCTGGTCTATTAACTTTCAATTAAAAATAAAATAAAATGGAGAACAGGCAAGTTTTTAGTACTGTATTTTTCAGACTATAAGACACTCCTGACCATAAAACGCGCCTAGGTTTAGAGGTCAATAACCAGGGGGAAAATTATACTAAACCTGGTGTATCCACGGTGAAGGGGCATCTTGGGGATTATGCCCCCCTTGTACCTCTTGTCTCTCTGTGTCCTCCTCTGTCCCCCTTGTGTCCTCCTCTATGCCCCTTTGTACCCCCTGTGTCCTCCGTTTGTCCCTCTGTCCTCCTCTGCATGGACACAGTACAGGGAGTCCTCAACACTTCGGTGGGTTGGAGGATCGTATTGGCATGTGTTCACAAGTCAGGAACTCCCTGCATTTGGACTGTAAGACGCAGTGACTCCCCCCCCCCCCCCCCCCCCCCCCCTGCTTTTGGGGGAGAAAAAGTGAGTCTTATAGTCCAAAAATACAGTATGTTTAGCGCTATATGTACCCATTTATCTCTGTATGTCACATGTCAGTTGAGTTGGGCTTTAAACGACCATTGGGTGGCTTGAACAGTTAGACAAGGGACTTATATGTGACCCTGGTGGACTTCCTCCTGACACTCTGACCAACAGGAGTCCTTCTTGTGGGTGCATCTCTGGTGCTGAACATTGTTTTGCCATCTGATTTTCATTGCAGATAACCTTTCTTTATATACCTTTTTATCACAAGCTAAGCTTATACTACCCAGGTTTACTATAGGGTCATTTTATATTTATTAAAGAGGAACTCCAGCCTAAACAAACATACTGTCATTCAGTTACATCAGTTATATTAATTAAAATAGATAGATAATATAATCTCTTACCCACCCTATTTTAAAAGAACAGGAAAATGTTTGATTTCATGGGGGCAGCCATCTTTTTGGTTGAAAGGAGGTGACAGGGAGCATGAGACACAGTCCAACTGTCCTGTGTCCTGAGCACCTCTCCCAGTTGCTAGGCAACGTGAATAACATAGGAAATCCCATCATGCTCTGCACAGCATCAGGGAAAAAAAGCCTGGGCTTTTTTTCTTTGATGGGTGGAGCTTAGCTAAAAATACAACTAAAAATGATGCTTTGGTAAGAAAAACAAAGTTCTGATGCTGTGAAACTGTTAAAGAAACACCAAGCCTTTTCAGTGCTGCTGAGTAGATTTTTAGTCCGGAGGTTCACTTCATGTCTTTTATTTTTAATTTTTTATGTTAGGTTTCCATGAATCAGAACATTCTTGGAAGCGCAAGATCAAAGTCTTGCTTTTTTTTTTTTTGCCTATCAGTACTGATCTAATTTGTAAATGCATACTGCCATCTTGTGGTTATTTTAGAGAATACCTTTGCCATGCAGTTTATTACTACATTTTCTCCCAATCTGCCATAAAAAGCAATGGAATTGTAGGTTCTGCAAGTTCCTTTGTATCCAGGAACTGAACTTTATCCATATTATTCTAAGCCCTCTGCAAGCCCCTTTTGTTTCAGGAAATGCAGGGTTGCAGGAGACATGCTGCACACCTGGTGGTCCTGCCCCTGCCTGATCAGACTTTGGAGACAGGTCTGTAGGCTGCTGTCGTCACTTCTCCACATTTCGATTTGCCAAGATTACTTGGTAGGCTTTACTGCATGAGAAAGTGGACGAGCTGAGACACAAAATAAATTAAAGGACTATTGTAACGAGATAGGGATGGATGCGGCCATATTTATTTCCCTTTAAGCAATGCCAGTTACCTGGCTATCCTGTTGATCATCTACTTCTAATACTTTTAGCCATAGACCCTGAACAAGCATGCAGCAGGTCAGGGGTTTCTGTCAATATTGTCAGATCTGACAAGATTAGCTGCATGCTTGTTTCTGGTGTGATTCAGACACTACTGCAACCAAGTAGATCAGCAGGGCTGCCAGGCAACTGGTATTGTTTATAAGGAAATAAATAGGGCAGCCTCCATATACCTCTCACTTCAGTTGTCCTTTAATTTTCTCAGCAGCAACTTTGACTATTGCTAGGAATTGGAAGAAACCTTTAGTTGGTTAAAAATAGAAAAGGTTAAAAATAGAATAAATTCCTATATGTTCAATGAGAAATTAACCAGTATTCTGAACAACGAGGAGACTGCCAGCGCATACCACTAAGGCTGCATCTGAAATGACCACCAGCTCAGTGTGAAGCACCTAAATAGATTTTCTGCACACTTTGCATTCAATTCAGATGCAAATCATATGCAAATCTGCTACTACTTATCATGCAAACAGGAAACTCAGGAGGATGGGCTAGGAGCAGCTAACCTGACAGTTACATAGTTACAAAGTTAAGGGAAGGTGGGTAGGAAAGGCTGCGCGTCCCTAAACACATGTTGCAATTGAATGGTTAATCGCACAGGCATACACCGCCTCTGTCAGACTGAAAAATGCATGCCCTGCATCCTAGACAAGTGCTAACATTTATTAAACTAGGAGGAACTTTAGCTTCCAATATGGTTTGCATGCAAAGTATATTATACTAGACACTTGCGCCACGGTGAGGCAAACCTCCGGGCAAGTGACCTAACCTAAATTTAAAACCTTGGGAGCAGCTAAGCAAAAAAAATCTGTGTAACTTACATTTTGTTGAACAGCGAGGAGAACGCCAGCGCATACCACTAAGGCTGCATCCGAAATGACCACCAGCTCAGTGTGCAGCACCTAAATAGATTTTCTGCACACTTTGCATTCTGAACAACGCCCATAACGAATTTGTTCGGGACCCCTGGCTCTAATTAGAACATCCTTCCTTCGAGGATGATTTGATAGCCAGGCTATGAGAGCGCCCCGCCCCCCTTTACCTAACTACTTCCTCCTCCTCCTCTCTTTTCACTCCTCCCTCTTCACTCTCGCTTACTTCTTCCACGTAGAACACAACCACCTAAGCTCAGGTGCCCCCGTGCATACCCTGGGGGCAGGCCACCATGTCTCTTCTGATTAATTCCTGGCCCCCCTTGGGAGGACCAGTTAATCTATTTTTTCCCTCCTTTTTTTTTTAGTCTTTGATTGGTTTTCCTACATGAGACTTGCTCCAGACATGAAGGCCACAGTCCTCTGGAGCATATGAAGAAGTCTACATTTGTAGAAGTGTTTTTGTTACTGTTAGATTTACCCTGATAATATGTTACTGTCTAAAGTCATTTGAAGAACCGCTGTACATGGCATATGTTACTATGTGTTAAAAAAATCAATACAACTTTTGAAACCTATCATTATTAGCAAGTAATCTTTTTTTCATGTATCTTTTAGTAGGAAAAAATATCCCCTGGCAGGATGCAGGGTCGGTTCTAGTTACTATGGGGACCTGGGGAAAAAGTAACTGGGAGGGGGGCTTGGTACCAAATGAACCGCAGCTCCCCTGAGCCATCTGACAGGAACAATCCAATCCCCCCTGTCTCCGGTTACACTATTATTTATTTATAAAGCGCCAACATATTCCGTGGCGCTGTGCAAAGTAGGAAAAAAAACAAGGAGTATATAATGATACAGACAATGATATACATCAAATGTGGACACTGGTACAGAGTACAGAGCTGGTGGTTACAAATAGCAGATGTAACATAATGAATACAATGTATAACAGAGAGCAAGATATTAAATGAATAACATTCCATGACACAAAAGGGTGAGAGAGCCATGCCCTTGCCAGCTTACAATCTACAATATCATTAGGTGTCCATCATATGTCCCTAAAAAGCATTTTTGGGGTTCCCATTATTCACCTCTCCTTTTCCTGTATGGAGTGTACACACAGCATCCCCGCTCTCATGGGTCACCATAGCTGGAGGGGAGAAGGGGCACCTTGGGGGAGCCCCGCAGGCTTTGGGGCCCTGTGGCAGCTGCCCCCTTTGCCTCGATGGAAGCACCGGCCCTGGCAGGTACATGCTGGTAGGGTTTCTTCAGGGAGAGGCAGCCACACTGAGTCTTAGCCTCGCTGCTGTTCAGCTATCGAAATCTCCTTACTTTTCAGTACATGATGAATAGTCGCATAGTAACCTACAATAAACGCCTGACTCCCAGCTCCTTATTGCCTTATTTGCCTCCTTATAAATGTAATGCCATGCTTTTGTTAAAGCAGCAGGGACAGCCATACTATCCCAGAAAAAAACATGCATACATAAGTGGATAAATACTTGCTCTACTTGCATAACATGTATTGTACTGTCCACATTTTTATTTCAGTGAATTTGATATAGGAAATAAAAAGAAAATTGTTTCAAGCATTTTCCATCTTAACTGCTTCTGACTGAAGCCAATCCTGATGTCATTTCCTCCCTTACTCAGTTCTTTTCCTCCTAGAAACTGCACTGTCACATCTAGCTTGCTTTGTAAATACATGTGAGCACAGCATAGATTGTATTTCAGCAGCTTCTGCAGAGAGGAATTTCCCTTCTCAGCCTCATGTCACACTGCGCTGCCCTCAGCCAATCAGTGATGGATGTTGGAGGGTAGATGACGAGCTTCCCTCTCCTGGCAATGTACCAGAATATAGCCAGGCTGACTGAGATAAGATTCATTGCAGCAGAAACATTTATGATTATATTGGAATTCTTACAATGCAGACCACATAATAAAAACAGAGCAGTGGGTAAATGGAATTTGATATTATGGCTGACAATCCCGCTTAAAAAAACAAACAAACAAAAAAACAATCTGTAGCTCACAGTACAGTTGCATTTTATGCATAATAATTTTTAGTAGGATAGATACAATTATTTAATTTGTTTATTTTCACAGCAGGTGTCCTTTATAGATAAAGAAAGACACAGCATTTATATGGCGCCTTTCTCCTGGCGGACTCAAAGCGCCAGAGCTGCAGCCACTAGGGCATGCTCTATAGGCAGTAGCAGTGCTAGGGAGTCTAGCCCAAGGACTCCTTACTGAATAGGTGTTGGTTTACTGAGCAGGAAGAGCTCAGATTCAAATCCTAGTCTCCTGTGTCAGAGACCAGTACACTATCCAGTGGGGGGAGGGGGGGGGGATACGTTTTACTTACCCAGTGCTACTTTGAGCCTTCTATAGTCTTCGAGGTTTCTCAGTGTCCTGTGGGTCCTCTCCATCATGCCGCTGCCCTCTTGGGAATAGCCCACAATGATAATTATATGATATAGCCCAGTGTGCACCATTCGGTGCTATAAAAACTGACCATATCTAAAATAAACACTAGGTAGCATTATGAGCCCTATGGACACAACAAGGTGCTTATACACTGTACAGCAGGGGTCCCCAACCTGTGGGCCGCGGCCCACTAGTGGTCCGCAGGACATTTCATGGTGGGCCGCGGCTTCAGAATCACTTTTGGCAGATTAACAACATTACACTTCTAATTCTAAGGGCAGCCGCGGCGGGAGGGCGGGCGCATCATACTAGACCAGTCTCCAGGCCCGCCCCCCTCACTCTGTGCGACCGAAGCAGTGGGCGTGGGTGTATGCATACTACGTTTCAAGTCCCGCCCCCTCACTATGTGTGGCCAATCACCCCCTTAAGCGATGGCGGCGGCAAAGCTATTATTGGAGGCGCCAGACCCGCCTCCTGCATCAGTGGGGATTCCTCTCAGAGGCCTGTGTCATGCCTCCATGTGGCCAATCACCCCCTTCTCAAGCGGCGGCCAATAGCAATATCGGAGGTGCCAGTCACGCCTCCTCCATCAGTGCTCCAATCATCATTCCCCCTTCAGCCTCCAGTCCCGCCCCCCTATTATTATACTATTATTATACAGGCCAATCAATGAATGGCTGCATGTATTTCACACAGCGACATAGTCGCAGTGTATACAGAGCGCAGCGTCTGGGCGCCATTAGAGAGAGAGGAGGTTAGAGCCTGCCGCTGAGAGCCCACTGAGAGCCTGCCGCTGAAAGCCTGCACGAGCCTGACATATAGCAATCAAGTAAGCCTTACTTACTTACTTACTTACTTACTTACTTACTTAGTAAGGATCACACACCCCACACACATATATATATATATATATATATATATATATATATATATATATATATATATATATATATATATATATATATATATATATATTATATATATATATATATATATAATCTAACTGTGCTTGCTATACTGGGCTAACTGTACTTGCTATACTGGGATAACTACTGGCTATACTGGGGTAACTACTGGCTACACTGGGCTAACTGTACTTGCTATACTGTGGTAACTATACTTGCTATACTGGGCTAACTGTACTAGCTATACTGGGCTAACTGTACTTGCTATACTGTGGTAACTGCCGCCGCCACTAGCCACGCCCCTCCAACCCCCCTTACCATCAACTCTGACCAGCTTCCCTGTCCCTGCTGAAGAGCAGCACCCCCAGAGCATGATGCTGCCACCACCATATTTGACAATGGGGATGGTGTGTTCTGAGTGTTGTGCAGTGTTAGTTTTCCGCCATACATAGCGTTTTGCATTTTGGCCAAAAAGTTCCATTTTGGTCTCATCTGACCAGAGCACCTTCTTCCATATGTTTGCTGTGTCCCCCACATGGCTTGTAGCAAACTGCAAACGGGACTTCTTATGCTTTTCTGTTAACAATGGCTTTCTTCTTGCCACTCTTCCATAAAGGCCCACTTTGTGCAGTGCACAACTAATACTTGTCCTATGCACAGATCGCCCCACCTGAGCTGTAGATCTCTGCAGTCACCACGGGCCTCTTGACTGCATTTCTGATCATCGCTTTTCTTGTTCGGCCTGTGAGTTTAGGTGGACGGCCTTGTCTTGTAGGTTTACAGTTGTGCCATACTCCCATTTCTGAATGATCGCTTGAGCAGTGCTCCGTGGGATGTTCAAGGCTTTGGAAATCTTTTTGTAGCCTAAACCTGCTTTAAATGTCTCAATAACTTTATCCCTGACCTGTCTGGTGTGTTCTTTGGACTTCATGATGTTTTTGCTCCCAATATTCTCTTAGACAACCTCTGAGGCCGTCACAGAGTAGCTGTATTTGTACTGACATTAGATTACACACAGGTGCACGCTATTTAGTGATTAGCACTCATCAGGCAATGTCTATGGGCAACTGACTGCACTCAGACAAAGGGGGGCTGTATAATTACTCCAACCCCACTTTGCGGTTATTTGTAAAAAAAATGTTTGGAATCATGTATGATTTTCATTCCACTTCTCACGTGTACACCACTTTGTATTGGTCTTTCATGTGGATTTCCAATAAAATTGATTCATGTTTGTGGCAGTAATATGACAAAATGTGGAAAACGTCAAGGGGGCCGAATACTTTTGCAAGCCACTGTATTTCTGTCATGGAAGCCAATGCACTGAGTTTCTTTATATAATTACATTATGAACAGAGAGGTTTCCCGAAATGTGGGCACCCAGTAATTCAGAGAGTAAAATGTTAGTAAATGTACTGGTATTTTACAATTAATGTGTGTAAACGGGGGTAAAATATTGGTATTAAATCACAATATTTTACTACAGCTAAACCTCAGCCTATTCTCACACTGAACCCTCCCATTACCGATGCCTAACCTTTACCACCCCCCCCCCACACACACCTTAATCGCAGGGCCGACTTCAGGGCAACACAGGGGGGACTGCTGTAAGGGGCCCGAGTTAATCTGGGGCCCAGCATACAGTGCCACACATTGCTGCCCATTAATGTGATGAAAGGTGCCGGGGGACTCATCCAGGAGTTACCTTAGCCAGTTAGTGATTAAAGTAAGCCTGAGACAAATTGGAGAAAAAGATTTTTACTTACCTGCGTCTCCTTCCAGCTTATTGTAATTATCCGCAAGGCTTCGACTCCCGATATTTATCAGATGCCCAAATGTCCCCTCCTTGCCAATAATTACAATGGGCCTTTGATTGGGCTGGTTAATAAAATCAAACAGAAGGTAGGATGAGAGGGGATTGTGGAGCAATAGACTGAGGTCTTTAGAATTGCTGGCGAGGTCACATGACAGAGAATTTGGGTCAGATAAAATGCATTTGTTATGTGTGCTATATTCCTATCAGTATACCTTATGTCTTTCATTATTCCAGAGGATGGGGGAACTAGCCATATACTTCAAACTGCCGTTTATGCTGCTTTCTGACTGGCTGTTATTAACAGCCAATTATTCACCTCCTTTCCTGTTGACCCCATTTACTTTGCTACTTGTAGGGTACTAATAGTTCCTCATCCTTCTCCAGAGATGCAGTAACTGAGCTGCGAGTGTCCCAGTCATCCCAAGCCTCTTAAGAGGTGGTCAATAAGACCAAATTATTAAGACAAATTATTTCAGCTTCCATATATATTTAAATGTAAATTGTACACGGATTGAAATTGGACCAATCAAAATAATTTCCTGTCAAATCTTGATTGGTCCAATATCAAGCCTGATACAGTTCACATGAATGCAAGTCAAAATGATTTGCATTTTATGGACCATCTTGGGGAACGCCATACAAGATGCCAATAACGCCAGCTGGCATGTAGGTTTATTTAATTCGCAGTTTTGAAATTGGGACAAACAACTGGCAGCAATAAGGTGCCCATGAACGGCACAGTTTTCAGTGAAGAATGACCCGAGTGATCAAAGAACTGTGAATGGAAATAAAATGTTGATTATTTCCCTATCCACTAACCAGTCTGTACTTCCTTTTCTGCTGACTAGACACAATGCTCTGGCAACAGCTGAGTCCTTTCAGCAGAAAAGGAGGAGGTGGGCCAAGTGAAGACACAGGCAGAGAGCTTCAGCCAGCAATTATTACATTTGCCAGTTGGCCAGAGATGAGCAAGCCTGTACTGCTGTACTGCTCACTGCGGTTAAAATAAATGTTTATACACACAGGGAATGCTTTCAAATGTTTTTATGTACTTAAGAGTAGTTACTGAAATTTTAGTTTTTAGAGTATAATTCCACTTTAAATTTTCATGCCAGATGGAATGATTTGCGTCTCGCTGACCATCTCCATAGGTTATTATGAGCCCATATTTAAAGGACACCTGAAGCGAAAATAAACTAATGAAA
Organism: Hyperolius riggenbachi; assembly: GCF_040937935.1. Classification (NCBI taxonomy): domain Eukaryota; kingdom Metazoa; phylum Chordata; class Amphibia; order Anura; family Hyperoliidae; genus Hyperolius; species Hyperolius riggenbachi. Next base: position 660,413,332 of record NC_090646.1, read on the forward strand.
TAAACAATTGTATCTATCTTCCTTCTCCTAAAAATGACTTTTTAAGCTATTCCACAGCTTTATTTTATGTTTAAATCCACTTTTTAAGTTGTAACTGTTTTATTGTTTTTGCTCAATGACACATTCATTGAAGTATGCCAGAGCTAATAAAATCTATGAACTATTGACCCTTTTTATCTCTTTCCTGCTCTCAGAAGCCATTTTCTGCTAGGAAAGTGTTTTATAGTTGGAATTTCTTATTAGTGAGGGTCACACTGTAGTCACTTCCTGTCTGAGTCAGGACTGAGTCAGCCACTTACATACCTGATATTTAACTCTTTCAGGCAGAGAAAGAAAAAAAGGCACACAGTAGAGTTATTAGTGTGCTTGGCACTGTACATACACATGTCTATCTCATCATGTCACATGTCACTTCGGGAATCCTTTAACTAAACGTACAACTTTGTACAATCGTGACATTCCAGCAGGGACGATCAAAGAGATATAAATATTTCCGAGTTGATGCAGTATCATGTACTTTTTTTAATGCAAATATATGCAGCTTGAAAATGGCCAATCAATTTAAACCTGGATGAGACTTGATTGGTCCATCTTCAAGCTGCATATATTTGCATCAAAATTTACATAATCCTGCATGTACTCGGAAATATTTGCATCTCATTGATCATCACTACTTTCCAGCCCTTGTTTGCAGTCTCTGACTCTACAAACTGGAGGGTATTGCTAAAGAGATGGATAAGCATGTATTTCTTTTTTTTTTTTTGAGTATCCAGCAATGTCTGTGTGCCTCTGTGACGAGCAGCAGGTTAGGCTGAGACTTGTAGTTCTCCCGCAGTGTGCATTGCCGTGACATTGTGTAACCGAGCCCATTGTCTGTCTTGCAGTGAGATCAGCCGCCTGGACCTGGGTCTGATCGTGGAGATGTGGAATAAAGGCCTCATCTGGGACACCATGGTGGGGACGTTGTGGATCCCCCTGCGGACTATCCGCCAGTCTGATGAGGTAAGATGTCTCTCTGTCCTGGAACTGCTAGACAGGAAGTCAGCTTCCTCTGACCATCCGCCAGTCTGATGAGGTAAGAGGTCTCACTGTCCTGGAACTGCTAGGCAGGAAGTCAGCTGTGTCCTGGTAAATGGCTTCCTCTGTGACCAGCCGCCAGTCTGATGAGGTAAGATGTCTCTCTGTCCTGGAACTGCTTGACAGGAAGTCAGCTGTGTCCTGGTAAATGGCTTCCTCTGGGATACACAATTCACGTGAAAAATAGGCCTGTAGCAAGTATGTATAAGGCTAGGTTCACAGTGTGAGTTGCATTATGTTCCCTGTGACAGCAAGAATGCAACAGAATGGGAAAATGGTGCCGAATGGTATCCGCGTGACGCCGCAAAAAGCAAAGCATGCAGTCAGTGAAAAGTACTCTTCACTGTACTGTTTACACAGGCATTATGTGATAAATACACTGCATTGTGATACTGCGCTCCGACAGACCGCACTGTGACTGCAGCACTGTGAACGTTGCATTGCTTGTGCATGCGGCCATTATAACTCGCTCCAATGCTAGTTGCGCAATCCCACTGCGCAACTAGCGAGAAACGGCCATTGCTGACACCTGGATTTTGTGGCACAAAAAAAAAATCAGTTTTTTGTTGTTATTATTTATACTAATGTGCAACTTCTGTTTATAATGGATATCATTCATAAAGCATTCCCGCATGTGGCAATGCTGAAAACAGCTGACTTTACCGAGCACATAGCAAAATGTCTATTCATTAAAGGCTGTATCTGCACGAAAAGCTGACATTCTCGAGCAGAGCGATCAATTACCACCTTGTGCGGTGATTATCTTAACAAATGTTACTAAATGTCAATTCATAAAGATTAACGCAAGCAGTATGCAGACAAGGAAAACCGCTCCCTTGGAAGTAGCGATAAGCATGCGGAATACATTTAAGTGAATGGAGAGAGCTCCCGAGCAGCAGCAGAGAGAGCAGCGCACGGAGGGACTCGGCCAGCTTCTCTGTTTTCGCATGCCTACAGACAGCCTAGCTCGGAAAATCACCGCACTTGTATCGCAACTGCCAACATTTTTATGAATGAGCACCCAGAAGTCTAAAATACCGAAAGCGGTATTTTCCCACACGGATTTTTACCGACCACACTTTTATGAATGATAGCCAATGTGTGTTTTTTCTTATTTTGTATTTTTTTTTTTTTAATCCAGATCTGATTTAGTACTGTCAATCTACTTTAGAAACCAGCTGTAGCAAAGTCGAGGAACAGTAGGCACCAGGCCATAGGACTGAGTTTAAAGAGAAAAAAAAATCTGTGATCGCTCTATAAAATTTCCAATTACCCAACCCAATATCTTTCTTCTAAGTATTAATTGAAAAACAAAAGTATGAAAATGTAATATACAATCTAGCCACTAGATGGCACCCAACACCAGATGAAAATTATAAAAACTGACCAGATTCTTGTGATACTGCTGCCAGCTGCTATAAGGTTCAGTAATTCTCTGCATTAAAGTATACCTCCAGTGATTAATAATCATGATTTTTTTTTCCCAACGTCAAAAGTCAACACAAATACAAGAATTCATGCAATTAAACACAATTAAAATCACAAAAAATTGATATAATACTCAACAAACAGTCTCTCCTATAACATGAGTGAAGGAGACGACTGGTGACTGGGTAGTACTGCGCAGATGCACACTGCCCCCCAGTGATGGGAGGATGCGCACGGCTGGGCCACAAATGCTGGGAAGGATCCAGGGAAGGATTTAAAATGTCTCAGATTTCCTTTAGGGTGATACAATGACACCATTATATGATATTAGTAGACCTAATGCTTAAAGGGGAACTGAAGACAGAGGTATATGGAGGCTGCCATGCTTATTTCCTTCTAAGCAATACCAGTTGCCTGGCAGCCCTGCTGATCCTCTGCCTCTAATACTATTAGCCATAGCCCCTGAACAAGCATGCAGCAGATCAGGTGTTTTAGACTTTAAAGTCAGATCTGACAAGACTAGCTGCATGCTTGTTTCTGGTGTTATTCAGATACTACTGCAGAGAAATAGACCAGCAGGTCTGCCAGGCAACTGGTATTGATTAAAAGGAAATAAATATGGCAGCCTCCGTATACCTCTTACTTCAGTTCCCCTTTAACCCTAACCCCCTCCCTGCTGATGCCGAACCACCCCTGCTAATGCCTAACCTTAACCCCTCCCCTCTGATGCCTAAGCCTCAGGGCCCGTTCACACTTAAAACCGCAGAACGCCGGCGATTACCGCCGGCGTTCTGCGGGAGTGATTTTCCCGCGATTAGCGTGAAAAATCACTGGACACCGCGGCGGGTTTGGAGCGATCGCGATTAACGTGCTGTGCACGCTAATCACGATCGCAAATTGCGGAATGCTTGTCGCCGGCAAACCGCTGCATGCAGCGCGGTTGCGGTTATCGCTAACTGCAACCGCAGTGTTCAGTGAGAACACTGCCACTTGCTACATTGTGTAGCGGGTTCTTGCAGAACCGCTAGCGGTTTGCCGTGAGCGGGAATCGTGCGATTCCCGCTCAGGTGTGAATGGGCCCTAACCACCCCTCGGCTGATGCCTAAGCCTAACCACACCCCGTTGTGTAAACCCTACCCCCCCCCCCCCCCCGATGCCAAATGCTAAACGCCTCCCTCCCCTTGATCCCTAACCCCTTCCCCGCTGATCCCTAACCACTCCCCCATCTCTCCCCCCCCCCCCCTGCTGATGCCTAACCCTAAGACCCCCTTTGAGGTTGCCTCACCCTAAACAAACCCCCACTGGTGTCTAACCCTAACCAACTCCCTGCCAATACCTAACCCTAACCCCCACCCTCACTGATGCCTAACAACCACCACACAATTGGCACCTAACCTTAACTCCCCCCCCCCCCCCCCCCACACACACACACACACTTGCATTTCCTGGTTCCAGACAACAGGAGGTAGAACATGCTAAATCCGCTATCAGTAACGCATCACATAGACAACAGGAAGCGGGCTTGACAAGATTTTGTCCTCAAAGCCTTGGCACAGAGTGGACATGCACGCCATCTGCTGGACATTGGCAGTGTTGTACTGAGCTGTCACATGACTGATGATGAGGCTTCCGTGCCCAATGAGAGCAGGTGCAAACTTTATGCTAATTTATGTTAATTTACACTACTTACTAAAGGAGGAGCAGCTGCTGCCCTGGATTGGTCCATTTCTAGTTGGCGTAACATTTGCATGAGTTCGTTATTATTGGCATCTCATTGCCTAACCCCTGCTGGTAATTGCCGTTAATTAAATCTTTATGGATCACCTATCCAAAACATAATTACTTCCACAACAAAACACATTGAAAAACAAACAAGCCCTCCTGTCGGAAACACGGCGGCGCGATAATACGTGATAATACGCGATAATAAGCCGTGATTATGGTAAAACATTCTGACGGCTGTCAGCTTCTGATTGCAGCCCCCGGGAGGCAGATCACCCAGCTCTGTATTAGCATACAGATTCCTGCCTATAAAACATTGTAAATATCTGTCGCACATAAACATGTAATCATCCATGACGACCTCCGCAAGGACGCTAGCTTATTAATAGTATTGTGGCGTTACATAATGAAAGGACACCTGAAGAGAGAGCGATATGGAGGCTGCCATATTTATTTCCTTATAAGCAATACCAGTTGCCTGGCAGCCCTGCTGATCCTCTACCTCTAATACTTTTAGCCATAGACCCTAAACAAGCATGCAGCAGATCCGGTGTTTCTGCCATTATTGTCAGATCTGATAAGATTAGTTGCATGCTTGTTTCTGGTGTGATTCAGGCACTACTGCAGCCAAATAGATCAGCAGTGCTGCCAGGCAACTGGTATTATGTAAAAGGAAATAAATATGACAGCCTCCATATTCTTCTCACTTCTGTTGTCCTTTAAACAATACCAGTTGCTTGGCTGCCCTGCTTATCCTCTGCCTCTGATACTTTCATCAGGTGTTTCTGACATTATTGTCAGATCTGACAAGATTAGCTGCATGCTTGTTTCTGGGGTGATACAGACACTTCTGCAGCCAAATAGATCAGCAGGCCTGCCAGGCAACTGGTATTGTTTAAGAGGAAATAAATATGGAAGACTCCACATTCCCCCCACTACAATTGTCCTTTAATTCAAATACCTAATCTGCATTCTTGTTCAGGGTCTATGACTAAAAGTATAAGAGACAGAGGATCAGTAGGATAGACAGGCAACTGGTATTGCTTACAAGGTAATAAATATAGCAGTCTCCATATCCCTCTCGCGTCAGGTGTCCTTTAAAATTGATGACTACTTCCTGTGAAGTTGAAGTTCCGCCTCCTCATGTAGACCTCTCCAGGATCTGCTCCTCCCTGTCCTCTGACACCACTAAGCTCCTCATTCATGCCCTAGTCCTCTCCCTCCTCGACCACTGACTCCCTTTTCTCAGGCCTCCCTTTAAACCACATGGCTCTCCTTCAATTGGTAAAGAATGAGGCAGCCAGAGTGATCAACTCCTCCCATCGCTCCGCCTTCACACTTCCCCTCTAAAAAGCCCTCCACTGGCTTCCTATCCGCTTCAGGAATCGGTGCATAGGACCTGCCCGACCTACATCTCTGATCTTGTCCACAGGCTTTAACCCCCCCCCTCCATCCCCTCCGATCCTCCAACCAATCGGCCTGTTCGCACCGCACACTTCTCACTCCCATGCGCGATTGCAGGACTTCACTAGGGCTGCCCTCACTCTCTGGAACTCGCTCCCATCACCCATCAGACTCGCCCCCCTCCTTTAAAGAGAATCTGTATTGTTAAAATCGCACAAAAGTAAACATACCAGTGCGTTAGGGGACATCTCCTATTACCCTCTGTCACAATTTCGCCGCTCCTCGCCGCATTAAAAGTGGTTAAAAACAGTTTTAAAAAGTTTGTTTATAAACCAACAAAATGGCCACCAAAACAGGAAGTAGGTTGATGTACAGTATGTCCACACATAGAAAATACATCCATACATAAGCAGGCTGTATACAGCATTCCTTTTGAATCTCAAGAGATCATTTGTGTGTTTCTTTCCCCCTGCAGCTATCTTCCACTGAAGTGTCAGGCTGTTTCTTCCTGCAGAGTGCAGACAGCTCTGCCTGTATGTAATTCCTCAGTATGTGAAAGCCCAGCCAGCTCAGAGGAGGATTTATCCAGCTTGTAAAAGATAAGAGAGAAGAGTGAAGCTGCCCTAATCTAAATAACACACAGGCAGTGTGCAGAGAGGGGCCTGGAGGGGGGAGATGCATCACAGAACCACAACACTGAAGAACTTGGCAGCCTTCCAGACACAGGCCGACAAGTCTGACAGGGGAAAGATACATTGATTTATTACAGAGACTGTGATAGCAAGAAAGTGCTGCAGTAAGCTAGAACACATTAGAATGCTTTTGGAACTTGTAGGATGATAAAAAACAGGATGCAATTTTTGTTACGGAGTCTCTTTAATACCTTTAAATGAGCCCTCGAAACTCAGCTTTTAATGATCTTCCACCCCCCGCCCCCCCCCACACACACACACACACACATCACACCAGTACCATAATACCTTCTTCTGATCACCTTCTCAACAGACACACCTAGTCTCTCTACCCCACCCTCTAGATTGTAAGCCCCCCTCCCCAGTGTTTCCAGCTTGATCATGCACCCTCATTGTTGGCCATGGACTAGAGCTGTTGTTATCCAAGACCTCATCACATGATCTTGTTTGTTGTTCTGTGCACCCTGTATGTCTGTCCTACCTTGTGTGCTAACCCCTTTTATCCATTGTGTGTAATAAGTTGGTGCTTTTTAAATTCAATAAATAATAATAATACACATAGAGGCATAGTTTCGTGCTGTGAAGTGGGGATGCTGGGAATTGTAGTCTGGCATCAGTTGTTCTTTATAGTAAGCAGTTGCTGTGTTTGTGAACCACATGTAGTTCCTGGGGCAGGTGTCCTGTTTTCTACTTTGCTGCTATACACTTCTGTTTTCACTTATCAATACACTTATATGTTGCTTGGTTCAGTTTTGGGTTTAGTTAATTGCAAGCAGCATGTATGGCTGAAGAACACGACTCCTACTGTGTCTGTCTCTGTGAATGTCCGTGAATGCCCTTTCTCATGTAGCATCTGAAGCTGAACTCTTGGCAAGACTTTCCTCCTGATCCATTGTCAAGTTTTTGTAATGAGCAGTTTTAAGTTTGTTAAAGAGGCATGAAACTCCAAAATGTAATCTCTGCTCCTAAAGATTAAACACATCATGGATACTTCTAGAGCATACATGTGAGACTCCGGCCCGCTGGTCAGATCTGGCCCTTAGAGCCATTATATTTAGCCCTCAAGGGGTTTCCCCACTTTTCATTATGTTTGGCCCGCTCTAGGCCACCAGGGAGGGTATAATGGAGGTAAAGCCTTAGAACACTGGGGGAGGTAGGGGGAAAGCACTAAACACTAGGGAACTGCATAGGGAAGGGAGGGAGGACCACTAGACATCAGGGAACTGTTTAGGGGTTGAAGGGGGGTCAATAGACACCAGGGAAGGTGTCCAGTAGACATTGAGGTTGGCCCGCGACTTGTCACAGTGTACAATTTGGGCCCACTTTGTATTTGAGTTTGGCACCCCTGGACTAGGGGAAACATGCTGGTATAAAGTTACTGGAAGAGTTAATAATGTAAAGTTCCACTTCATTCAGAAGCTAATATAGAACATTTATTGAATGTTATTCTAGATGGTAACGCCACTTAAACAAGTGAATATTGTACAATCTCAGTGCAAGAGAACCTGAGGTGAGTGACACATGGAGGCTGACATATTTCTCTCCTTTTAAACAATGCACATTGCCTGGCATCTTGCTGATCCTCTGCCTCTAATACTTTTAGGCATAGACCCTGAACAAGCATGCGATTCTGACTGAAATCTGACTGGATTAGCTGCATGCTTATTTCCGTTGTGTGATTCAGACACCAATGCGGCCAAAGAGATTAACAGGACAGCCAGGGAACTGGTATTGTTTAAAAGGAAATAAATATTGCAGCTTCCATATGTTTCTCACTTTGGGTTCCCTTTACCGGAACTCCCAAGCAACTGGAAACTGTTTATTTGGCATATGCCAGTCCCCACAGGTCCTAGATACCTGAGATTCTGCTGTATATGTACTAAGTTAAATTGTGTACATCACTAAGGACTGGTTTCCACATAAATCTGCACATTTCTGGTCCTGTCCTGTCAGTTCTGTATCCGTTTTATCTAACTGGAACAGAAATGTACACCTTTTATGTGTGAACACACCCATAGAAACACATACAAACTGATGCCAACTGGCAGGACAGGACTGGACACCTTTTTCTGTGTGAACCCAGCTAGAGCTTTTGCTAATGTATTTTCACTGTGAGCCCCTCCACGGTGTAGTGCACTAACGCTGATGTTTCTTCATCAGGAGGGGCCAGGCGAGTGGTCCGCACTGGAGGCTGAAGTGTTAATGAAGGACGATGAGATCTGCGGCACCAGGAACCCCACTCTCCATAAGATCTTATTGGACACCAGATTCGAGCTGCCTTTTGGTAAGTTTGATAGACCCGTGTGGATAGATTCCTCCTGCCTCCTTCTCCAGATCAGCCAGTTGTTCGATGTCCTCTGGGTGTCACTGAATGATCCAAAGTCAGCTGAAGGTGACCCATCCCCTCACCTGGGTGACAGGTGTAATTCTGTATCTGTCCTCTGGGTGGTGCACAACAGTCTTTAGAGAGCTGAATTCTGGCCACCAGTAGTGATGTGGTGAACTGTTCGCCGAACTGTTCCTATCGAGCGGGCCATGGGGAATGACTTCGGGGTCATTTCCGCCTTTGTCATGTTACGCATTACTGCGCAGACACTTTCCCGGCGGCGGCTCGTCCTTGATTGAGCGCCTGCACCCAGGAGCGCTCTGCGCATGCCCATGACGTCGCACAAAGTACTCCCGGCTTTAGACCCACGATCAAGGACGCGCAGTTGCCGGAAAAGCACCTGCGCAGTAATGCGTAATATGACGAATGCGGTAATGACCCCGAGGTAATTCCCCATGGCCGGTTCGCTGTGAACAGTTCGAGCCATCTCTATCCACCAGTAACCTTTTCTGCTTTATTTACCTTCATTCCCTCCTTCTCTGACTGATTGCCAGTGGAAACTGAGAAGGAGTGGATGGAGAACTCCACCCCTTTAGAACACCCTTCTATTCTATCAGCGTCACTTTGCGGGTGTGAGCAGTTCTTAGCTGTCATCTTTGTTGCCATTTTGATTTTTGCACAGATTGAAACATTTTATTTGTTATTGTAATTAAAAATAGCCATCGAACGACTGCAGAAGACGCATGTGGCTGGCATTTGCCTTGCTGAATACTGTGTGAAGTCTGACACAGACTTGCTTAATTACCCTACCCCCCCACCCCACCCCCCTTTGCATTTTACATATTAAAGGGGCACTACAGCGAAATATAGACTATAGGGATTTCCCTAGTAGCATGTTTCTATTAGAAACACACATTAGACTGAGCTTTTGATTACAAATGCCATCTGGATAATTTATAGCTCAGATACAGATCCTGCCGTCACCAAGGCAAAGGAAACTTGGCTGTGTGATAACGGCTAATATCTTTCTCTCTGTCAGTTCAAAAGTTCATTCAGCAGCAAGTACCTTGCTGTGGAATGTCCTAGATAAATACACAGGCTGCCTTTTATTTACCTAACACCTTTCACAGCATTAAGTGCACGGGCATGCAAGCTTGCATTACAACTACAGGGTATTGAGCTCAGAGAGAGGACAGAGGGACAGATTCATTTATCAAAGCATTACTGACAGTTTTTTATTCTTAACCACTTCAGCCTTCAGTCGTTTTCACTTTATGCATCCGAGCAATGTTCACCTCCCATTCATTAGCCTATAACTTTATCACTACTTATCAGAATGAACTGATCTATATCTTGTTTTTTCCACCACCAATTAGGCTTTCTTTGGGTGGTACATTTTGCTAAGAGCCACTTTACTGTAAATGCATTTTAACAGGAAGAATAAGAGAGAAACGGAAAAAATTCATTATTTCTCAGTTTTCAGCCATTATAGTTTTAAAATAATACATGCCTCCATAATTAAAACTCACGTATTGTATTTGCCCATATGTCCCGGTTATTACACCGTTAAAATTATGTCCCTATAACAATGTATGGCGACAATATTTTATTTGGAAATAAAGGTGCATTTTTTCCGTTTTGCATCAATCACTATTTACAAGTTTAAAATAAAACAAAGTATAGAAATATTTCATCTTTACATTGATATTTAAAATGTTTAAAGCCTTAGGTAAATCTTTACATGTGGTGTTTTTTTTTTGTATTGTAATGTTTTTTTTTTTTATATTAAACATTTTATTTGGGTATTTTTTGGGAGAGTGGGATGTAAACAGAATTTTTATAATGTAAATGTGTGTTAAGGTTTTTTTTTTTACTTTTAGTTGTAGTTTTACTTTTTGGCCACAAGATGGCGGCCATGAGTTTGTTTACATGACGTCACTCTAAGCGTAACATACGCTTAGAGGGATGTATGGGGGACACAACAGCCAGAAAAAGCGGAGCTTCTGAGAGAAGCTGTCGCTTTTTCTGCGGGGGAGAGGAATCAGTGATCGGGCACCATAGCCCGATTCACTGATTCGTGGGCTAACGATCTGCGGCCGGGAGCGCGCGGACGCGCACATGGCCTCCTGGGCGTAGCTAGTACGTCCAGGAGGCCAAAGTAGTTAAAGCAGATCCGAGATGAAAAACTAACTATAACAAGTAACTTGTCTGTATATCTTATCTATAGTTTAGATGGTTTACACAGCAAATCTAGCTGCAAACAGTTTTAATAGAATGTAATTATGTATTCCTGTGATACGAGGGCAGCCATGTTGTTTGTAAACATTAAGTAGAGGCAGGCTTATCTGTATCTTGAGCCATCAGGCTAATCCCCTCTCCTCCTCCCTCCTCCCCTCTGCCTCTGAAATCAATAGCTAGTAACACCTCCCCCTCCTCCTGCCAAGACTGAGCTCCCATGAGCCCTTGCTACTGCCAAGGCTCTCTGGAAACCTGTGGGTGTGGCTTTTTTTAGTTTATAGGGAATTGGAGTATTAAAACAAAAACAAAGCCCTATAAACAATAGGAAAGGAACACAATTATGCAATGAGTAAAAGTTCACCTCGGATCCACTTTAAACTGTTCTAAGGAGCAGAGGAACTGTTCTGCATGATAAGACACTTCTCAAATACTATGTAATAGCATCAGTTTAGCATGGATTTTTAGAACTGCACTATGGTAAAGAAAAGCGCAAATCCATCCTTCACAGATTAAGAGGTGCTTAATAGCAGTTTTACAGATAGTGCAACAGTGCAGGCTAGGCATGATTTGTGAAGTGCTCCTCCCCCCTGCTGCCAGGTGTCCTGTGAAGCTGTTCTGTGCTTAAAGCGAACCCAAACCAAACATTTTTTTTTAATAAAAAATATTTAGTTGCACCACTCTGACACATACAAAGATAAATAAACACTCCTTTAAGCCTAGGAGCATTTAAGTGCATGCTTTTCACCAATCTCTTTTCATAACAAGGGTTATACAGGTGGCAGCTATTAGCAATTCCTCCATTGCCGGACACCACCTACTCCACCAGTCTGCCGGATCTTGTCCCGGCAATTTGAAAGGAAGGGAGGGGTTCCTCCAATAAATGTAAAATATTTTATATTTGTCATCATGCAGTTGAAAAAAGGCTGCTATTTATTATTATAATTTAGAAAATAGATTTTATTTCTGAAATCTTGTATTTTTAATTTGGGTCCACTTTAACCCTTCCAATGCTGGGCATGGATGTAATACAGCGAATGTATTGGCTACCTCAGCAACAGCTATTTCCCTGACACACTCCACTGTCTGAGAAACTATTTTACAACAGTTTTAGAAGGAAACTTAACTACACTGTCTAGTTATTTCTTAAGATGTCTGAGACCGTTCTGCATGGATTTCTAAAAACCTACTAATATTTTGTCTCCGACACTCTTGATAAATGTCCCCCAGTGAGTGCTGTTATCACACAGCCTAACTGAATACAGAGCATGTTGCTTCCTTTGCCTTACCACGCCAGGATCTGGATGTGAGCTATAAATCTTATCCAGACGACCTTTGTAAACAGCACCGTCTAAAATGTGTTGCTCTTCCTAACAGAAACATGCTACTAGGGAAATCTCAATAGCTTATATTTCGCTTTAGTGCCCCTTTAACCTCTCTGGTGTTATTATTTACAGGTTTAGAGTGTAAAATCTGTGCAAATTTTTTCACAAGCTTTCAGACCCGAAAAACAAGAAAAAACTGCAGAGAGATCTGAAGCAGCTCCTGTCTGACTCGGGATTACCGCTAAGGAGGTTAACAATACGCCGCCATTGGTTTGAATGGCAACAGAGGTTCCCACCCCATCAGGAAGTTAAATGTTTAGGATAGTTTTATTTCAGGACTAATTCACATTTAGGCCTTTTTTGCAGGGCCAGGTGAAGGCAGTGAATTCGCCACCTGTCAGCTGCTCCCATCCACCGGCCGTGGTACTCGATTAGCGCAACCGTTGCTGCGGTAACAAGCATTACCCATGGTTATCCTCATTAGTAAACCACTTTACCATAGCAATGGTCACGCTACTAGAGTACCTCGGGCGCGCGGATAACGTAAGTCAAGGTACTTTCTGCCAGAAGTATCGTAATATTGCCGTGCGCTGTCTGTACTTGGCAATATTACCACGCTTTTGTGCTGCAACACCTCAGTCACTGAGATGTGACAGATTCATGTCAGAGAATATACACAGGAAGTGGTATTCATGGCAGCTCTTGGTAGGAGCGCCCCACCACACACCTGTTCAGATTATCCCCCTCTATAGAGCTGCCCTGCGTGAGACAATCCGCAGTGATTTCCAAGCTGCTGTTCGCGGTCGTTAGACGATACTCAGCTCCTGATTGGAGGAAACCAGCGTGATCATTGTTTAGTGAAGTGAGATTGTGGGGAAGATGTAATTACTTTGATGACTAACGAGCACTGCGGGCTGCGCACCTAAAATAGCCTCTCTTCAAAACGATGTGTGAGAAAGATCCTCATATATTTATCTTCTGTGTTAGGAGGATCTTATTGGCATCGCCTGCTGAAATTTAACGAGGCAGGTGTAAGATGCTAAACACCCACATGGGGGGGGGGGGGGGGGGGAGGGGGAGAGAGAAGAGGGGCTTTCACACCACTTATCATCCTTGTTTAATCCTGTTCACAATTTCAGCCAAAGGGAACTTGAAGTGAGTAGTATATGCAGGCTGCCATATTTATTAGTTATTAGGCAATACCCTGCTGATCTCTTTGGCTGCAGTAGTGTCTGAATCACACACCTGAAACAGTGGCGTAGCGACCGCATCGGGGCCCTCCCTCAAGCATATTAGCTCTTTATTGGCCCTGTGCTGGTTATACTCCCTTCTATAGATGCTTTAGATAGTAGTAATCCTTAACACACTGTTTCCCATCCCCTAATTGCACCTCTGACACTGTGGAAATCTTTGGCAGGTTTTTGGTGCACCGTATGAATTATGTATAAAGTGCTTGGGGGGCCCCATGTAAAACTTGCACCTGGGCCCATAGCTCCTTAGCTACGCCACTGACCTGAAACAACCAAGCAACTAGTCATACTTCCGTCGCAGGACCTGATCTGCACGCTTGTTCAGGGCCTATGGCTAAAAGTATTAGAGGCAGGGGATCAGCAGGACAGCCAGGTAACTTGCATTCTTCAAAAGGAAATGAATATGGCAGCCTCCACTTACCTCTCACTACAGTTGTGCTTTAAACCAAACTCTGCACTGTATTCCTTCTGTGGTGTGCCTAGCATCATAAGTCTCAGCAGTTTTCCCAGCCCTACCACATGCAGCGCAGTTAGGGAACAGCATCGCCCACAGCCCTACAGACTTCATGATCTAATATTGCTCACAGATGTCAGATCTGATTTGCATCGGACGGATGACACACACATATCTGTCAGCTGATGAGGGTAATAAAGCACACATGTGGAGAACTGGCGGAGCGGACAACTTGTCTTTGTGATTATTTAATTGTATCAGTGCACAGTGTCTGCACCCCTCAGTGATGCTGCTTGTCTGGAACTTCCCCGAGTCCCTTCTACTGCAGCGCCCTGCTGTGTCCCCCGCCAGCCACCATACTTATTGCTCACCTCAGTGATGCTGCGTGTCTGGGACCTCCCGGCTTCCCTTCTACTGCAGTGCCCTGCGGTGTCCCCCGGCAGCTACCGTACTTATTGTCTGAACACCTTTTGTTTTACGCAGGCAAAATTCTGTTTTACAGGAAATAAATATGGCAGCCTCCCTCTCATTTCAGGTGTTCTTTAAAGGGACTCCGAGCAGTGCAGTAACTATGGAAAGATGCATATCATTTTAAAGCACTCGTTCTCCTCTTTCCAATGATATATAAACCGGCACCCTACGCCTTTTAGTTTTCGCTATTTTCGCGATTGAAATTGCAGCGGCCGCGATTTCGATCACGAAAATAGACGGCGTACTGACACGCCGGCCGCCGTGATGACGCGAGGCGGCCGGCGTGCGACGTCATTGATGAGGTTTGCGGAAGAAGGAGCCCCGACACTCGGCCAGTGTCGCCCGGGGAACCGCCGGACAGCCCTATATGGACAGCCGTGGGGAGAAGAGCCAGGAGGCCGGCGTGGGACGTCCCGACCAGCACTGGGCTGCAGAAAGCCACGGGTAAGTGAACATTTTTATTTTAGCCAGAGCTCGGAGTCCCTTTAAAGGACTCCTGAAATGAGGGAGGCTGCCATATTTATTTCCTGTAAAACAGAATTTTGCCTGCATAAAAAAAGGTGTTCAGACAATAAGTACGGTGGCTGCCGGTGGACACAGCAGGGCGCTGCAGTAGAAGGAACTCCAGAAAGTTCCAGAGAAGCAGATATATTAGGCTGACCAGATGTCTTTTTTTCCCCGGACAGGTCCTCACAGGTTTTTGAAATGTCTTCGGTGAAGTGAGCCGAACACAGAGCGAGTCAGAAGAGCCAATTGAAGAGACAGAGAGTCGAACAGCCAAGACTCAGTCCAGTGGTTTCCCCAGAGCCTATCAGCTGGGCAGTAGTGTTGTCCGGATCATGAACGATTTGGATCTTTGATCCGGATCTTTTTTGAGAGTCAAATCATTCGGATCATTACAATGAACAAATGACTCGACTCACAAAAAAGATCCAGATCAAAGATCCGAATCGTTCATGATCCGGACAACACTACTACCCAGCTGATAGGCTCTGGGGAAAACACTGGACTGAGTCTTGGGTGTTAGACTCTCTGTCTCTTCAATCGGCTCTTCTGACTCGCTCTGTGTTCGGCTCACTTCACCGGAGACATTTCAAAAACCTGGGAGGACCTGTCCGGGGAAAAAAAGACATCTGGTCAGCCTAAGATATATATGGTAAAACACATGAGGGTGCTTCGTCTCTGGTTCACTTGAAGTGAGAGGTATATGAATTCTGCCATATTTCATATTAAACAATACCAGTTGCCAGGCAGCCCTGCTGATCTATTTGGCTGCAGTAGTGTCTGAATCACTCCAGAAACAAGCATGCAGATAATCTTGCCAGATCTGACAATGCCAGGAACACCTGATCTGCTGCATGCTTGCTCAGGGTCTATGGCTAATAGCATCAGAGGCAGAAGATCAGCAGGACAGCCAGGCAACTGGTATTGCTTAAAAGCAAATAAATATGGCAGCCTCCATATCCCTCTCGCTTCAGTTGTCCTTTAAGTAGACATAAATGCCCTGCATAAGTTTTGCTTTCAGGACATTGTAGTGCCCGTGCAAGTCAGCTAGAAACCGCATCAGTCAGTTCCTATGACGTTATGCGTGGTACACACAATGAGATTTTCTGGCAGATTTAAGGTCAGATTGATTAATTCCAACATGACCAATCTGTTTTTTTGATGGATTTTCCGTTCACGTCTACGGAAAAACATTCTGAAAACGGACATGTTGGATATAATCAGTCTGACAGTAAATCTATCAGAAAATCTCATCATGTGTATCTAGCATAGCAGTCCTTATGTATAGATTACCACAGGGGTATCACTGAAAAAAAGAAAAAAAAAAACTTTCAGTAATGATGGTTTCTTTTGTAGATTTGCTGAAATTAAAATGACCACTAGAGGGAGCATCCACCATTATTTACTAATCCTGTGTATGTTTAGTGACCCGGCACCATGTTATGCAGGGTGGATTTAGTATACCCGAATCCTGGTGAGAGATCGATATACTTTGCCTGCAAGCTGTTATTCTCTGCCCACACCAATTGTAAACTAGCTACAGTGTGTGATGCCCACTGCCACTGCAAATAAATACAATATAAGCTGATACTCTGTGCATGTACTGATCGTAAAATAGCTGCCGTGTGTGCCGATCCTTCTGTGAAAAATCTGCTCCCAAAGTGTTCCCGGCTTTCTCTTTCTTTTAAAGAGAAACCGTGACCAAGAATTAAACTTCATCCCAATCAGTAGCTGATATCCCCTTTCCCATGAGAAATCTTTTCCTTTTCACAAACTGATCATCGGGGGGGGGGGGGGGGGGGGGGCTCTGTATGGCTGATATTTTGGTGGAACCCCTCCCACAGTGTGATGTCAGGACCATGGTCCTGACAGTTTCCTGTCTGTGAACCTTGTTGCATTGTGGGAAATAACAGCTGTTTACAGCTGTTTCCAACTGCCAAAAAAGCAAGCAGCATCTCCTTTCATTGGCATCACCTGCCAGCAGTAAAAATGTCACCATGTGATAAATGTCAGAATGTAAATCAGGAAGAGGAAAGATTTTACAATGGGCAAACACTGACTAAATCATCTATGCAGAATTATTGTAAAAATGAAGCACTTTTTTTTTATTACATTATTTTCACTGGAGTTCCTCCTGAAAATCATCTCTCTGCAGCCTATATCTCACTGTTCGATCTGAGCAGCAGTACATTAGCACACACTGAGAACTGTGTCTGGCCTTGTGACAACTCATTTTTTATTGTAAACACTGGATTTAATGTAAGAGTAGCTTCACACTTATCCGTGCCTCCGTTTTTTTGACCCGGATCAGAAATGGAGACACGGATACCAATGCTAAAAATAGCAACCGTCTTCACTGAATAAAGAAGCAGATCCGTGTGCGGTCCGGGGGATCCATGCTGGAAAAAGGGAACGGCGGGCCGGACTGGTCGGGACTTCACAGAACGCACATGGAGCCGGATACACGGAGGGGTAGTGGCAGGCAAGGCAAAACGGATCTCCCTCTACATAAACCCGGAGGGAGATCCGGATTGCTTACTGCCTGCTCCTCCCCTCAGCATAGGTTAGGTGTCCCCAGGTATAGGCTAGAGGGGGAAGCAGCAGGCACAGCAGTAGGGAGGGCCTGGGTCCCCCCGTCCCCCCCCCCCCCCCCCCCAAATAGCTGATGCAGCGAGTAGGGAAGCTTACCTTCCTTCCTCCACTCACCGCGTGACTTCCTGCAATGCTGCCCATTGAAATATAGAGGGCGGCATTGCAGGAAGTCAAGTGGCAAGCGGTGGAATGGAAGGAAGGAAGGTTAGCTTCCCCGCTCGCTGCATACATTACACATTTGCACAAATAGCTGGAGGGGGAGTGGTGATGGGGGGACCCCCGTCATTGTCCCCACTGCCTCCCGTCCTGTCCGCTTCCCCCTCCAGTTCGGCGGCCCCCCACCCACGGCCAGGGCATACCTTTCCAAGGACTGGAATTGTATGCTGCAGCAAAAGACAAAACGGGGAGAATTTTTTTTTTTTTTTTTAGAAAAACTGACCCGTTTGAAACGGGTCCGATCGGCAAGTGTGGACCTAGCCTAACTGCCAGTAACTGTCAGAAGAAGAGTTGAAAATTGGTTACACACACAAAAACAAATAATGGCATCATTGAATAAAGACAAAGACGCAAATATTTATATCTTGCTTTTCTCCTGGCGGACTCGCAGCTCTTGAGCTGCAGCCACTAAGGCACGCTCATTAGCCAGTAGCAGTGTTAGGGAGCCTTGCCCAAGGTTTCCTTACTCAATAGGTGCTGGCTTTTTTTATTTGATTCCAGGTCTCCTGTGTCAGAGGCAGAGCCCTTGAACAGTACACTTTCCATCCACTGTACAGAGCCTCATTTTCAGACATTTGTAAGGCAAGTTAGAGTACACTAACCCGTTATATATATTTCAGAGTGCTTTGTGTGCATTTCCCCTAGAGGTAAGGATTCATGATTTGACCTCCTCACCTGGAGGGGGCGTTAGAAGCTTTAATCTCCGGTGTGTGTCTGTTTTCTGCATGGTGTGCGTGTCCACAAGACACATGGCTTTACATCTCTCCCTGCAGGTCAGAAGCCGCCCTCGGGGGGGTTAATCCGCTGCACGGCGGTGGTACGTGAGTCGGTGTGAAGGTCTCGGCTTGCCGTGGGTTTGCTGTGGTTACTGTGTGCCACCTGAGTGCCTTCTGTGCTTTCCTTATATATTTAGTTTGACATTGTAAATCTGCTGAACATCCTCATAACTGTCCTGCAAAAAATGATGAGAATACAAACCTCAGGATTACGTGGAATAGATGTGTATGGTGCAATGCAATCGATTAACTACGGAGGACTGTCTTATCTGGGACTGGACGGTCAAGTGATGGGGAAGGGGTGGGGGATTTTTTCAACCTGGTTATCAGTAACTCAACCAACCAGCATAAATCACCAGCTGTACTCACAGAGGCGAAGGCCAACTTCTTAGGCTGTTTGTGGGCTCTGTGTGCTTAGAGCAGGGGTCCCCAAACTTATTCGGGCAAGGGCCAAAACATCATACTTCAGACTGCTGGGGGGCCGAAGTAAACAGGTATTAATTCCCAAAGTCATGCCCAGAGGAGAACTCCCAGCGGCAGCCATTCAGTCATGCGGCGGCTGAAGAACGTCTTTGTGCACCAGACAGTGAAGCGTATCCAGGTGACAACCTGACGTCTATTGGACAGTAGCGTCACCTGATGCAGAATTGAATTGGAAGCCAGCGAGTAACTGCTTGCTGGCTTCTACAGTGTGTGTGGATGGGTGGGGCCAGCACTGCTATTCTATATGCGACATTTAAAGGTGCGGTGAGCTGCATCTATAAGTTTACATTCTATGTTTGGGGGGGGGCAGTGAAAATGTTTGAGGACCACAGGCTTAGAGACTGGGCTCCATGGCTCCCTAAAGGTTAAAGAGAATCTGTAAGGAAAAAAACACACCCTGGGGGATACTGACCTAGGGAGGGAAAATCCTCTGGATCCTAATGAGGCTTCCCCGACCTCCTCCTCACTCTCTGGGATCCAGCACTGGCAACCTCCAGACAGCTGGCATGTAAATATTTACCTTCCCGGCTCTGGTGTAGTAGCAGCTTTCTGATGGGCTCTGGCGGAGATAGGCAAACCCGGCAAACTACTACTGCGCCGGAGCCGGGAAGGTAAATTTTGCAGATGATACTGTGCCACAGCCGATAGGCTTGTCAGCTGTATTTCCTAGGGCTGCCAGCGCTGGACCCCAGAGGGTGAAGAGGACGGGGGAAACCTTATTAGGATCCAGAGGCTTCCTCCTCCCGAGGTAAGTATCCACCAGGGGGCGTTTTTGTTGTTACAGATTCTCTTTAATATACTTTTAATTACTGTGTTTTAACAGTTAACACAGAGTTCATGGTGTGTATATAGAGTGGGGTAGAGTACTGTATTAGCTGGGCCTATTTTTAACAGTGAGTCTCGAGCAACCAGAAAGCACACCTCTCCGACATCAGCCAATCCTCATCGGTGCCGCATAAACAAGACTCTACAGTGATCTCCCCAGAATTTTTTTTCCAGCCGGGTGGCATGAAAAAGTAGCCGGGTGGGGCGAGATGAGAGAATGCAGGGCTGGTGCTTCTGTGCTCAACTCTGCTTACAGCATAGGAGGAGGTGAGCCGATGACAGCCGGGTGGTCATCAACACTAGCTGGGTGGAGCACCCGACTAAAAGAGCCTGGGGAGAACACTGCTCTACTGACATTTTGTTTCGCATGCAAATTTCAGAGAGATTGCAGATTGAGAATTTTGAGCCAATGAAATGCACTTCCTGTTTTGTACTCTTCCAGTTCCTGACTGCATTAGAGCGGTGTAAAACCCTGACATAATATGCAATATAAACCTGTTTTCCTACTTTTTATAAGCCATACGGTTATCATATTTGCATTTGTGCATAAGTAGTATTATTCATTCAGAAATTACAAGTTCCCAAATGTACAGTTTTTTGCTTTGAGAGCTGACTTTGCATTTTATTCATGACTGGTTTTATTCATTATGTATTGAAGGCAGAAATGCTTTAAATGTCTGTCTGTGTCCAGGAGCTTCTGCACAGTCAGACAATGTGTCACATTCCTCACTTGATACAATTACATAAACACAAGATAACATTATCTCAGCTTATCCAGCTTTCTCTGCACTGAACTTTTAAGCCCTTTGTTTAACTAGTTGTCCCTTTGTTTCTAGTAAAACAAATGGTGGTTGTATATAATATGCTGTAAATCATTTTTTTAGAGCAAAGAAGGAATGCTGGGTTTCATTCCGTTTTAAATTTATGTACCAGTTGGAATTATAAACATCTAATTTGCCATCTCTAAAGGTGCTTACTAATGACACAATCCTGGTTGTGCAAACTTTCCAAATCTATGTAGCGGAAGGATGAACTCGCTGAGGCCTGGGACCCACTGCTGGCAGTGCCTTTCTAAGCGCTAGTGATTTGTTAAAGCGGCTCAGAGATGAAAAACTAACTATAACAAGTAACTTGTCTATATATCTTATTTAAAGTTGAGATAGTTTACACAGCATATCTAGCTGCACACAGCGTCAATAGAATATGATTAATTATTCCTGTGCTACAATGAGGGCAGCCATGTTCTGTTTGTCATTATTACACAGGTAATCTGCAACTGCATCTCCACCCCTCCGCTCACTCCCTCCTCCCCTCTGCCTCTGAAATTTCTGGCTAGTTGTCTCCTCCTCTTCCTGCCCAGACTGAGCTCCCATAAGCCCTTGCTACATGGGTCTGAGTGCCTTGGCGTTTTGGAGAAGCTGTGGGCGTGGCTGGTTTAGTTTATAGGGAATTAGAGTATTAAAACAAAAAGAAAAAAGTATTTGGCTTGAGGAATGCCCTATAAACAATAGGAAAGGAACACAAGTATGCAATGTGTAAAAGTTCCTCTCGGATCCACTTTAAGCCCTTGCTAATACAATGCTATGGGTGATATTTAAAAAAAAATGACATGGCACAAGGGAGATCACACCCATAGCATTACATTAGCAAGAGCTTTTCAAACCACAAAGCACTAAGAAAAGTGCTGCTAGTGAGTCCCAGGACTAAATCTCATTTGAATAGATATGCTAAGGGGTCCCTCGTATTACATAGAAGTGGTAGAATTGTACAATCAAGATTGCATCATTTAGGCACGATACAGAACTGGGTCAGAACCGTAACCTTTCCAGCCATTGCTTATTGACAATGGTTCTTATCCAGTTATTGTATCTTGCCTGAAACAGAAGCCTCTAGTTTTTCGAAAGGCTCGCTGGAAAACTATGTAGCGGTAATCATTAACCCATGAGCAGCCTCTATGGAGTGATCTCGTTTGACATATATACACTGTTATTTTTCCTCAATCGGCAGAACTGGTTGTGCTGTGAATTCTTGGACTGCTTTGATGTCTCTCTACTAGCAGAAAATATAGAAACTGAAAGCAGAAGTTCTCTTATTGCCTAACCCTGCCTCCTAGTGACAAGTGGCCATACATGCTCATTACAGCAGTACTAATTAGAACCCGAGAAATGTAAAAAAATAAATTGGCTGGAGCACTTGCCAGCCTCTACATAAATTGGCTGCTGGAAGGTTAAAGGTATTACCTGAATCAACATTGGATAGTCAGACTTCAGTCATACACACCTAATCTGCATGCTTGTTCATGGTCTAGGATTATAAAATCCACAGGAAGTGCAATAGTTGCATTTGTTTGGTTTAGTTTTGGCCTGCATACCATTTGCATGCAAGCTGGAATGACTGACTAGAGTCTGGACTTACACCTCTCCAGAAATGAACATGTTTTTTATATGGCGTCAGAATTAGCATTGATATCTGTGTTCTGATGTCTCCTGTCGTCCTGCAGATATCCCCGAGGAGGAAGCCAAGTACTGGACCAAGAAATTGGAGCAGATGAACAGTCTGGATGAGACTGGAGAGGTGGGTATATTTATAGATGTCCTCGGCAACTCTGCAGAGCATAGAAAGGATCGGTGGGCCAGAGCCAGTCACTCCTGCACCTATCACCGTCTGCAGGAACCGACGCCAGCAACTGCAGAGCATAGAAAGGATCGGTGTCCCGGAGACAGTCTCTCCTGCACCTATCACCATCTGCAGGAGCATAGAAAGGACTGGTGTGCCGGAGCCAGTCACTCTTGCACCTATCACCATCTGCAGGAACGACGCCAGCAACTCTGCAGAGCATAGAAAGAATCGGTGTCCCGGAGACAGTCTCTCCTGCACCTATCACCATCTGCAGGAACGACGCCGGCAACTCTGCAGAGCATAGAAAGGATTGGCGTGCCGGAGACAGTCTCTCCTGCACCTATCACCATCTGCAGGAGCATAGAAAGGACTGGTGTGCCGGAGCCAGTCACTCTTGCACCTATCACCGTCTGCAGGAACGACGCCGGCAACTCTGCAGAGCATAGAAAGAATCGGTGTCTCGGAGACAGTCTCTCCTGCACCTATCACCATCTGCAGGAGCATAAAAAAGACTGGTGTGCCGGAGCCAGTCACTCTTGCACCTATCACCATCTGCAGGAACGACGCCGGCAACTCTGCAGAGCATAGAAAGGATCGGCGTGCCGGAGACCGTCTCTTTCAGGCATCTCCACCCTTCTCTTACAAACACTTCCTGTCTATTCCAGACATTTCCACCCGTCTCTCATATTTCTCTTAGAAACACTTCCTGTCTCTTATAGGCATTTCCACTTATCTCTCCTCCTTCTCTTACAAACACTTCCTGCCTATTCCAGGCATTTCCACCCATCTCTCCTCTGCTTACACACACTTCCTGTCTCTCCAAGGCATCTCCACCCTTCTCTCCTCCTCTTTCAGCCATTTCCCATCTCTTCCAGGCATTCACCCACCCTTTTCTCCTCCTTACTTCTCTTACAGACACATTCAGGCCTCTCTACCATGTTTGGATAGTCTGCTCTGCTCAAACGCCTCTGATTTCTGTTTGGGATGTTTACATTTGGCTCCTATCATTGCTGGGCTAGTCAGTTATGGCTTTATAGTTTTATCACCTGAGTTAGGCAAAAAATATCTAGTGTAAATCTCGCCACACAAACATCGTTTTTAATCACCCAAATGGACCTCTTCAGCGAGCCATCGTGCCATACCCCCCCAGAAAAAATTGAAGCTGGAGCCTACGCTGATTTTTTTTTTGACTTGTGTATTTTAGGATCTGTTGTTGTTGCAGCACCTCTTCTGACCACAGGGAGGTGCTGTGACTGATGAGCTGCCCTGTGAATTTCTGATGGAGTATCACATTTATCAGCAGGTGGTGAAGAGCAGCTCCCGCCATCTGTAGGAAACGTCTGAGGTTTATACCCTTGAGTGATATTCTTTCTGCACCGCGCAATTATCCGACCTCTCTGCGTGCGGCAGTGAAGTGGTGACATCATTCTGTGCCGGGAGAAAACACTTCTGTCGTCGGGCATCAGAGCCCCTCTGGGCCGTGCTTTAGGAACTTATTTATAGAAGTTTGAGAATAGTTTGTGGTAACTTATCTGTATGATTTGTTGAGAAGTTGCTGCACTTCTCAAAGCACTTATGGTGTCTATAAACAATACGAGCGCCTTCATATCTAGACAGGTCTTTCAGGGGGAATCAGAAGGATGAAGAGAGTAAGGCAGGGCGGCACTGACCATTGTAGTCGGTGGCCCGAAGTCGCATCATGTTATTGGCAGTCAATCGCATTTTGTGTTTGCAGTTTTTCTCTATCATTTCAAATCTAACAGCTTTCAGAGTTTTCAGCACAACGTGCACATTTGCAATTACAACGCATTGCTGCCGCTTTTGAAAAATCGCAGAACGAATGTGCAAATCGTGTGCGGTTGCAAACACCTTATGGCGAAACCAGAGAATCGTGAGGAAAAATACGAGCGCTGTTATACAGCACAGGTGATTTGGGTGCATCCGGAGTCACCATAGACCGTAACAGGAATTACGACTATAGCGGTGCACAGTGAATAACTTCGGCACCGTCAGAAGACAGCTTTGAGTAACTTTTAAATAGCAACAGCTGGAAGCCGAATTACTTAATTCCCCACCATCCACGTGGACCTGGAGGGGGGAATAGTAATTACCACCGCCAGGACTTGTGCAGCAGCAGAGTAAGCTGTATATCGGCTGTATCCTGCGCCCAAGTTTCCCGGCGGTATATTCATAGGTACGTGGAAAAATGCCCCTATTGGTGTGCTCTCTGCCTTAACCACTTCACTACTGAGGGGGTTTATCCTCTTCCGTATGAGAGCAATTGACACCTTTCATTGCGCCTTCCATCCATTTGCCAATAACTTTATTACTACCTATCACAATGAAACGATCTATATATTATTTTTTTTCGCCACCATTTAGGCTTTTAATGGGTGGTTTTGCTAAGAATAATTTTATTCTAAATGCATTTTAACAGGAAAAATAAAAAAATGGAAAAAATTCATTATTTCTCAGTTTTCGCCCATTATATTTTTTAAATAATACATGCTACCATAATTAAAACCCACAGAATTTATAATTTATTGGCCCATTTGACTCCGTTATTAAAACATTTAAAATATTTCCCTAGTACAATGTATGGCGCCAATATTGTATTTGGAAAAATGTTTGTTTTTCTATTTTGCGTCCATCAATAATTACAAGCCCATATATCATAAATGACATTAATATACCAGTTTGTCATACATATTAATGTAGGCAGAAACAGACTATGGCCTCAATTCACTAAGATCATGCTGGAGATAATAAGGCAAGAGAAAACTTACCTCCACATAAGAGAGAGTTATCTTATCTCTTCATTCCTTAAGTTACCTCCTCTGTAGTTAAGTTACCTCCTCTGTAGTTAAGTTACCTCCTCTGTAGTTAAGTCACCTCCTCTGTAGTTAAGTCACCTCCTCTGTAGTTAAGTCACCTCCTCTGTAGTTAAGTCACCTCCTCTGTAGTTAAGTCACCTCCTCTGTAGTTAAGTCACCTCCTCTGTAGTTATTTTCACATGCAGTTAATAAACAGCCTGTCTTTAAATTCTGGAGTTATTTTAAGGACTGAAGAGTTAACTTTAGCTTTGCCTGAGGCAAAATGTTTCCTGAATACTACATGCCTTATCACCATGGTAACAACTCTAGAAGAGTTATTAAAGACAGGAGATAAGCTTAGTGAATTGAGACCAAAGTCTTGTAAAAGTAATACCTTTTAATGGCTAACTGATAAAGGCCTCAATTCACTAAGATCATGCTAGAGATAATAAGGCAAGAGAAAACTTACCTCCACACGTGAGAGAGTTATCTTACCTCTTCATTCCTTAAGTTACCTCTCCTGTAGTTAATTTACCTCCTCTGTAGTTAATTTACCTCCTCTGTAGTTAATTTACCTCCTCTGTAGTTATTTTCACATGCAGCTAATTAACAGCCTTTCTTTAACTCTGGAGTTATTTTAAGGATTGGAGAGTTAATTTAAAGACAGAAGAGTTAACTTTAGGCTTGCCTGAGGTAAAATGTTTCCTGAATACTACATGCCTTATCACCATGGTAACAACTCTAGAAGAGTTATTAAAGATAGGAGATAAGTTTAGTGAATTGAGGCCATAGTTAAGTAATGAAAGCTTTTTGGGATCTAGTCCCCTTCTTCAGGCATATTTCCAGATGTAGCTGTAGTAAAACACTGATGCAGGTAAATAGCAAACACGAAGATGGCAGTTGTGTGCTGGTTGCTGTTTAGCAGTTAGATGTCAGGTGATCAGCAGGCTGGAGCCAGTGAGCTCATGCAAGCAAACATGAAATCTAGCAGGTTTTGCCCATTATATTTTTTAAATAATACATGCTACCATGATTAAAACCCACACATTTTATTGGCCCATTAAAACATTTAAAATATTTCCCTAGTACAATGTATGGCGTACATACATACATATTAAAAAATTTCAGTCCCTAAGGTAGCTATTTATGTATTTTTTTTTTATATGCATATAATGAATGTAGATAGGTGTAATTTTACTATTTGGCCACGAGATGTCCTCGCGCATTATTTCCAATTAGCGTACTTTAAGTACGCTAACAGGAAGGAATGTGTGGACGTGTTGCTTTCAGAAGTTACAAATGACCGCAGCATCTCATTGATGCCGGCGATCATTGACACAGGGACTTAGATTATTGAATAGGAATTGCATTCCGATTCATTCATCTCCCCTCTAACGGGCAGCGACGAGTACCCGCGAGGGAGCAAGCGTCGGCCATCTGCCGCAATGAACTAATATCTAAGTCCTGCGGGACGTAGATTTACTGTCTTGAACCACATGAGCGGTTATTGCATATTCTTACAAAGAACATCCTATATTGGCTCTTTACCTCTTTATTTGGGCTTCCTGCATGAGTGCGCACATAGAAGACAAGCAGCATGCGCAGTATCCTTTAAAGGGCACCTGTAACCTTAAAATAAAAAAGGTACTTGCCTCAGTAGGGGAAAGCTTCTGGATGGTCCAGATGTACGATTGTAGCAGTCAGGAAGTACGGTAAGGCTTGCGCAGTAGCATGGAACCCCTCGTGCATTGCTGTTTTTTCTTTCTGCTGTGAAGGAGTAGGTATCAGAGGGCTGGAATGCTACATGGGGCGCAGTGGCCAGGATAAGTGATGAGGATGAATTAACACCTGCCACAGTCCGCATATGTTCAGGTTCTGATCTAAAGCATTCAGAATGCCGTTACAAAATTTGAAAAGATTCGATGTTGCACCGCATTGCAGCAGAAATCACTGTGCATCAAAAAGTAACATGCAGAATTAATGCACACCGAGTTGAAAGCTGGCCACACATTAAGAGATCCGATCTGGAAGATCTCGGTCAGATCATAGAATTTGCTGACCATGCAGGTAGCTTTACCGAAGCAAACGTATTAAACTTAACTTTGTTGGTTTCAAACAGCCAATCGGATGCTGAGGGAAAAATAAATGAGATGTTTGACTGTTCCGAGTTATTGCAATGAAATGTCTTTGCTAGAGATGCTGATTATTTCAGCTTGCATGCAAACTTTATGCAAATTGCATTCATCTTGGAATTGGGCAAGTCGAAATTGAGAAGTACACTTTGATTGTTCCACTTCCAAGCTACATACAATTCAATTTGCATTCAAGCCGTAATTTTTAGCAGCGTATTGTCCATCCCTGATGACGTCTTTCGCTGAGTGTAACTGTGATTTGGAATGATACATTGTCACATTCTAACGATGCCCTTTCCCCGCAGTTTACCTACGCAGACGACGGACAGAAGCCCCCTCCCCTCCCTATCGCCGCCTCGCAGTGCTGTAAGTGAATACTGACTCTTCCTACATATCACTCGAAGGCTGTTAACGATGACCCCGTTGTATTGTTATGGTTGTTTTGTGTGTGGTCTGTCATTCACATTTTTGCGTTTTTTGTGCTATGTCTTCCTTGTCATTTTCTATGTATAGTATATGTGTGTTTGCAGTTTTTGTAAGAACAAGTGCATGCAGAGTTAAGCCTTGTACACACATTTAATCCACTCGCAACAACATTACAGTTATCTTGTTTGACCTCAGTCGGTAGAACTCGTGCTGTAAATTCTTGGAATGCTTTGATCTCTCTCTGCTAGCAGAAAATATAGAAACTGAAAGCAGAAACCTCTGTTATTGTCTCACACTGCCCCCTAGTGACAAGTGGCCATAAATACACATTGCAGCTGGACTAATTAGGAACAAGGAAATATAACAAATAAGAAATAAAGTAAATTGACCTGGAACACTTGCAAACCCTTAAATAAATTGTCTATTAGAGTGTTAACAAAAGTTGTTAGAAACATCCAACGAGTGACAGATTTTGCCTTATTTGATGACAATGACAACAATGATAATTCTGTAAAAAAAAAAAAAATGTAGCCGTTATTGGGCATTTTGGTGATCACCTCATTAGACTGTTGGGCAGATATCGTGCAGTTGGCCACATGTGTGCAATGTTTAACCTTCCTGGCGGTAAGCCCGAGCATAGCTTGGGTTAGCCGCCAGCAGCTCTATGCAGAGTATAGCGCGCAGCAGACGTTTTTACTCACCTCCCGGGGGATTCAGACATCGGCTGCCGTTCTCCTTCCTGTCCTCTGAGGCTCTGCAATACTCTGGTGAGATTGCCGTCATCGATCTCACTACAGAGTTACAGCGCCATCCGGAGGACAGAGGTAAAATTGCAGCGCTGGAGCCCAGGGAGGTGAATGAGAGAAGGGACTGCTGCAGGAATTCTGGCAACATGATTTTTGAGTCTGAAACGTGCTGAAAAGACACTAAAATTCGGAAATGATCACACCGCCAGGGAGGGTAAACGACATTGCTCTACAGATTGGGTGCATGTTGTGCGTAATTCCGCTTGCACTCACCGTAATTGAATGAGTTGGTCGTTTGCAATATTGGTGTGCGGACAACATCGTCTTTCTTTAAAAGCTGGTAAAATAGTTTCCACAACATTGGGGGTTTTTTGCAACTTTTTGTTGAGCGTGAGTAGCGACCTCTATCCAGCTAACCCGTTCTATCAAAAAACATGGCCTAGCCATGCGACTCCGGAGTGCAGCATCATGGGGGTATCTAGGATAATTCACACATTAACAAGTGGATGTTGCTTTTCATGACTTATAACTAAACTGCACATTCCAACCGCTTACCAGCTCAGTGGCAGAGATTCCATGACCAGTAGATGCTCTGGAATTAGCAGGGCCAGGTTTCTGGAAAGGCCTCCTAAGCCCTGGCCCCGGGCAGCTGGAAATGGAAGGAGGAGCATATGTAAAAGAAATAAATAAAGGATACAATGAGCTGATCTGCTCAACATTGGACCAATGATGATACTTACAAATTTTCATCAGTATACTCTTGGTTACTACTTCCCCAATAGTAAGCCCTAGCAGGAATTTTAAGCATGCTCAAAATATAACCCCTACCCTGAAAGTAAGCCCTGGCGACACTAAGGGGAAAAAGTATGGCACCTTGTGCTATTAGTGGAGTCGATGGTCTCGCGGGCAGGACCATGGATCCATCATTGGGCCAATCACTGCACTTACTGCTACTCAGAGATTGCAGTGATTGGCCCAATAATGTAGCCATGGTCCCGCCTGTGAGACCATTGGCCCCAGTAGAAACACAAGTTGCCATACTTCTTCCCCATAGGCTAAAACTTGGGGACACAGTGGAATGGAGTTGTGGGAAAGAACAGGGTGTATGGGGACATCCCCTGAAAATAAGCCCTGGCACATGTTTTGGTGCAAAAATTAATATGACATGATTTATTATAAATATTACTTATTTTCAGGGAAAACCTGGTATATATGTTATAGGAATACATATGGTTTTCATAAAGAGACGAGACTGATCAGGCGTCTGCGGTGCACCGACCTCTGCGGTCGCCCCTAATGAAGAATCGCGGCCCACGTCGCAGGTGGCAGAGGCGTAGCTCAGCGTTCTCCGCGATTCAGGCTGCCGGTGATCTGTGAGAATACATTTCAGCAATTTATATCACTAATTAATGAGCAGCGATATGGCCCGGCTCCTCTCGGGGGCTCCCTGTTTGCTCACCCGTAATCTAATTGGTTTTGCAAACAATGCTGAGATGTGTTGTGTTTGGAATGAGAAGCTGAGGACGGAGGGATGGCGTGAAAGCAAATTCAAATAATCACTTATTGATTCTTGCGGGCTGCAGTCGCCTCAGCGGGGGGACCGAGCAGCCAAGGTGACAGATTTATTTATTTGTGTTACTTTTAAGTTGTCTCTGCCAGTCTTCATGTTTGAAAATTTAGCTTAGGCAAGTTGCAATTAAAGCCTCAGTATACCAACCGGTTTTGTTGTGGTTTTTTTTTGTTGTTGTTTTCTTTTACGTTTAAAGAGACTCTGAAGCCATTTAAAAACTTTTTACCTGTTATTTAGCTTAACCACTTGCCGACCGCGCACTCATACCGCGCGTCGGCAAAGTGGCAGCTGCAGGACCAGCGACGCAGTTCTGCGTCGCTGGCTGCAGGCTAATTATTCAGGAAGCAGCCGCTCGCGCGAGCGGCTGTTTCCTGTCATTTCACGGCGGGGGGCTCCGTGATTAGCCTGCGGGCCGCCGATCGCGGCTCGCAGGCTAAATGTAAACACAAGCGGAAATGATCCGCTTTGTTTACATCTTTACAACGCTGCTACAGTAGCAGCGTTGTAGTAGATCAGCGATCCCCGGCCAATCAGCGGCCGGGGATCGCTGTCACATGATAGCGGGGAGCCTGTTAGAGGCTGCACAGGACAGATCCGTTCCTGTGCAGCCTCCGATCTCTCGGGGAAGGGAAGGAGGAGAGGGGGAGGGGGAATCCTGCCATGGAGGGGGCTTTGAGGTGCCCCCCCCCCCGCCACCCACAGCACGCAGGAGCGATCAGACCCCCCCAGCACATCATCCCCCTAGTGGGGAAAAAAGGGGGGCGGTCTGGTCGCTCTGCTTGTCATTTGATCTGTGCTGGGGGCTGTAGAGCCCACCCAGCACAGATCTGAAAAAGCAGCGCTGGTCCTTAAGGGGGGGGGGTAAAGGCTAGGTCCTCAAGTGGTTAAAGTGAACCTCCGGACTAAAAATCTACTCAGCAGCACTGAAAAGGCTTGGTGTTTCTTTAACAGTTTCACAGCATCAGAACTTTGTTTTTCTTACCCAAGCCTCATTTTTAGCTGCACAGAAGCTAAGCTCCACCCATCAAAGAAAACTGCCCGGGCTTTTTTCCCTGATGCTGTGCAAAGCATGATGGCATTTCCTATGTTGTTATTCACGTTGCCTATCAACTGGGAGGGGTGATCAGCACACAAGACAGTTGGAACTGTGTCTCATGCTCCCTGTCACCTCCTTTCAACCAAAAAGATGGCTGCCCTCGTGAAATCAAACATTTGCCTGTTCTTTTAAAACAGGGTGGATAAGAGATTATATTACCTATCTATTTTAATTAACATAACTAATGTAACTTAATGACAGCATGTTTGTTTAGGCTGAAGTTCCTCTTTAAGGAATATGGGCAGTGCTAAAATGCTGCATTCCCACAGCAGAACAAGGGTTTTATAATCCCCAAATCTTAGGGCAAAAATCCATGAATTTTTAAAGTCGTTCCTTTTGCTGCCCAGGGAGGCAGAGCTTAGCACTGTAGCTCTGCCTCCATTAGCGTCAATCCTCCACTGATCGCTACCTCTCTCAATGAAAGAAGACTGAGAGGGGCGGGGAGAGGCGAAGATTAGCGGGAATTGACACGAGTAGAGGCAGACCTACATCACAAAGCTCTGCCTCTAACAAGCTACAGCCCTGAGCTCTGCCTCTACCAGGAAGCACTCCCAGGTTTTTGCCCCAAGGATTTTGGGGGTTATAAAACCCTCGTTCTGCTGCTGGAATGCGGCGTTTTAGCACTGGCCATATTCCATAAGCTAATTAACAGGTAAAAACAAGTTTGTAAAATGGCTTCAGACTCTCTTTAAAGAGGAACCTAAAATTGAATGTAAAGCCAACTAAAAACAAAACAAAAGCAAATACTTACCTAAGGAAGGGCAAGCCTCTGGGTTCTATAGAGCCTTCCCGCTCCACTCCTGGTTCCCTCAATCCAGCGCAGTCACCCCCTTTAGCACTATTCAGCCAGTCGGACTGAGACTGCTCTCTTCTGTTGCAGGAGGTTTTCCACTCGGGCTCCCGAAGGCGGGCAGCTCGGTACTGCGCATGCACAGTATGGAGTCGCCCGTCTTCGAGAGCACTTAGGCTTCTGAAGCCTTTCGCAGTGGTAGATTGGAATGGAAAGGCTGCATAAGACCTAGAGCCTTCCCTCTCCATAGGAAAGTATCTGTTTTTTATTTTTATTTTTAAAGTGGATCCGAGATGAACTTTTACTCATTGCATGATTGTGTTCCTTTCCTATTGTTTATAGGCCATTCCTCCAGCCAAATACTATTTTTTGTTTTTGTTTTAATACTCTAATTCCCTATAAACTACACAATTCATGCCCACAGATTTTCAGAGAGCCAAGGCACTTTTAGGGCTGGTTCAGACGGACGCTTGCAGAGCGTTTACTGCCAGTGTTCGGGGCTTGGCGTTAAACGCTCCCATTCAAGTGAATGGGAGCGTTTGTACCAAGCTTTTAAGCGCGTTTGCACGAACGCATCGTTCGGGTTCCGATTTTCACTGGCGTTCATGGAGCCCCTGGAAGCTACATGTTGCTTCCAGGGGCGGTTAACCGCGATGGGTAATGTCCCCCTAGGGGAAGAAAAAACGCAACCGCATCCAAACGCAATGCGAACGCTGCTGCGCCAACGCTGCCGCGACGCCAATGAACGCGACGCCTCCAAATGTCCGTCTGAACCAGCCCTTAGACAGTAGCAAGGGCTCATGGGAGCTCAGTCTGGGCAGGAGGAGGTGGAGGTATTACTAGCCAGAGATTTCAGAGGCGGAGGGGGGATTAGGTATTTTTGCTCAAGATGCAGATAAGCCTGCCTCTGTGTAATGTTCACAAACAACATGGCTGCTGTCACTGAATCACAAGAATGATTCATATTCTGTTAAAGCTGTTTGCAGCTAGATTTGCTGTGTAGACTATCTAAACTTTAGGTAACCTATATAGACAATGTATAGACAAGTTACTTGTTATAGTTAGTGTTTCATCTCGGATCCGCTTTAACTTACATTGGCTTTAACCCAGGATTAAACTTCATCCCAATCATTATCCAATAATATGATCTCCTTTCCCATGAGAAATCTTTACTTTCTTGAATTGATCATCAGGGACGTCTGTAAG
This sequence comes from Hyperolius riggenbachi, assembly GCF_040937935.1. Classification (NCBI taxonomy): domain Eukaryota; kingdom Metazoa; phylum Chordata; class Amphibia; order Anura; family Hyperoliidae; genus Hyperolius; species Hyperolius riggenbachi. The sequence continues at coordinate 660,446,510 of NC_090646.1, forward strand.
GCTGATATTGTGGTGAAACCCCTCCCACAGAGTGATGCCATGGCCCTGACATGGTCCTCTCTGTGAACCTCGTTGCATTGTGGGAAATAACGGCTTTTTCCAACTGCCAAAGAAGCAATATCTCCCTCTGTGCATAGAACTCTCATTATTGAACATTCTGCACAGATCAACTTTAAGGATTAAAAATGTCACCACCAGAGATACATTTCAGAATGTAAATTAGGTTGTTCTCTTTAAACTAGTGGCGTATTGTATGAACCTCCTGACGGTAGGCTTGCTTGTCATTCCTAGTTACAAGGCCAAGTTTTCCGTGGCTGTGCAGTTATTCATGTAGAGGCAGAACAGGATTGGTGACAAAAGGTAGCGTTGTGGGCCTTCAGTTTTGGTGACCCTTGGTCAAGAGGAAATGTCACCCAGCTTGACAACTTGGGACCTATTGCTGAGGAAGTCCATGATCTATAGGCGGAGGATGGGAGGGACATCGAATTCTGCGGTCTTTATCATGTAGTATGCTGGGGCAGATGGTGTTAAAAGCTGAGCTAAAATCCAGAAGAGGCATCCTAGCATACAAGTGCGTTCTATCCAGGTGGTTGGGGAGAAGTGCCAGGCAAATATTGATGGTGTAGTTTGTGGACCTGTTTGCTCTATGCATGAACTGGAATGGGTACAGGAGGGGCAGTGTAGAGTGCTTAAAGAGGAACTTCAGCCTAAACAAACATACTGTCATTAAGTTACATTAGTTATGTTAATTAAAATAGGTAATATAATATCTTACCCATCCTGTTTTAAAAGAACAGGCAAATGTTTGTTGTTTCATGGGGCAGCCATCATTTTGGTTGAAAGGAGGTGACAGAGCATGAGACACAGTTCCAACTGTCCTGTGTCCTGATGACCCCTCCCAGCTGCGTGCTAGGCAATGAGAACAGCAACATTAGAAATCCCATCATGCTTTGCACAGCATCAGGGGAAAAAGGCCAGGCAGAATTCTTTGATGGGGCCTGGCTTAGCTTCTGTGCAGCTAAAAATGATGCTTTGGTAAGAAAGTTCTGATCCTGTGAAACTTAACCACTTAGCATATTCAGACCTTGTTTCCCACTTATGGACGAGAGCAGTTTTTACATTTTAGCCGTGTCCCTAATTAATCAGTAAAAACTTTATCCCTACTTATGACACCCAAATTAAATACATGTATGTTTTTTTTGTTCAAGACAAACCATTGTATGGCGTTTTTTCCCCTCAATTTTGTGTTCTATGCATTTTAGTGGGATAAAGAGGAAAAAAATTGAAAAAAAAACATTCTCAGTTTTACCAATTCCAGTTTAAAAATAAACAGGGGTACTGTAGATAAAAAACACAAATTTTGTTTGGCTATTTCTATCGTTTATCACAAAACTTAGATTATGTTCCTGTCACAATTTATGGTGAAGCTATTTAATTCTGAAATAATGCTACAGTGTGTATTTTTCACTATAAACCGAGAAAATAAAAGTATTTTAATGGTAAACATCAATCTTATTGGTTCAGGGAACATATAGATCACCAATCTAAGTTGCCAGCAGAAAAACCGACTGTTTCTAATCAGAGACAGCAGTTTTTCTAAAAAAAAAAAAAAAATTCTCCATCCTCCTTGTGCTTCCAATAAGCGAGAAGCATAAGGGGAAAAAAAACTCAAGGTGGCCATCTTGTGGCCAAATAGTAAACATCTACATCTACATACATTTTTCATGCCAATTTACACATATTATAACATTAAAAATTAACTTTTTATTTCCCAAAACCAAAAAATTACCCAAATAAAATTTTTAAGGAAAAAATTATTACATAAAAAAACAAAAAGGAAAAACATAAATAGTTACCTAAGGGTCTGAACTTTTTTAATATGCAAGTGATAGGGACAAAATTTAAATGGTGTCATAACCGAGACAAACGGGCAAATAAAATACATAGGTTTTAATTATGGTAGCATGTATTATTTTAAAGCTATAATGGCTGAAAACTGAGAAATAATGATTTTTTTTCCATTTTTTCTTAATACTCCTGTTAAAATGCATTTATAAAAAAACAATTCTTAACAAAATGTACCACCCAAAGAAAGCCTAATTAGTGGCGGAAAAAACCAAGATATAGATCAATAAATTGTGATAAGTAGTGATAAAATCATTAGCGAATAAATGAGATGTTGTTAGCGAATGAAATTGCTCTGATGCATAAGGTGAAAAATCCCCGCGGGCTGAAATGGTTTAAAGGTCTTCGCGATGACGGATGTTAGGACCACAGGCTGTGGGTTATAGCACATGGGGGCGCGTATGTGACATCACCCATGCTGCGCCTCACATACTATAACGTAATGTGCTGGCAACTATGTGGGTTACTAATCCAGAAGGACGGGGGTACAATTTACACTTGGGACAGCGGCCGGGGGTTTCCGTCACATTCGTCGTTCACGATTATTCCATGCCATTACCACAGCCCGACATCTTGCAGCTCGTCCAATTAATACACGTCGCTAATTTCGGCCCAAAATTGGTCACATCGTCGATCAGGCATGCTTTTGGTGGCCACTTTTTTTTTCATCCGATTCAATGATCAGTATCGAATCCGACAAAGCCACCAACTCTGTAGACATATGGCCACCTTAACTCTGCCCCAATAAGTGTGAAGGAGAAAACCCTGGTTGTTAAGTTTGAGAACCCATAAAGTTTCTGATTTGTTGTGGCTGCCCTCCCTTGGCGCTCAAAAGCTGTGAGGCCCACTGATGGACAGATAACTATGTGAATTATATGTAAAGCAGAGTAGAGAGTGTTGGTGCAATAATAATATCCTAGCAGAGGCTCTTACCCAGCCATCCCCCTCCCAAGAATAATAATGAGTCGGTAGCTTTAGCTTTCCCGCCGGTCCCGACCTCACACAAATATTTCTAACGATTGCAGCCTGGGCGTCTTCCCTTCCCCCAGTCACCTCTACTGCTCATTTTAATCAGACCTTGAGATTCTCCGAGAAGCTGTCGTGATTGATGCGTGGCGTCGGCGGCTCTTTCCCGTCGAGCGTCTGATTACACCTGCTGCACGCGGACCCCGGGAGACGGGCGCAGCGTTTCTCAGAGGGGAAGCGAAACCGTGAGATATAAATGATGTATTTGGTGACAATTGGCAGGAACGGTCTCCTCCTCGACTTTATAATTAGCGCAGAGATCTTGTAATTGTGCCGGCAGATGGCTTCTTCCCCGGGTGATGAAACCATATCATTACCCGACCCGGCATCCTGTTGTCATGGAGAGAATGAGGCGGTCGGGGGCCGCGCGGTGCAGCGTGTGATCATGCTCGGGAGGCGGGATGCGTAAAAGGGTTAATTAGGAGACGGGGAGGTTTGACATGTTTGCGGTGACTCGGGAACAGATGCAGCCCGCGAACAAGAGGGAACTTTTATACGGCAGCGCTGACTGGTAGCCGGCTATGTGGGGATTACTCTTCCCTCAAACACGGGACATGGAGCCCAGATTCCTCTCACTGCTGTTTGTGCCAAAACAACCGCTCGTTCACTTGCAGCCAACCAACGGGCTAGTGTGGGATTCAAGCTGAACTGAAGCTGTGTGTCAGTGTGGTTTCATTATTGGTCTGAAAGTTTGTTGAGAGGAACTGTAACCAAGAATTGAACTTCATCCCAATCAGTAGCTGATACCGCCTTTCCTACGAGAAATATTTACGTTTTCTGGAATAGATCATCCGGGGGAGGAAAGGGGGGGGGGGGGGGTCTGAGTGGCTGATATTGGCCTCAATTCACTAAGCTTATCTCCTGTCTTTAAAGAGACACTGAAGCGAAAAAAAAATATGATATAATGAATTGGTTGTGTACTATGAATAATTACTAGAAGATTAGCAGCAAAGAAAATATTCTCATATTTTTATTTTCAGGTATATAGTGTTTTTTCTAACATTGCATCACTCTATAATATGTGCAGATTACACAACACTCAGCATTCAAAATGTCTTTCAGAGCAGTCTGTGAAGTAATGACCTCTCCTCTAGCAGAGAAAAAGTAAACAGTTCAATTACAGTTGAGATAATAAAAGTCAGATAACAGCCCTCTCCACGACTAAAGGTGCCCATACACTCGTCAGATTGGCAGCAGATAGATAAGAAATGCATCTGATGATCTATCTGATGCGTTTTAAAAACATTTTTTACCAGGATAGAATTCCAATAGATTTCAGTTTGAAATCTATTGGAATTCTATCTGATGGCATTTTTTTGCCATCAGATTTCCATTAAGGCCAATGCAAACTGATAAGCAATCTCATCAGATCGACCTACATTTTCAATCCTGCCAGCTCAATGGAAATCCATCGAAATCGATCGAAATCGGCCATCGATCAGTCGATTGGCCAACCGATTTGCAAACGATCAATTGATCGATCGATCGGGATCGATCGGTCGGCCAGAAAATCGGCTGAGTGTATGGGCCCCTTAAGTTAGTCGGAGAGCTTAATAGCTTTTTTGCATAGAGATAACAACTGGAGTTTCTCAACTCTTCCTGTACTGGAAACAATTAGACTGATGTATCTGATCTTAGTGGTTTTTTTCTTAGCTGTACTACACATACAAATCATAATATCATCATTTTTTTTCGCTTCAGTGTCTCTTTTTAATAACGTTTCTAGAGTTATCACCATGGTGATGAGGCATGTAGTATTTTACCTCAGGCAAACCTAAAGTTAACTCTTCTGTCTTTAAGTTAACTCTCCAATCCTTAAAATAACTCCAGAGTTAAAGACAGGCTGTTAATTAACTGCGTGTGAAAATAACTACAGAGGAGATAAATTAACTACAGAGGAGGTAAATTAACTACAGAGGAGGTAACTTAAAGAGACACTAAACGGGGGTCCCTTACCTCCCAAATCCCCCCCTGCAAAATCCGCGACCAACTTGGTCGTAGTTTTTGGTGCTGTTGAGGCAGGGCTAACTGCTGCAGCCCTGCCTCTCAGCGCGTCTATCAGCGGCGCATCGCCGCCTCTCCCCCGCCCCTCTCAGTCTTCCTTCGCCTTCTGCGGCCATTAGCCTTGCCTCACCAGGAAGAGATCCCCGGGACTCCACGAGGGGATTTGGGAGGTAAGGGACCCCCGTTCAGCCGCAGGATGAATATAAGCTCTGAAGCGAGATTTATTCTCGCTTCAGAGTCTCTTTAAAGGGAAGGTTCAGGGAACTCTTGAAAAAAATAAAAATCCCTATCCACTTACCTGGGGCTTCCTCCAGCCCGTGGCAGGCAGGAGGTGCCCTCGCCGCCGCTCCAGAGTCTTCCGGTCGTCTTCGGTGGCCGACCTGACCTGGCCAGGCCGGCTGCCAGGTCGGGCTCTTCTGCGCTCCATGGCCGGGCTCTTCTGCGTCCCACGCCGGCGCGCTGACGTCATCGGACGTCCTCCGGGCTGTACTGCGCAGGCGCAGTAGTTCTGCGCCTGCGCAGTACAGCCCGGAGGACGTCCGATGACGTCAGCGCGCCCGCGTGGGACGCAGAAGAGCCTGGCCATGGAGCGCAGAAGAGCCCGACCTGGCAGCCGGCCTGGCCAGGTCGGGTCGGCCACCGAAGACGACCGGACGCCTCTGGAGCGGCGGCGAGGGCACCTCCTGCCTGCCACGGGCTGGAGGAAGCCCCAGGTAAGTGGATAGCGATTTTTATTTTTTTGAAGAGTTCCCTGAACCTTCCCTTTAAGGAATGAAGAGATAAGATAACTCTCTTACTGTGTGGAGGTAAGTTTTCTCTTGCCTTATTATCTCCAGCATGATCTTAGTGAATTGAGGCCATTGTAGTGAAACCCCTCCCCCACAGTGTGATGTCCTCATGACCATGGTCCTGACAGTTTGCTGCCTGTGAACCCTGTTGCATTATGGGAAATAACTGCTTTTTCCAACTGCCAAACAATAGCCCATATGCAATTCCAGTTTTATCCTGGGAGATCATTTTTCATCTTCTATTTAAAATACCTTTCCAGCACTTTTCAACTGAAAAAGTACCGAGAAGTAAGTGCAAAAGTACTATCAAAATTATTTTGAGTATTTTCTTGCTGGTGGCTTAAAAAAGCATTTTATTGATAAATGTAAAATATCACCTAAGAGAAAACTGAAAAAGTGAATTGCATATGGCCCAATATCTCCCCTCTGTGCATAAGGTGGCCATACACTTGTAGATTTGCAGCAGAGTCGACCATCAGACAGATTTCTGTCACATGCCTGTCATGTTGAATCTGACAGGAATCTGTCTGATGTGTGCCACATGCTAGAAACAGATTTCCAATAGATTTCAAAATGAAATCTATTGGAAATCTATCTAAATGCAGTATTGGACCATTAGATCCAATGCCAGCAGCAGATCGACCTAGATTTTCCATCCTGTCAGATCAAATCGATCGAAATCGGCCACAAATCGATTGATAGAATCTATTTCCGTTCGATGACTGAAATCGACCAGTGTATGAGCCCCTACAGAACTCTCTGTAACAAACATTCTGTACAGATCACCTGGCAGGACTAATGATGTCACCACCAGTGATACATTTCAGAATGTAAATCAGGAAGAGGAAAGATTTTACAAACACTGACTAAATCTATATATGAATATTGTAAACAGTAAGCAGTTTTATTCATTATGTTATTTGCACTACAGTTCCTTAATCTCTTCAGTGTTGTGGCAGGATCATATACTGATATCTTGCCTATACTGACACTGTGGTTCCCCCTGAGATACAATGGTCATTTCCAGGGTCGGCATTAGTTTCTCTAGCACTGGAGGTGGAGATTCCAAAGCACCCCCCCCCCAAATTGTGCCCACCCCACTGCAGGTAGCAGATGTTCCCCCCAGTATTAGCTGGCCCCCTCCCAAGTTTAGATAGTACAGTAGATTCTCTGTTATGCGGCAATGACAGGGATCGGCAGATGCCAGAAAAGTGTGTTTTTTGGTTGCTTGAGGCTCAATGATAAAAATAGACCGAGCTAATACAGTACAACACCCCACTCTGTATGCATACCACAAATGCTGTATTACTGTATTTTTTGGACCATAAGACGCACCTAGGTTTGGAGGACACAAACCAGGGGAAAAATATATACTAAACCTGGTGCATCCATGGTGAAGGGGCATCTTGTGGAGTATGCCCCCTTTGTACCTCTTGTGTCTCCCTGTGTCCTTCTCATGTTTCCCTTGTGTCCTCCTTTATGCCCCTTTGTGTCCCCCTGTGTCGTCCTCTGCATGGGCACAGTACAGGGAGTCCCTGACATTGTGACGAGCTGGAGGTTCATATTGGCATACATTTGAAATCGGCGCCGGTAGACTTGGGCGCAGGATACAGCCGGTAAGAGGCTGATCCTGCTTCTGCACAAGTCCGGGCCGTTTTAATTACTATTCCCCCTCCGGCCGCCATGGATAGTGGGGGAATGATATCATTTGCTTCCAGCGATTGCTGGAGGCTGAATTATTGTGATTTTTAAGCAACCTCGGCTCTGTCTTCTGACAGCGCCGACGTTACTGAGCGCTGCTTAGTTGTGATTCCCTTTATAGTTTATAGTGGCGCCGGCTGCGCCCAAATCTAGCAGCGCCGAAAAGCACTGCTCCGTCGTATTGGCAGGCAGTCACAAGCTGGGGACTCCCTGCATTTGGACTGTAAGACGCAGTGACTTTTTTTTCCCACTGTTGGGGTAGAAGTGAGTCTTACAGTCCAAATAATACAGTAAATGTTAAAATACAGTAACAGAAACTATATTAACCTTGCGGGAGCCGTGGAACCCAGTTTTTAAGCACATCAGAACCCCCAAACAGCCTTAAAGGAATACGATCAATACCCAAGTGTTGTAAAATGACAATGTACAAATAATCCCTAAGTAGCTGTGTAAACATTTTCCTACTTTTCATGTTAAATATCAGAGGCAAAAGCTTTAACTTATTGAGGGTAGGATTTAGCTTTATTGGGACAAATCAATTGCAGAAGGGGTGTCTGCTTCAATGCACAGCCAGAGTTGTATATCAGACTACAGAGTATTTTTCACTGAAATCAAAAACAGTATCAGAAGTTGTGACAATTACAAATGTTAACAAGTTAAATTTCCTCTGCTCTCTTAGCACACTTCAGTCAGAAACACAGGACACAGGATCTGCAGCTGTGGGGAGCTTTCTCTCTCTCTCACACACAAAGTTTCACACAGGGTTAACTGATGAAGTGTGAGGGGAATTCCCCCTCCCTTCATGGCTCAGTGTGCCATGAAGTTTTGGCATCAGTAAAATGTGAAAGTATTTTGAGAACGGTAAACAAACAGGTTGCCAGTGAAATGTATACACCAGTACTTGGCAGCACTTCCCAAACAATTCCTATCTCAATTGAAAAAAAAGATTACATCAATAGTGTTCCTTTAATTTGTCCTTCACCACTGTGAGTGTTGCGGGCAATCTGTGCTGGTTGGTTGAGACTGCTGGTTAGTTGAGTTGCAGATTACTAGAACTCTACTGTATTAGCTAGCCTCCCTCCCCAGCTTAGGTAGCCAGATAAACTTGCAGCAACAGATAGCCACCCTCCCCAGGTTAGTTGGGCAGATGTATCCCCTGTACTAGGCAGATACCCCCAGCAGGGCCGGTTTAAGCAACAATGGGGCCCCAGGGCAAAATAAACCTGGGGGGCCCCCCCAACATATACCCCGGAACAAAAATCTGCATTAGGGGACCTTTTTTGCAGCTGGTATAGTCAGGATGTGAAGTCCCAATCGGTCGGAGCTCCACATTCTGGCTATCCCAGCCTGCATGGGGGACAAGGGGTTAAAAAGTTTCAGGAGTAGGGACCCCACATACATTTTTTTTTTTAAATTCCCACACTCTAAACATAAAAAAAAAATTGGGAAAATAGGAAAAAATGGCAGGGATCTTCATACAGCCATATTGCGGCTGTATAGCGATCCCTGGCCAAAGCGCTGCGGCTGCGTATAGACCCCCTGGAAACCCCGTCAGGAAATGTATTGCCCTTTCTTTTGATACATGTAAAATTACACTACCGTTGGGTTTGCTACTAAAAGTGACATTTACCGCATTTAAAAGTATACCTTTTTCCTTCGAAACTTTAAAATCGATTTTCTCAAAAACTATAAGGTCTTTTTGAAAAAATTGTTTTTTCCTCTTATTCCTAATGATCTCCTTAACATATCCTGCAAATTTATGGTTTCTAGCATTTAAGGTGGATTTGCTATTAACCATTAAAGTCAGCAGGTTTTTAAATGTGTATTTTTTTTCCTTTGAAACTTTAAAATCGATTTTCTCAAAAACTATAAGGTCGATTTGAATTTTTTTTCCTCTTGTAGCCACTGGGGGCCCCTACAAGCTCTGGGGCCCTGGGGCAGCTGCCTCCTTTGCCTCTATGGTAGCGCCGGCCCTGACCCCCAGGTTAGATTACTAGATGTCCTCCTAGTAATAGGTAGGTGCCTTCCCCCCTGTGTAGATAGCTGTAAAAGTGCTCCTCTCCTCTCTGCGTTGTGATCTTCAGCCTGTCTCTGGCTCGCAGCATCTCCTCTCTTCTCCCTCTAGTGATGCACGTAATGATAGATGCCACTAGAGGGGGCTGAGAGAGGAACTGCAGTGAAAACAACATAATGAATAAAAATGCTTTTTTTTTTTTTTTTTTTTACACAATATTCATTTGTAAATGTAATCACTTTTTGCCCATTGTAGACTCTTTCCTCTCCCTGATTTACATTCTGAAATGTATCCCTGGTGGTGACATCTTTAGTCCTGCCAGGTGATCTGTACGGAATGTTCGTTACTGAGAGTTCTATGCACAGAGGGAGATACTGCTTGCTTGGAAGTTGGAAACGGCCTTATTTCCCAGAATGCAATGAGGTTCACAGACAGGAAGCTGTCAGGACCATGGTCATGACATTACACTGTGGGAGGGGTTTCACCACAATATCAGCCACACAGACCCCCACACAGATGATCTCTTTGAGAAAAGGTAAATATTTCTTATGGAAAAGGGGGTATCTGCTACTAATTGGGATGAAGGTCTATCCTTGGTTAAAGCTTGCTCTAAGATCCCGGCGCAGGCAGGGCCGGATTTCGGCCAAGGCCAACTAGGCCATGGCCTAGGGCACCACAGGAGCAAGGGCACCAAAGCAGCAGGCTAAACTGGTGATGCAGGGAGATCAGGTGAGCGCCTGACTGTGGTACTCTGCTGCCAGCCGCCTGCGCAGCAGCCACCTTGCTCTCTGTGCACGTTTGCATTATGGCCGGCGGCTATGGACTTGGGCAGCATTGGAGACGGAAAGGAAGAGGAAGCTTCTGCACTGGAGATGAGCGGAGAAATGAGTGACACTGATGGCTGCTGCGGTGTAAAGGTGAGCTGGCTACCTATACTGAAGGAGGGGGGGATTGAGGGAGCCATCTGGCTACCTATACTGGAGGGAAAGGGGGAGGGGTCATCTGGCTACCTATACTGGAGGGAAGGAGGGAGTAGTCATCTCGTTACCTATACTGAAGGGGGTGGCTGGTGACAGTGGCTTTGGGTGGTAAAGAGAGGTGAACAGCACTTTTACAGCTCCTCTTGTGACACTGCATATGACGGGGCGAGGGGTGGTACGTGGGAAGGGGTAAGGTGCACCCTCATGTCTGTGCATCCAGAGGCTGGTTCCACCCCATTTCCAACACTCTACCTAAAAAAAAAAAAAGTTATGGCCACGGTGTAATCATGACCTCATAACTTCTAGTCTGTATTAAAACTAGTGCTGCTACCCTGTCCTCTTCTTAGTTTTCTCTTTAACCTTGATTTTCCCTACATGAAAATGCAACCGTATAGTGGAAACCTAGCCTGATCATATGCGTCTCTCTTTCAACCCCCCCCTAATCTCCGAATCCATACATTTAGCACTGCCTAAGCAAAACATTAACATTAACATGGGGAAGGGGAGTTGTGGGAATAAGGGAAAAGGGTAGGTTAGGGTATACAGTCCATAAGGGTGTGGAAGATATAATCAACTGTATGGGGTCTGGGATATACAGTCCATAAGGGAGGGAGGTATAGGGAACAGTATAAGGGGTATAAAGTCCAGGGGGGGTATCGTGTTCCTCTCAGTTGGTGGCAGGTAGCGACATAATGGGGCAGCTATTTGCACGGTTGTTTCCTCTTCCCCCAGTAGGATGTAGAGATTCCTCTCCATCTGTGGAGGTGAGATCTGGGATGTGGGCGGAGAGTCTTGGGAAGTAGGCGGTCCTCACAGGTGCGTATTTTCTGTAGTGTAGCAGGAAGTGGGCCTCATCCTCCAGGGCTCCTGGTCACACTGCCTGCATGGTCACTCCTCTCCTCCACCCTGTATACCTTTCTTCCCTACCTTCTCTCCTCCCTCCATCAATTTCTTCTTTCTTATATATATATATATATATATATATATATATATATATATATATATATATATATATATATATATATATATATATATATATATATATATATATATATATATATATATATATATATATATATATATATTCTTGTGTCATAATTCAGGCCCTGACCCGGCACTTTCTGCAGTTCAATCAGTTGCCATGGAAACTGCCTCTTAATTGTCTCCTTGTCCTCAGTACAATACCACCAGTTAATTTTATTTTCCGCTGAAAGACCTTTTTGAAAAGTACGATAAAAATGCAAAGAGCCTTTTCATCTCCGGAGCCGTCGCTGGTTATTTCCCTGTTTGAAGGGCAGAAAGAGAATAACTCCATATTCCGGCTACCAGTAAAGCGTTAACAATGGTTTCCTTTCCTACAAGTGCTCTGGGTGTTCCAGTTGCCATGGTGATGCAATAAGTTGGTATCATGCACCAAAGTTCTTTTTTTTTTTTTTTCTTTGCTTCTTGCACGGCAAACTTACGGTTTTTCCTTCTGTTCGTGATGATTGTTTCATGAAAGAGGTGGCGTCCGTTGTGAAAGCTGAAATCCAGATGTACGGGCAAAGAAATGATCCTATAGCTCAACCGTCAACTGCACAAGCTTACGAGGGAGGCTAAAAAGGCCACATTTAAAACAACCCTGGAGTGAGGTGTAAAAAAAAAAAATGGATACCTATGTAGAGAGAGAAGTCTGTTGATCCCATAGAACCCTCAATCCGTGTCCTCCTTCCCCTGCTGTCCTCTCAGTGAAATAATGCGACCTCCCCGTCGAATAGGTATTCGGAAGAACTTGTTGTCCCTGAGTACAGATCAGAAGCGCTCAGGGGCACAAGTACTTCTGAAGCCTCCTGAGGAATCTCAAAGCTGCTAATTTTGAACAGGGGACAGAGGGGGAACAAGCTAACAGAGAGAGGACCGGGAAGGCCTTGGGATCCAGAACCTTCCTTCTACATAGGGAAGTAACTTTTTGGTTTTTTTTAGAATAGAAAAAAATAAAGGCTAGTCGCCTATGGAGTGGGTAGCCTCTGGATCCCATTGAGCCTTTCCATTCCTCGCTCGCTGCCCTCATTCTTCCGATTTCCCCAGTTTAATCTCTCCCCACCCCTCCCCTTGGGACTCCCTGGCAGACTTCATAAGTACGTGCATAAAAATTGTATGGTGTGTGGTCACCTTTAGTTGATGACTTTTTTTGAGACCGTTACACACCACAAACTTTTACTTAAATGTAACTTAAAATTTGCAGCAACTCTAAAATTGCTGGCAATCTCATCTCATCAATCTCATCAATCTCATCAATCATCGCTGTTGACCACCTTGTAATGTTAGACGTTCACGGCTTAAATGATTTATTTATTCTGTATATTTCTTGTAAAAATCTTTACATGTTAAATATAGAGGTGAATATTTTGACATAACTGGTTTTAGGGCTAATGACCCTGAACTCATCCTGAATGCAATAAACAGATAAAATCACAACAAAGTACAAGGCAATAGGCTGGAATGTTCTGGGGGTGTTGGTGGCGTGGGGGAGGCAGAGCTGGGGTGGTAATATGGTTAGAATTGAGTTAATGACTATCAGTTCACTTCAATTTTGGATGGTGTCCTAAGGGGTAAGGAACTGTTTTAAATTTAATTCTCCTGTATCCACATCATTTCCTGTCTAGACAGGAAGGGGGAGAGGGTGGAGTCTCTGCCAGAGTGAAAGCGGAGAATAAAGAAAAAATCAGAGCAAGGAGGAGTTAAAAACCCTAACCAAATATTTTCCCTGATCATCTGTTCTATTTTTGCGAACAAAATACAAAAATACAAAACCAGGTATAATGTGAAATGTAGCAAAATTTTACATGGAGTTCAAAAGCCCAAAACTTTAAAGTATGTTGTACAAGTCAAAGAGGGGACAGAAAGAGAATCACCATATAGGCCTCAAATAATAAGGTATTAAGGTAGTGGGGCAAGTTTTGAGCGTAATATACAATTGGGTTAATAAATGCCATTATTACTGTATACCGGCTTTCCACTTGAATATCCATAAAAATGGCTGCCCAGCTTGTTTTTTTGCATAGCTCCTCCCTAAGCCCACATCACAGGAACAGAAGATCATCCTACTGACCGGGAACTTATCACACTACGAGCCTCAGTCTTTCCCATCTCGCACTTTAGTCAATTCTGGCACAATCTGTAAAAGAAATAAAAGAGAAAATGTACTGATTTTCTCAACATCTTCCACTTAGGGACCATTGACAACACTGAGAAAAATTCATCAGCATACCGTAATAACTTCCCGGTGGTTATTAAAACTTTTTGATACCCCCTCGTATTCATATGTCTCTATGGTAGGTCTTGTCAAGTTAAGTCATAGCTAATCAGAAACAACTCGCTCTAGCCCAGGCATGGGCAAACTTGGCCCTCCAGCTGTTAAGGAACTACAAGTCCCACAATGCATTGCAGGAGTCTTACAGCCACAGTCATGACTCATAAAGGCAAATGCATTGTGGGACTTGTAGTTCCGTAACAGCTGGAGGGCCATGTTTGCCTATGCCTGCTCTAGCCTGACACTCATCCAGAGTCACTGGTTTGCAGCAAATCCACAGTACACCCTGTTCATTTTACAAAGCCATACAATGCATCTGTCATTCAACTGTTTCAACTTATTTTGGCTTCTTCAGTGGTGGCACGGCAGTAAAAATCCCCCTAACGTTCCTAACCCCTTTCTACGCTCTCCAAGATTAAAATAAAGGAGAAAGCAAATCCTAGAGATGGGCTTTAATCTTCTCATTAGTGATGGTCCTGTCTAGGAGAACTCATGGAGAAGCATGTGACCGGTTTGGTCATGTGATAGTTATGCAAGTCTCTGATTTGCTAGCCATGATCATGTGCTACAGCAGGATGTGATCACAGCAAATCAGAGCTTCACAAATTTATCAGCTGATCTCCTAGACATGACCATCACTACATCTCATTGCTGTTTTCTTTGAATATAATGTGCATGCTATATTGTGTTCACTGCTAACCCAAGTTGCTTCCTCTGCTAAGTCCTCCAGATCTCTGGAATACAGAGCATGTTGTACTACTGACTGTATATCTTACTTGATGCACTGTTCTCTTGTGTCTTCACATTGTTGGCTGTGATTTTTTTTCTTTCTGCCTGTTTATGTGACTGTTTACGTGACTGTTGCCTGTTGTCCTGTGCCGTCACCTCGCTCATTGCTAATCACAGCCGCCAGAAGTACAATACTCTTCTTACCTCATTGATGCTGAAGTTCTCTTTTTCCCCTCCTGTCGCCCGCCGCCCTTCCCAGGCAGCTGGAGTTATTTCGGATGGGGAGAAAGCCAGAGTATGTAACCGTTTTATTTCCGCTCATGCCGCCGCATGCTTTCTGACGTCACGCCCTGCGGACGTTCATGCCTACAGCCTCTTTGTAGTGTCGCCCATCACACACTGCCCTTCATTATGCCATTCTTCATCCCTCACCCTCATACCATCACCTCTGTCTCTGAAACTTGCCGAGATTCTTTAGAAAAATAAGGGCGGGGGGGGGGGGGGGGGGACTGGATGCTGCAGGAGGCGGTACTCATTTTATTTGCATTTAAAATGGAACTAAACTCTCTGATCTAAAAGATTAGCCACAGCATGATAACCTTTCTGGAAAAATAAAATATTCTTGGAGATCCTAAAAAAACAAACAAAAAAGTTTTAACTTGGTTTCACTTTTGCAGGGAGCAGAGAAGGGGTTCATTAAGACTCCTGCACTCTATTCACAGCTGCTCATAAGAAGTACTTAGAGACATTTTGATCTAGCTAAACAAACACAGATAAGTGAATTACTTCAAAAAGACTTTTCATTGTGTGCTGTGCTAGAGTTTGGTTCCACTTTAAAGAGGCACCGTAGTGACATATAGTCATATAGACATATAGTATGTAGTACATTTCCAGTATTATTTTTCATTCATTGTCCTAGTTTCAACATCAGAAACACTTCCTCCATCTATAGATAGCTGTTGGTATATAATCCTGCCCTCCTAGTGATGGTTAGGTTATTCAGAATTATCCTCCCAGAGCATTCTGGGAAACCAAGTGTTGTTTCTACTGACTTCAGATCACACAGTAAACAAACATTCCATAGTTAAGCACCTTGCCAGCAGTAAAGATGTTGTCGCCTTTGATAAATCTACACACAAAAATGGAGCAGAACAGCATTCAAACTGTTAAACACAGCACTTTGTTCTTCAGTGGAAAGCTCCTTACACTTCTGGCAGCATCTGAAGATGTGATAACATTATCTTTTGTTTACATTCCTTTGTCTGCTACAATTAGTATACAGCCAGCAGCGTGCTGACACTGAACTGCACATATTGTAGAACCAGAGAGAGCTGAGAAATGATCACTGAATACATTACACTATATAAATACAGCAGCTATGCAGTAAAATGCAATGGCAGCTTTCAGAGCAGATAAAATGGATTATTGGAATTTGTTATTTGTAGACAGAAAATATTGTGCACAAAGGCAAATATAATAACTATATGGGTAATGAAAAGTAGGCAAACACTTTTTTATTGAATGTTTTATCCCACTTTAAGAATGTAAATCGGAGAGAGAAAAGATTTTACAACGGGCAAAAGTAACATTGTGCAAAATAAGCACATTTTATTTATTAATGTGGACCTGAACTTAGAACTTCCTCTCTGCTCTAAAATATAAGCAACAGCATAATAACCTTTAAAGAAATCAATTTATTTGTTACAGCTGATACAAATCATGAAATTAATCTGCGCTGTTTCTACTTCCTGCTTTCATGGAAGCAGACATATTGTTAACATCCTGTGCTTTCAATTGAGCTTATCTGACATGTCAGTCAGGTGACATGGGGAGAGATCAAATTACAACTTGTGATTAGCCACAGATGAAGGGGAATTAGACTGGCTAATCTCTCTAAATACATACAGGGTGCAGTTCTCTCTGTTTTCCTTCCGTCCTGCGCAAGAGTTCTGGTCCACTTTAAGCTATATTCAGGAAAGTTCTCTCTGAGGTTTAGCTTCTAGGGGTACAATCTCCCTTCAAGAAAGCCCTTTCTAGGAGCCTTCTGAGAACTTTCTGGGAATGTTTGTTGTCTAGAACAGATCTGCAAAGGTGTATAAACTGTCTAACCACATGATGTGAAGGTACGTAGAAGTTTTCAGGAGAGGTCTTTCTGCTCCAAGAACTAAGGGATAATCCATCAAATATTGCATGAGGTAAAAATCTCTGTGAATTGTAATGCTGTGTTGAGGTAACTATTACCACAGGTGTTAAAATCTTAGTGAATATTCTAGCCCCCCCCAAAAAATGTTTTACCACATGAGGTAATTTACCTCACATGATATTTTTACCAAACCGGTTTTGAGGTAGGACAGAGCAGCTGCCTGTCAAGAAAGGGGAATCGCATGTGTTGTGCGATAAAAAGCAAGTGTTTTTCCCACGACGGAAAACCACGCAATTCTGTGCGCTGTGATTGTACATTGGGAAGTATTATGTGCGAAAACCTCCGCAATTTTTGCCATGTGTGTCCCTACCCTTAGTGAATTAAGCCCATTATCCTCAGTGGTATGGAGGGAATCCTGCAAACACTCGCTGTATGAATAATAATTTCCGTGTCAGATCTTCCCAGCCAATGAGAGCGCAGTGTGTGGGGTCAGCTTTATATAAGAACCCCATCTAATAATAATAATAATAATAATCTGAACATTTGTATAGCGCTTTTCTCCTGTTGGACTCAAAGCGCCCGAGCTGCAGCCACAGGGACGCGCTCAGGAGGCCATCCTGCAGTGTTAGGGAGTTTTGCCTTGAACTCCTTACTGAATAGGTACTGACCCTAGCCAGGATTCAAACCCTGGTCTCCCATGTCAAAGGCAGAGCCCTTAACCAGTACTCTATTCAGCTACCTCTTGAGGCACAGATGTAAGAAACCTATTCCCAGGTAAGAGCTTCCTGCAATGGGAATTAGACTCGAGAGGCAGAATGTGTTCTTATATTGTGTAGGAGTTTGGAAGTTGAGTAATTAAGCGCGTAGATCTGATGAAAATGAGCCCTTGAAGAAATGGTTGGCGCTGATAGAGCATTACACGCAGCACTCAGCCTTACTCGTCATGTTACAAGTGCCTGAACACGGCTACAATCATCTAACCTATAGAGAAGAGACAACATTTAAGAGAACCTCTCACCACATCCAAAGTCAAGTACCTTCTACTGAACATGGCTTTTGTTGCCGTTACTGAGAAACTTCATCATGTCTAATAAGGTGAAGAAAATATATTGCTATACAAAGTGTGGGCTCACGACTCTACAAATAGGGGCTCACGCTATTTTTCAGATTCCCTTTTTACCGGTGATGGCTGCTAATCGTAACAGCAATTAACTAGAGATGGAAGAATCCTCAATTTCCTTAAATCCAAATCCAAAAAGATTCTCGAATTTCAAATCTACCGAATCCTGTACATAAGAATTGTGTGGTCGGTGTAAGAATAGTAGTTAGACTTTAGAATAGTATATTCTAAGTCTAACTACTTTTTCTTACACCGATCACACTATTCTTATGTACAGGATTCGTTCGATTCAAGAAAAATCAGGAATCTTGTAAGATTCAGATTTAAGGAAATTTGGGATTAGTCCCATCTCTACAATTAACAGTAGTCTCTCTATGGCAGCGAATATCTCCTCCAAGGCCTTTTCTAATAATCGCAGTGGGCAGGGGCTAGGTTTAGGGTTAGGCATGGCGGGGTAGTTGAGGTTAGGCACCACTGGGGGTGGGGGGGTTAAGGTAAGCGCCGCCAAGGGGTCAGTGGAGATTGGGCATCAGTAGAGGAAGGGTTAATGACTAACAACTTCATGAACAAGTATTGATTAGGCTAGCTTGTTTATTAGCTGATGTAAACTACCAATGCTTACAACTTACAACAAATTTCAGCCTTAACTAAAAGGGAGAAATAATTGCGTGTCTAAGTTATCAAAAATGAAATTACCTAGAAATCGCATCACAGAGCTGAGTACTCTAAACTTCTTGTGGATCTAAAATAAAGACATAAAAAATAACTATGCTTCCCTGGTTGTAATAAAATAACCAAGGAAATTGCCCTTCATCTTTGGCCATTGTTTGATAAAAGTGTCAAGAAAGGCCATTACATGCCCATAGTTAATTTAATTTGATTTTCTTTGTGTGGTGAAATGAAAGCTGTAAGCTGTGAAAGGTCCCCTGGAGGGTGACACGATAAGAGTGAAAACATGACAAGAAATATAAATGTGATATTAAAGCATACGTGCGTTGCCATATCTTCTTAAAGTAGTATTATACTCCCAAAACTAAAATTCCAGTAACTACTTTGTTACATAAAAGAACAGTTCAAAGCAATCCCTTTCAGTAAAAACCTTTTATTTTCACTGCAGAGAGCAGGAAAAGTTGTTTTTTCTCTGGCAAATGTAATCATTTTCAGCTGAAGCTCTCTGAGGAATGTGTCTTCACTCCGCCCACCTCCCTCTGCTGAACACATCACCCTGGTAACAGCTAAGTCACTTCATCAGAAAAGCAGGGGGCAGAGTTAAGGCACATGCCTCAGAGAGCTTCAGCCAGCAATGATTACATTTGCTTTCTGCATTGAAAATAGTGTTTTTTACACACAGAGAATGCTTCCAAGTGTTTTTATGTAACTAAAAGTAGTTACGAACATTTTAGATTGGGACTATAATGTTTAAAGGGACACACACACACAGTTGTATATATACCTTTTTTTTTTTTCAATCTGTAGCTGAAAACAAATCCGTAAATCAAAATTTGGCGCAGTCGGAGTTTCTCCTTAGTCTGCCGCCCTCCTTGTACTGCGGCATAGTAAATTCATCATTAGCCCGTTCGTTGCCCATGTAATGTGATATGCGTTCATCTGTCATCGGGGGGATCAGCTGTGGCCTTGCGTCTCACACGGTGGCATCGTGTTACCGCTGTCAGATGAGAAGATGAAGACCTATTGATGGAGGAGATGAGTATCGTCTCGTAGAGATGATTGGATTACAGGATGACAGGCAATGTGGCGGGGATAGATGACAATCTCGTTACACGAACATCGAGCTGTAGGCTCTCCGTCTAGCCTGGCCTTCAGAGATAGCCTGCAGGAAGGAAGCCGGTCTTTAGAAGATTGTGCTTTCCATTCTGCCCTGCTTAAAGGATAAGTGTATTTGTAACAGCTTTCCTGTATAACAGACCTGAATCAGATCAGCCCCAAACTGGGAGATAGGTCAGTGAGATGCTAATATATTTTACTCACTTGCAATCTTCCATCGCACTGTACAACAGCTTACAGGATATAACAATGCAAAGTAAACTATTCAACAGTTAACAATACAAGATAAGGGTGGATTATTGCTGATGCAGCGAACAAATGAACTACAGATTATTACACAGGGGTGGAAGGTATATGCACACATTACACAGCATTGTGAGACAAAAGGGAAAGAGCCGTGACCGAAAGGCCTTCAAGCGGAACTGAAATGACTAAAAAAAGAAAGCGTTTCACTTACCTGGGGCTTCTGCCAGCCCCGTGCAGCCGTCCTGTCCCGCGCCGGTCCTCCACGATTCTCCGCTCTGCCACCAGCTACGTTTGGTTTAGTAGACGCGGCGCCTGCGCACCCCGGGCCAAGCGTATATTTCTCCACAATAGCGTCTTGTGCTATTAGCGCGGGACACTATTGCGGGTGAGAAAGATGCATGTGAATTGCAGTCGACTGTACAACAGTACCAGAAGTAGCTGGCAGCAGGGGAACGGAGTAACGTGAAGGACCGGCGCGGGACAGGACGGCTGCACGGGGCTGGCAGAAGCCCCAGGTAAGTGAAAATCTTTTTTTTTTTTTTTTTTTTTTTTTTTATAGTCATTTCAGTTTAAGCTAGTCGTACATCTAGCAATTCTGATTCAATTGACAAAGAGATCGACTTTATTAAGGAATCAACTTCAGTATGGTTGATTGAAAGTCGATCGACTAGTGACGCACACACTACAAACGATATCCTATGAGATTCACCTGGGATTCACCTTCACATTCAATCTGACCGATGTTGTGTCTCCATGCTCTGAAGGCAAAATCGATTCATAGTCGATCGAATGACATGTGATAGCCGATTCCTGTGCGATCGACCCATATCTTGTATCCTGCTTGACAGACTAAGCTGGCCGATTCAACATGATATCAGCTACTTTTCATCAATCGGGAATTCTGGAACAAACTCTTCTCTCTCGATTCCATAAAATGACCGAATCGAATGGTCGATCATACAGCCAAATCGCTAGATGTATGGCTACCTTAACAGTGTAAAGGTTAAGCGTAGTTCATGATGGACTGTAGCAGGGCTAAATGGTTAGTGGGGAGGTCGTCGCAGAGCAGAGAGTTGAAGTAGTCTAGTCGTGAAATAATCAGGGCGTACACATGCAGGAGAGAGCAATACCTTGAATGCCCATGGATGAGAGGATTTGGAAAAAGAGGGTGGTCCACTGTGTCAAAAACGAAAGAGAGGTCTTAAGGTGCATACACACGGACTACAAAAGGCAACGACGGGTCCGTCTGACCCTCCCGCTGGGTGGTCTTTTAGCAGACAGTAGCGCGTGTGTACGTGCTGTCGGCGGACTGATAAGGCTGTTTCTGAATGATCCGCTGAATGGATCATTCAGGAACAGCCTCATCAGTCCACCGACAGCACGTACACACGCGCTACTGTCTGCTAAAAGACCACCCAGCGGGAGGGTCCGTCGTTGCCTTTTGTAGTCCGTGTGTACGCACCTTAAGAGGATAAGAATATAGTAGAAGCCTTTAGATTTAGCAGTTGCCAGGTCCTTGAGTACTTTGAGTTGGGCAGTTTCGGTTGAGTGGCATTGAGGTGACGGACTAAGTCAGGGTAGATGTGGCGCTCAAGTACTTTGGAAGAGAAGGGAAGGAGAGGAATGGGGCAGGGAAGAGGGATGAGTATAGACGTTATTATGAGATGCAAATAACTCCGCCTTGCATGCAAATTTCTATTCAAATCAGCAGGAAGTTGCATTTGATTGGCCAAGTCTGTAAGCAATTTGCATGGAAGCTGTAATCATTTGTATCACATTGACAATTTCTACTTACCAATAAAGTTTGTTGTTTTGTTTTTTTTCAGCAATAAAGAAAAAAAAAAGTACTTAAAATAAGCTCCAATTAACTTAGACACTGAAGCGAAAAAAAAATTGATGATATAGTGAATTGGTTGTGTAGTACGGATAATTACTAGAACATTAGTAGCAAAGAAAATATTCTTATTTTCAGTTATATAGTGTTTTTTATAACATTGCATCATTCTGTAATATTTGCAGTTCACACACTACTCAGCATGCTAAATGATTTTACAGAGCAGGTCAGTGAAGTTTTGACCTGTCCTCTGGAGAGAAAAAAAAAATACAGTGACTGACAGTTGAGATAAAGCTTCAGAAGACAGAGCTCTCTGCGACTTTGAAAGTTATGGAGCTCAGTGGCTTTTTTGTATAGATAATAAAAGATAAGATAATAAAAAATAATTTCTTAACTCTACCTGCACTGAAAACAATATTAGACTTACCGTATGTCTCTGCTCCTAATGTTTTATTTCTTAGCTGTACTACACATAGAAATCATTATATCATAATTTTTTTTTCGCTTCAGTGTCTCTTTAAGCCTGGTTCACACTTTAATTTATGATTAGCCAATCACTGGCCAATTTTACCACCTCCATGTAGTGTGAGGGTCAACAGATATTGAATACTATGCGCAGATAGGACAAGACGGGCGGGAACTGATGTCAAAGGCAGAGTGGGGCGGAGTCGGTGAAGGCATACAAGTCAAGCTAACTAGGACAAGACGGGTGGGAACTGATGTCAAAGGCAGAGTGGGGCGGAGTCGGTGAAGGCATACAAGTCAAGCTAACTAGGACAAGATGGGCGGGAACTGATGTCAAAGACAGAGTGGGGAGGAGTCGGTGAAGGCATACAAGTCAAGCTAACTAGGACAAGACGGGCAGGACCTGATGTCAAGGGCAGAGTGGGGCGGAGTCAGTGAAGGCATACAAGTCAAGCTAACTAGGACAAGACGGGCGGGAACTGATGTCAAAGGCAGAGTGGGGAGGAGTCGGTGAAGGCATACAAGTCAAGCTAACTAGGACAAGACGGGCAGGACCTGATGTCAAGGGCAGAGTGGAGCGGAGTCGGTGAAGGCATACAAGTCAAGCTTTGCGCAACTATGTCAGTAAGTGATTTTGTACAGAGCTTGGCATCTGGATCAGGTAACTTACACACATGATTTAACTGACATTCATCTGCAGATCAGATCCACCAGGATGGATTTTCAGATCTGCGGATGATTACTTGATCTGCAGATGAATGTCAGTTAAATCATGTGTGTATGATGATCTGCAGATCTCATAGACTATCATTGCAATTTGCAGGAATGGATTTTTGGCAGGAACAGACCTTTTGCAGATACTGATCTTTTGTGTCTGTACAGCATCTGTGTGTGCAGCATCTTGCAAAGATGCCTCTATAATGCCTTTCATGCTTACTGTAACTTTTTTACTTATTAGCACTTTTTGTATTGATTAGGCATTGAAAATGTGCTTTTACCTTAACTACTTCCTGCCAGTCCATTGGCGTCAGGAAGTAGCTGTGCACGCGTGCAAGTACATCTGCACTGGAAATTCTAAAACAAGGCGTTTTAAAATGTCCTTCTTGCAGTAACTAGTTGAAGTGAGATTATACTCTCAAAACTAAAATTTCAGCAACTACTGTTAGCTTCATAAAAGAACATTTGAAAGCATCCCAAGCATTCCCAGTGTGTAAAATTGTTTATTTTCACTGCAGGGAGCAGTAGAAGTTTTCTAATCTCTGGTCATTGGCAAAGGAAAGAATCTCCCTGTGTCTGTGTCTTCACTCTGCCCCCTCCCTCTGCTGAATAGACACATCACCCTGGCAACAGCTTAGTCACTTCAGCCGAAAGGCGGTGGGGCAGAGTGAAGACACAAGCACAGGGACATTGTTTCCTTTGCCGATGAACCAGAGATGAGCAAGCCTGTACTGCTCTCTACAGTAAAGGTAAATGTTTTTATATACCGTGAATGCTTTCAAATGTTTTTTATGGACCTAAGAGTAGTTACTGAAATTTTAGTTTTTGAATGTATAATCCCACTTTTAAGGGGAAGAAAAACTCTAGGAAAAAAGTTTACTGAATCAGGTTCTGGGTAGTTGTTGTTTTCTTTGCATTACTTCATCTTTCGTCACCCCACATTTCCTCCATCTCTCCTCTCATATCATTTATGCCCATCTTGCGGTAACAATGAGCTGTATGCATGAAAATCTCCTCGCTGCTCGCACAGACAAGCATGCCACAATGCCATCTGACTGCCAGGCTAGTTATTGTGCTGAACATATTCTCTGTGTTGTTTCCATGTTATATATATGTCTGTGTTCTGTATACCACATTGGTGCTGTAGTATTTCGCCGGAGGGGGTGGCGGGGGCGAGTAAGCATTTCAGACCCCTTTTATTAAAGAATACTTTTCCCAGGATTATTATTATTGAAGTGACTGTATTGCGGATCCATCCATTCGAATCCACTAGTGTATCCAGAGATGATACAGAATTGTTTGCTGCTCCTTGCCTTGAAAACTTTTCCTTCTGTCTTATCCTTATGAAAAATTCCTGAAGGTCACTCAAACTTGCTGATGTCAACCCCAAAATGATCACGCCTCACCCCTCCCTTTTGATAACCGACATGCTGCCTTCTCTCTACATCGGGCTGTTTTTAACAGACACTGCAGGCCATCACCTGGAGCGCGATTGGTCCTCCAGGGGCCCCCTGCAGTGCTTGCCCATATGGTGATGAGTGAAAATGTCTATATTCTTTTCACATTAATAAGATTATGTAACATTCTACTTTAGAACGAAAATGTCTTTGAAAATAATTTTGTATAACGTTTGTAATTTTTCTTTGACCATATTGTAAAAATCCAATGTATTTTTGCAAATAAATTCTCGATATTGAGAAAAGCCTTTTTGATGCGAAAATGTTTTTGGTGAGAAAATTTGTATAACTCGTGGTGATCGGTAAGATCACCTGAGCAGCACCATCTCCCTGCTTTGTCTCCTTGCTCTCTGCTCCCCCTCCTTCCCAGTCTGGTCACAGGACCAATAGACAAATCAGAAAGTCATCAAGGACTGAGATAGCAGGAGTCATCAAGGACCTAGACTGGATGAATTATCAAGGATCGAGACAGCAGGAGTCAAGGACTGAGACAGCAGGAGTCCTCAAGGACATAGACTAGATGAGTTATCAAATACCGAGACAGCAGGAGTCATCAAGGACCGAGACTGGATGATTCATCAAGAATCAAGAATCTAGTCTGCAGGAGTCATCAAGGAGGAGGGGAGAAGATTGAAGTGATCACATGGGCATCAGTGAGTCCAGCTGTAACTTTGACTACTCCTGCAGTCTATTAGATACACAGTTTTCATGTGGCTTAATGGGTTAAGAGAAGACATTATGAGAAGACAGCATGAGTCGGGACAAAGGAGGTGTCTGAAGTTGCTCATGGTAATCGACATAAGCAAACTCGAGAGACCTGCAGCATTTTTTTATTTGGCTGGATAAGACAGAAGAAAGTATTTTCCATGTAAGAAACCGTATTTATGTATTAAGTGGATTCATATGTATGGATAACATTACAGGGTCACTTGAAGTGTTTTGGATGGAGGGTGATGGGGTAGCTTGCTGGTAAACCTGAATGTATTTCTTAAGTATCTATCCAGTACTGATTTAGTGTTCTGGAACTTTCGGGACATTTATGGAGATAGAATGCTAAAAGGTGTGTACACACTTAACAATTGATGTCGCCTGTCTCGGATTTGATCCCCTCGGGCGACATCACCTACTGGCCTGTACAGATCGTGATCGTACCTCGGTAGCTCGGTAGCTGACAAGGTTGTTCTGTTGCTATGCGGGGGGGGGGTCACAGAGGGTCGATGGAGCAGCCGTGTGTGACGTCACACGGCGGGCAAGGGAGTCGCGCCTTCAAAGAAGTTGGCCCTTGCTTAGCCAGGCGGATTGCTTGCGAGCAGCCGTCGCTGGTGGTAAAAATTGGAAAGACATTGTCCAATCAAAATTGGGTGTGTGTACAGGCCATAACGCCCTATGTCTTATGTGTTGTGTCCATTCACTTTGGAAACATTGTAAAGAAAGCATCTTCAATGCTTACCATTGACATCAGGCCTGAAGAAAATTTTGGTCAAGCAAGCCATTTCCATCACCCTCCGCCTGAAACCGTGATATCGGGTTCTGTGTTCATTGCTTTAAACTTTCTATATTTTTCTATTCTAATGCATGTTTTAGAAAGGGTTTTGTTATTCTTTAATGTTAAAATCTTCCTTTTGGAGGCTTTGTGTTGGTGAAATACAGTGTCAATGCAATGCAAGCACAGCGTGTTTTATAGTCCTGTTCAGTGTTATAAATGCAAATATCAAAGGCGATAGGCCAAAGAATGGTGTGCTTGGGAGGCGGTGCTGCTTTGCACTTTGCAATGGACCGCGTACACGAGCCCTAAACTACAAAGTGGAAACTAGGGTGGTGGTTTTCCTCTTTAACACACAATGCTTCTTCAAAAGGTTCCTTAATAACGCGTATCAAAAGACACCATAAAAGCTGAAAGTTGCTGTTTAAATTTGGTGGAATTTTGAAATGTCGATGCTTAAATCCAGTAACCTATGGTGACAATGTCAACAGGCCTTGTGAAGAAGCTGCATGGACTCAGGACAATCACATCTCTTACGATGCAAAACAATATGAACAGTACTGTAGTAATAAATCCATTTCATTGTTGAATTGTACAAAGTAAAAATGTAAAAATCAGATGACAGAAGAGGAACCTGCCTGCTGATGTCATCTTAGGAGGCTTTGGTTGCCATTCTGAGCTTGAAAGGGAACAGGTAATCTAGATCTATTTTAATTTCAACCACATATCAGATTCATATAAACAGGGTAGGCATGAATTAAAGGAATGGCCAAAAGGACATACAGTATGTTCAATGGTTTAAAGCATAGTTCCCCAACCCTGTCCTCAAGGCCCACCAAACAGTACATGTTTTGCAGGAAACCACGAACATGCACAGTTACCTCTGTGGATTTCCACAAAACATGCACTGTTGGTGGGCCTTGAGGACAGGGCTTGGGAACACTGGTTTAAAGTGATAAAGTATGATTAGAAACAAATCCCAGTTTTTTTTAAGTTTTTTGGGTTGTCGATTGCTACAAATTCCTGCCCATCTGCTGTGGAGCTCTGTAGGACGATTGCTATGTATTACTCTTTCCCTGATAACTGGTCAGAAAACCATTGTGTGACTGCAAGATGGTCCACAAGAAGGTTTTCTGACCCTAAGGAATGAACAAAACCAAACTAGTTTTGCAGATTGGATTCTCTCACTGGAATTGATTCTTCAGCTTTCTACTTGTTGAACCATTGGTAGGACTTATGAACTTGACGAAGAGATAGAATGGATACTCGTGAGTGAATCTAATCTGCAAAACTAGTTTTGGAATTCTTAAAACCAAATTAAGGGCTGGGACTCACCAGAGCTGTTTGGAATGGCTGGCGATTCCAAAAGTGATAGGCTTATGAAAGCCAGTGGAAGTAATTTCACAGGAGCGATTTTGATTTCCCCAAATCACAATCACAGGACTTTTGCAACATTATTGCAGCAATTGCAAGGAAATCACA
Source organism: Hyperolius riggenbachi (assembly GCF_040937935.1). Taxonomy (NCBI): domain Eukaryota; kingdom Metazoa; phylum Chordata; class Amphibia; order Anura; family Hyperoliidae; genus Hyperolius; species Hyperolius riggenbachi. Next base: position 660,473,681 of record NC_090646.1, read on the forward strand.
ATCACTGTACAAATCGCAAGCATTCCATTCAAAATATCCTTAAAATCACCAGAAATCACTTTGGGAAACGCTGCCAAAGTCGCTACCAAAAACATTTTGCGATTTCTAGTGGGCCCCAGCCCTAAGAATGAGTATCAAGGCAAGTCTAGGATTATTAATATAGATACACGTTGTTTATCACACAATCCTGCATTTCACTGCAGGGTCACTTTAAGAGAAATTAGGAAGTTTTGAAATTTCTGGCTCCCATTTAGAATTCTTCTCTTGCTGGTCACATGACAGAGAACTGCAATTGGTTAGCTTTGTATAGATAAGCGTAAGTTCCTACTGCACAGCTTGTTTGAGATATGACTGGTGTACGTGGACAGTCCATGTCTGATCCACGGTGGCATTGCTCCGTATTGTGTTGAGGGTTTCCAAATACATCATCTTCTGCTTTTTCTGTGTTTTGGAAACTTTTAACACAGTTCAAATGCAATGCCTCATCGAACCCGATTTGCATTAGGTTTGCACCATGTTTCATATACACGAGTCTCAACTCTCTGCAGCAAGTCGTGTAGGTTTTTTCAAAATACAGCATCAAAGCCAGCACTAACTAAAATGTTAAATGATTCCTGACAACTAATCAGTCTGCATTTTATTGAACTCAAATTAAAGATTCATTTTAAATGGCTTCTGTATGAGCCTTGCAGCAAATGGCATCCGTTCTTTAGCATTGAATTTCAGAGTTCAACCGTTGGTATCTACCCAGCGTTGGCTGATTCGGCAACTGCATCTCCAGAGATCTGATTGTCTGTTATTAGATGTATTGGTTGTAGCGGTGGTGGTTTGTTATTTGTACTATTCTAATAATAGTTGTGTGTTTAGGTAATTTAAGTTGTGCAACCTAAAATACCTTGAATAACGTCACCGGTGAGAATCTGAGACATAAGAGCAGATGATGAATTACACATTTTACCTGTTTTGAATTGATTTTAATAAAAAAACAAACAAACAAACAAAACCAAGGCACAGCGTGGGGTGAACGGTGGAGGGCTTGCACATACAGTGCTTTTTGCATGAGCTTTGGCTTGGTGATTGCAGGTTACCTGTCAGGGGCGTTGCTAGGATCCAAAGAGATTCGGGGCACTGTTGGGCACTTCAACCGGAGGATGGGTGTGGCCACGCACCAGAATGTGGGTGTGGTCACGGGTGGAGTCAAATTTATATGAACTGTCTAAAGTAGGCCTGCCCAGCAAAATGTCGGAGGAAGCCCCTTCCTTCATTAATTAAAAAAAAATGCAGCATATTCCATAAATTGTCAGTGTCACTTAAGCATAACTAGGCAGAGTTATCTGGCTTCTGTGCCGGCTGGTCTGCCTGACGCCAGGTTATCTGGCAGTCCCCCATAGCATTCCCTGACCTTCTAGTGGACCCCCTCCCATGCTCCCACTGGCCTTCCATTGAGGCACCACAACTCTCAGCATGCCCCATAGAAGAACCACAGCTCCCTGCATGCTCCAATAAAGGCATCACAGTGCCCAGCATGGCACCACAGCACCCAGTATGCCCACATAGGTACCACTGCACCCATCATACCCCTGATTGATGTACCACAGCTCCCAGCCAGGGGTCATCCGGGGCACCCCAGAATAGATCCGGGGCACGTGCCACTGATCTTTGGGGCTAGCAACGCCCGTTACCTGTTCTATATGGCAGCCCCTAAGCCAATATATTAAGCGCTTCTGGCCAGGATCTTTACTGTTTTTAATATGTATGTTGGTTTTCAAATGTCATGGTTATCTGAAATGGATGCTTTGTGCCCGGAATAATAAAGTAGTTTTTGTACGTGCTAGAGACCTCTGCAACTACTACTTAGATAATCTACATTTACAATTTTTGCTGTAGATGGCTCTTCCTACTTGAGAGAAAGATTCTCTATTAAGTGGCTCTCCCTAAATTGCTCTAAATTCTATATTCCAACATAGACCTTGACAGCAGTAACAACTTTAGAGATCCACCCAATTTTTGTTTTGGTTAAGGTTTAAAAGACTGGGTCTTTCCTAGAGTTGGGCTTGAAGACCCTTTACTACGAGAGACCTTTATTCAGAGACTGCTCATGAGCATTTCTTGGTGACCTTCTGGCCTTCTTATCTTTCACATCTGAATGTTCTCCTGGATAACAGAATCTGACATTGGAACACAACGTGTGGCCTCTAATTTCTGTTGTCTTTCAGCCTTTGAAGACCACGACAGCGCTGTGGATGACCGGGACAGTGATTACCGTAGCGAAACCAGCAACAGCATACCACCACCTTACCACACCACCTCCCAGCCCAATGCCTCCGTCCACCAGTTCCCTGTGCAGCCCCGACTGCAGCAGCAAGGTGGCTCCAGAGAGTCCTGTGTGGACTCCATGCAGAGCTATGACCTGGACTTCCGGGAAAGAAGGACCATGAGGTGAGCTCTACAAGACTGGCAATTTCAGCTCTTCATTGCTGATTTTAGGATCTGAGAGTTCTTCATTGTAGGATTTGTTGAGGTTATTTGTCTTCTAGATATAAATAATCTTAAAATAAAATGTGTAATTCAGCACCAGAAGCAGAACTCTGTACACTGTACCAAAACGTCACATAAGAGATAAACTCGAGGAAGAAGTTTCCTTTTGTTTAACGTGTCCCTGAAACAGGTTCAACTTTTGTTTTGTATTTTTTGCAGTTGCAAAATAAAACATTTCTACAGGGCTCTTTAAGACTTCCGTAAACATCTGCAGTTTATATCTGGAGCGTGCACCTTAATCTTGAAGGCAGAAACTTGCAAGTGGGTGAACTTAGGGCACAATATCGAGGTACTTCCTGTAGCACAGACTGTCTGTGCTTTAGGCTGCAGTCTTCTCTGAGAGTTCAGTCTGTGCCCCACCACCTCATAGTCTGAACATGAGGATGATGCAATCCAGGAAGCAGCTCTCCAACCCTCAGATAATGCTGTTACCTCCCTCAGCATCACTGCTTCAGGTCATGTAAACAGGATTTAAGCTTCTGAAGCCCTGGTTCACAAGAAGTATTATTTAAGAAAATACCCAGGACAACTCTAACTTTAAATAATCTGCAATATGAACCTACTGGAAAAACTGTAATTGACCCTATGCTGTCCGGATAATATCTTGGCACTTTTTAAAGGGTACCTTAAAGGACAACCGAGGTGACATGTGACATGATGAGATAGACATGTGTATGTACTGTGCTAAGCACACAAATAACTAGGCTGTGTTCCTTTTTTTCCTTCTTTGCCTGGAAGAGTTAAACATCAGGTATGCAAGTGACAGTTTCTGTCGGAGTCGTAACTGGGTCAGACTATAGCGTAACCCTCACTGATAAAGAATTGCAGCCATAAAACATTTTCCTGACAGTAAATGGCTTCTGGGAGCAGGAAAGGGATAAAAAGTCAATAGTTCATAGATTTTAGCTCTGGCACACTTCAATGAATGTGTCATTGATCAGAGACCATGAAACCGTAATAACTTAAAAAGTAGATTTAAATTTGAAGTAAAACTGTGGGATGTTTCACTTTGGATGTCCTTTAAGTAAACCTAAGGTGCCCAGTGTAACTTACGTGGGGCTTCTTCTAGCTCCCTATGGTCTTTCGGGTCCCTTGCTGCTGTTCTGGTCCGATTCATTCAGCAGCTCTGAAAGCTGATCTACAGAGTCTGTATCAGCACGGAATGTCTGCAAAGGACCAGAAGGATTTTAGGGGACTAGAAGAAGTCTTAGGTAAGTTACACTGGGCACCTTAGGTTTACTTAAAGGAAACCTGAGGCAAAAAGGGTGTAAAAGTTTTATACATAGCTGGGGCTTCCTTCAGCCTCCTTCACCCCCCCCCCCCCCCCCAGGCTGATCGCTCCCTCGCTGCCGTCCTCTGCCTCCTGGATGCTTCGGTAGAGCCCTGCATATCTTCGCAGATCGGGGCATACTGCGCATGTGTGGCCGGCAACACGACCTGCCGCGCTCCCGAGCCGGGAGTGTTCTGCGTCTCCACAGTACTACAGCACAGGCGAAGAGTGCTCCCAGCCGTGGGAGCGAGATGGAGGATGGCAGTGAGGAAGAGATCTGCGTTGAGGGGGCGGGAGGAAGCCCTAGGTACGTATAAAACTTATACCCCGTTTGAAGTGACCCAGAGACAACGGATATTAAAGAGGTTTACTTACAAGGGGCTTCCTCCAGTCCCATAAACACGTGTGAGTTCCTCACCATCCTCCAGCTTACCTCCGTTAAGCCTTGATCAGCTCCTATTGTTCAGCTCAGTCATGGCCCAGTCTGACTCAGTGACGTCAGCCGGGGTCTTCTGCACTTGCGCAGATGGTCCGCGCATGCACAGAAGGCTCCCTGCTGAGTCGATTACCGGAGCTGATTTCTGCTTAACAGAGGCACGCATCCATGCTTATGGGGCTAGAGGAAGCACCGGGTAAGTAAAAAAAAATTGGTAATCTCTGGTACACCTTAAGGTTTCCTTGAAATAAAAGTTCATAACTGACCATGTGGCATTCATCCACTCAAAAAATGTTCACTATAAAACAAATTCTTTCAAACGCCAGCAGTTGGACTTTCACGGTCCTCTGATTATTCTGATCAGAAGAAAAATTGTTCACTACACCATCAACAAATTAAACTTTGCTTCCAATTTATCACAACCACCAAGAAAATCCAAATTTTGCTTTGACGAAAATCCACTCGGACAACTATTTTTATAATCGTTTTGTAATTGATTGATTGTGCCCATCAACTGAGATTATTTACAACCAATCCGATCGGAATTTCTGATCGCTCTATTTTTCGCTAGAAATTGGACTGTTAATGGCCACCTTAGGATTTTTTATCAGACAGAACACAATCCAGCAACCACCATGGTACACTAGGATATGCCCAGGTTTGGTTCTGTGTACTTCCTGTTATCTGGAACATCCCACCGTAAGGAAACTGAATGGATATTGGCTGGGAAAACACAGCATGAAGGATTGCTGATCCCTCAAGCCGATCTGGTCCCAGCGGAGCAGCTATAGGAATGTTTTTCTACTTTGCTTATAGCTGTGTTAAGGAACAATCATGTAATGTCTCTACACACTGCTGCAGTGCTGGGATGAAAGGTTCAAACTTCACACAACCTGGAAGATAATGAGCCAAGTTATAGACTTGGATGTCTCACAGCTTGGCAGTTAATGAGCTGAACTCGGGGACCAGCCATAGCTTTATAGGTTTATGATGCTGAGATAATGAGTTTAAGTACCCGTAGATTCAGTTCTTTGATTGGTGGAAACACTCAGCCAAACAGCAAATACTGGCGGTTGGTTAGTGTTACATAATCCAGTTAGCTTGCCTGACACTAAATGGAGTAGCTCCACTCACCACTGCATCCCGATATGTTTGGCCAAAGTTTCTGAAAGCGAATAAAAGCCCTGTTTCTGTGAAGTTTCTTAATTATTCAATTCATGGTATTTCCAGTAGGTCCTGTTCCAGGAAATCTCACACAATTTCTGCAGATACTGCTCTGTAGGTGCTTTCTGGACTTCCATTTGCAAACTGAATTCTATGGAGGCCAGGCTTCAGTCCACTTTGAAGGCCATGAGCTAGAACAAGGACTTGTGCTGGATACACACGGTGCGTTCCCGCTCTCGATGCGGCGCTCGATTTCCGGCCGCTCGATTATTTCCGAACGCATTTCGATGATTGTTAGGTCGATTCACATGTAAAGTATGCCAAATCTACTTAACGATCCATCGAAACACGAATCGGACATGTCGGAAATGATCGAGTCGACGGGAATCGAGCAGCGCATTGAGTGTGGGAACGCAACATGCGTATCCAGCATTAGACTTCAGACAACTCGAAAGTCTAAGTACTTGTGACCATACTTACTACAAGTATGTTTGGCCATTCTTACCTTTCTAAAATGGCTCATGAACCTTTCAGAGCAATGTTTGCAAAAACTGGGGAAAAAAGGCACGTTAACAGCACCAAATCTCAAGCCGGTCATGTGCCAATGAATGGAATTTGTCCATTCCTTGCTGGAAAACTCTGGGACAACAATTTCCTGACTCCTTACACACGCTGAAATATTTCATTCCAGTCTGTTGAGTTGTTCTTTGACTAATTAGGATCTCATGTTCATCAAATAATTTCTTGAGGAAGATGGTTGCTGTAAGGCTGACCAAGGTATCATGTTCACTCGCTATGATGAGGACTTCACATGAATTTTGGGCAGCAGGTCTTAGAAAAGCTTCTGTTGTGTCAATGGTGAGAGTTTCTCTTCCCCGCAGATCCTGTAACTTGGCAGCAGAAGAGTGATAAAGATTATGTTGACTAAAACCCGTAAAATTAGCAGCTTTCACGAGTCTTGTTGTTAAGCTGTGTCTTTACTTGCTCTTTTCATAACCTCGCTCTCTTCTACAGACTCTCTACTCTGCCTTTTTTCTTTCCTTTTTCAAGGCGATATGATAGCGTAGATTCCAGTGCAAACGGACGACACGACCTAGAGTCAGCGTCAGAATCTAGTCAGCTGACGAGCCGCCATTGTTCCTTAGAGAGCAGGCATTCTCTAGACCTGTCTGATAGGTGGGTCAACCTGTCTGTCATCCCCTGTGCCTTGTCCTCCGGCTGTGTCCTGTGCTGTGCACGCTGCATGCCCCCAGTGTCGTTATTGTGCCCGGTACTTCCCGTTTGTAGCCACTCACGTGTTTCCCAGTGATTGTGATTGGGGTCCGGGAGCCCTTGACAAAGAGCGAAATGCATGGTTCTGACAACTGCTTGGACAGAAGGATAAGAAATGTTTCATTAAACCTATATGAAGGACAACATTATCTCCCTGTAGCCAAAGTTTAGGCACTTATTATTATTATTATTATTATTTTATGTATGTTTTGTTGATTGCTACTTCTATTGACCTGTGCAAGAGGAAAACAAAACATTTTGTAACACATTGCATGGGAAGATACTTGCTGCAGCAATTCATAGGACCCAACTACAGATAGTCCATGAGATGCAAAGAATTCCAACTTGCATGCAAATTGTATGCAGTTTGGAATTGGGCCAATCAAGATTGGCAGTATATGAATTTGATTGCCCCAATTCCAAGCTGAAATTAAATGCACTTCTTGACCATTTTGATTGTCTCAAGTCCACGCTGCATAACATTTTGCATCTCATTAACCATCTCTAGTTCTCAACCTCTACTGCCTGCCTGCTAATTCCCACTCACACCTCAGTCGCAAGCCACGCCTCCAATCAGATGCGCAAATACTGCACCCCTTGATTGGTCCATTTCCAAGCTGCCGTTTTGTTCTCCTTCAAGATGGCCACCTCAAAGTGTACCCGAAGCCAACCTTGGGTCAAAAGTCAAATACTTACCTTATCTCACGCCGTCCTCCAGTCCATCGTTGCCAAGCAGGGATCCCCCAAAGCAAACTGACAAGCTCTTGTTGGATTTCGAGCTTGCGACCACTCTCCTCTTCAAGCACGAGTGCAGCCATACTGTGCTTGTACAAGCATGGCTGCACCTTCACAGTAAGCTGGAGCCCCCCCATGCATGACACTGCGCAGGCCCGACCATGTTGACGCGGGTGCATCGCTGCCACACTGCTGCATGAAGAGGAAAGTGATGTGCAGGAGGATTCTGGGCAGTGTCTGGAGTCCTGAAGGACAGCCTGGGAGGTTTCCTTCTCATTATGTAAGGATTTGATTTCTGACCTAAGACTCAAAAGCAAAATGCGTTATAAATGCTAGACTCTGCTGTCTATAGAACACACACACACACACACACACACACACACACACACACACACACACCCTTATAGAGATAGTCAACGGGATGCAATTCTGAAGATTATATGCCCCTGAAATTGGGGCATTCCAAATTGGCAGGACGTCCATTTGATTGGTCCAATTCCAAGCTGGAGTTGTACTTTGTACTGGTTGAACTCGATGGACGTATGTCTTTTTTCACCCATAATAACTATGTAACTATATGTAACTATGATACTTACCTAAGAAGAGGGAAGGCTCTGGGTCCTATAGAGCCTTCCCGCTCCTCTCATGAATCACTCATTCCAGCGCTGGCTCCCCTAGTAGCAGTATTCATCCAATTGGTCAAATACTGCTTTCTGCCACCGAAGAATTCTGTAGAAGTCTTTGGGAGCCAGAGTGCTCCCGAAGACAGGCAGCTTAGTGCTGCTCCTGCGCAAGCACGCCCTCTCGCGCATGCGCGGTATGGAGCCGCCCATCATCTGGAGCACTCAAGCTCCCGCAGACTTTCGAAGCCTCCTGTGGCAGGGGATTCAAACAGGGAGCCGACGCTCAAACGAGGGGACCCTGAGAGGAGCAGGAAGACTCCATAGGTCCCAGAGCCTTCCCTGTCCTTAGGTAAGTATCTGGTTCATTTATTTATTTTAGATTCCCATTTGCTTTTTAATGACCTTAGTTCATGCAACAGGAAGGTAAAATCATGTTACGGATGCTAGAGATTTTACATATGATGTTGCTCCTTGCATTACCACAGCATCCCAAACCTGGGGGTGGGGGTGGGGGGTGGGGTTATACCACTTGTGTTTGTGTAGTGGGCTTCTTCACATGTGAGTATTTGAACTGTATTGGTTACATTCATTCTTTAATTTTTTTTCTCTTCTTTTCCACCCACCTTTTTCCGTTCCGCTTGTTCCTTACTCACTCCTTGTATATTTGATAGACCCTCCTCCTTAGTTAGAAAAAGTAAAATTAGGATCATTCCCGTTGAGTCAGGAGCTATGGATAAAGAATGGGAAGACGAATGTGAAACTCTAGGCAAGCAGCTCATAGAAGACTTCCTGAAAGAGAGTCGGAAGAACTGGCAAGCAACCAACATGGCAAACGGAAACTTGGACTTTGACCTGAATTCTGATCCTCGCAAGTTAACACGTGGTCATATTGTTCCCAAATCTAACTTTTTCCATCATCCTGAACACTATAATACAATCGATAGACGGAAAGTCAAAAGAAAGTCTTACGGCCCCAGCCTTGAAAAAGTTGGTAATGGCATTGTTAAGAAGAACTTGCCAGATCTTCAGACTTCAAAAACTTGGAAAATTGACAGTAAAAAGGACCTTTTATGGTCTGATGCATCTCCTGAGATAAACGATGAAGCCATCATTTCTTTCTATCCCATCTTACGACCCTATAAAAATGGCTTGATGGTAAAAAGCGGAAGACAAGCCTATAATTCCGATCAGAAGGAATTAATTCAAATTAAATTATCCCAGGAGCCATTTGACAAGAAACAAGGTCTAATAGGTCACAGTTCTTCTCTGGATACTTTGGAAGAATATGACAGTAGTGCTTCAGATGGTCAGCCGTCCTCACCACTTTCTGGTGATGACCTGGAAGAGCTAGCCTTACTTTCACACACCTGGGGTGGTCCTAGCTTGTTTTATTCTGAGGGATTCACTCTAAATTCATTAAGCTCAGGCTCAAGTCACTTAAAACCAGGACATTATAAAAATGCTGGTAAATGTGGCTATTCGACGCATACTATTAAGCTGTCTCCTGTTGAAGAACCAAGTGACGAATATGTTGATACGATGGATGAGCTGCAATGTTTAGTCGATTCTGTATCAGAATATCTGGCGGAAAAGGAAGAAGAAATTAACAAGTTTCATACCATGCCAGTCAGCAGCTTAAAAAGCGGTAGCTCAAAGAAATCAAGTCCTGCCATTAAAATTGAAATTGTGACTAATAACCTGAATAAAGAAAGTTTCAATAACGAAATTAAATCTGAACCACTCCCCGATCTGTCAGGCGTAAAAAGCACAGTCAATTCTCTGTTTAGCTCATTTACAGAAAAGGTTGGTTCTGGTGCTAAACACGTAAGTGCCTCAGTGGAAAAAATTGTTTCCCCTGGTCCTGAAAAGCCACAGCTTCCCAGACCTGGTGGCATATCAAAAATCTTTAACAGTCGGTTTAAAGTGGGCTCCTATTTCCAAAACCTTATGAACCCCAACAATGAGAATGCAAACATTCAAAGTGATCAAAAATTTTGTTTATCATGTAATGGTAAAACAGTGGGACAAGAAGTTAGCAAAATCCAAGAAATCGTAGAGGATCCAAATCCTGTTCTTAATGCTCCTCAAATAAACCGTGATCCCTTTTTGCCACCTTCTGCACAAATCAATGTTGAATTAAACATTCCTGGTGGTTCTCAAGAGGTTCTTAAAAAGAAATGTTCAGAGTTTCCGAAAACTAGCAAAGATAGTTGTTCTGTTGACAATACTTCTCCAAATACAAACGAAGAAGATGCATCTAATGTACAGCAAGTCCAAAAACTCTTCAGTGACGTGGATGAGATGCATGTCAGATCGGAGGAGTTCAACTCCTCTTCACCCAAATACCAACGTGAGATCAAGCAGATTAATACTGTTTCAAACAATGATCACAAGCCAGTGGCCAATACGATGTCAGAACCTGCTCAAAGATCTGAAACAGAATTTTTAAACCCCTTAAAAAAGTCTCTTAGTCAACTTTTTTCTCAGCCTGCTGATAGTTCGATAAACGATTTAGGCAGCATGAAAAATGCAAGGAACTTTAAATCTGAAACTAACATTCATGATAGTTCTTTTGGCCTGGGCAATATTAAAATCCCCTTTTTTAGTTCTTTTGGGTTAACAAGCAAAAAAGACTCAGAAAGCAAAGCATCTCTCCCTAAATTATGGAAGACGTCCTCTTCTGAAAATGTCCTCTCAGGGGATAAAACAAATAAACCTTTAGCGGAGGCAAAATTGATCCATAAAGAAAATGTTGCAAATAAAAAGCTTTCAGGTGAATCAACTGCTGGGCTTACTGTTCGATCTGATACCGAGCGTCCTGTAGCCAAGTCTAACATAACTGCTGAAAGAACAACTACAACCCACCCACAGCAAGCAAGTGTAAATATACGGAAACATCAAAACGATATTCCTATTGAAATGCAAAAAAATCCAGTAAAGTTTGAAACTGGTAATAGCCTAATGCACACAGAACAGGATTTCAAGAAAACTTGTCAGAACACCGATGAAAACAAGGAAGACTCTAAAAGTTTTATCTCAAAGCTATTTACATTTTCATCTTCTGAAAACCTTTTTCCAGCCAAGAGTGCCGTTAACGAAAGGAACAATTCTCAAGATAAGAAATCGGCTGGCTTTTTTTCAGGGATGTTTAAATTTGCATCCTCCGAAAATCTTTCGACAGTCAGGCAACCTTCTCCAACTTCTATAGAAGACCAGCAAAAGCCATTATTTCAAGGTAATGCCATTGGGCCTGTAGAAAATGAAGTTGGTGCATTAAATAAGCATAAACTTTTCTTGCCTCTTCAGAAGGATTACCAAGACAATCTAAAGCAATCAAATAGAAATAGTTTTGGAGAACAAAACTATGAATGTAACAGCAGTGACCAATATCCTAGCCCTTTAGGTTGCCATTCACGAGATGTTTCTGTACAGTTTGATTTAGAGACTGAAGAATCTAGCTTATGTTGGATGGATGAGTTTGAAAACAACTTGTGCATGTCTAATAGTCCTAAAAGCATTTCAAGCAAGCTTGGAGGCCTGGAAGAAGTTAGAAGCTCTTCAAGCTTTGAGTGGGAGTATGATGTTCCAGACTGGTATTCTGAAAATCCTGCTAAGGAGTCTTCTGTGACTCCTTCCACCTGGAACAATGCAGGCAATGAATTCACTGTTTCACCTGAAGCATATGACATGGTAATTAATTTGTGCCAGAAAGATCACAATGCTAATGACTGGATACAGTCTGATGTTGGATATACAAATGCAAATGACTCAAGTTTGATCTATGCATCTTATACGCAGGATATAGACAGTGCCTTATTGCAAAATGACTTAAGTACTTTCAGTGAAGGCTTACCCTTAGACCTCAGTTTTTCTGCAACTGGTGATCATTCGTTGTGGTGCTTGGTTGACCATGACTCTTTGATCTTAAATGAAAATGCAATGTACTCTCTCGAAAATGATGAATACCTGGAGTGGCTAGCGTTGCTAGAATTTGGGTTGTGGTGGCAGTCCGAGGATGGGGATTGTGGATATTACATGTACAGTGATGGTGTCTATGTGTATTCCTTGTTAACAGACCCTACAGGTGAATATATTTATGTTTGTGAAGCAGAAACAGAGCTGTACCTGGACTATGAAGACCAGTTTGAAACCGATTACTCAACACTGGATGATAATATTGTAGTGTGTGGGTTCAAAGTTCCGATTGGCAGCGGAGTGTTACCATGGTTCGTTGAAACTCAGGTGTATGAGGACCACACATCAAATAGCCCTCTTGATTTAGCTTTGCATAACAGTGATCAGTTAATGAACTTAAATTTGGAAATGTTCTCACACATGTTTGAAGAGTCAGTCTACTCCCGAAGAGACCAACCTTTGGACTTTTCAGCTTGTAAACTTAGAAAGATGAGAGTGGATCTTAGACCAGATGGTGATGCTATGTTTCTTGATAAGCAATCTCTCGATCTAAGTATATATCCACAGTGGCATGCAAAATTTGATACAAATGTAAAGGTGGAACCAAGATTTCCACTCTCCAATTCAGAAACTCCTCAAGCTTCTGATTTACGTGTTAATGGCACTAGTGTCCGAAAAGCATCATCTGCAAGTGAGCAAGAGTCTTCTGAAAAATGTGAAAATAAGAAAAACTTGTTTAACCCTGTGTCTTCTTTATTCTCTTCCCTTGGAAGTCTGTTGACTAAAACTGGAGATGCTACACCTTCTAATAAAACTTCCAACTTTCAGTCGCGTGACATGACTAATGACACCACTAATGGAGTTAAACTTGGCCCTCCTAATCAAACACCTAATGAAAAACACATACCGGTACACCATTATGATGATGATCACTTAAGCTATCCCGAAAGAGACAACAGAAACAGAATTTCTCAGGAGAATAGAATCTTACAAAATCAATATTTAGGTAGAATTAATGATGAACAGAATCAAAATTTCACCGATACAGGTTGTGACTTTTCTGCATTTTTTCCTGCTCATCCTCAGAGGAAAACTAGTATTAACCAAATGGGTCAACAGCATAGACCAGACACCAATAACGCTAAAGTTCCCCATTCAAATGAGCCAGAAAAAACACTGTTGAAGAGTGCCCTTGAAATATTTAACATTGGCGATAATGCTGCCAAAACCAGCACTGACAAAAGTACGAGTTCAGGGTTTCTTAATTTTTTTAAGACACAAGCTGATCAAGCTACTTCAGGTCCTACTAAAACACAAGAGCAACCAACAAGAAAGTTCATGCCGACCCACGTTGAAAATCCAGATAAATCCAAAGATACTGCTTTTCTTGATTCTAAAGAATCCTTTGGTCTGTCATCCATATTTGGTTCACTAACTGATCTTTTTAAAGTAGAAACGTCGGCTGAAAAACAGTCTGTTGATGTGACCGCTGCTTCCTCAGGAGAAAGAAAAGTTGCTGGGCAGTCCATGGAACTGATCAATGATGGAAAAAAGATACATGGGGAGTCTCCCAGAAATAAAACCTTAAAGAAACAAGGAACCATTAGAGAAGCAAATGAAAGCAAGTCCGCTGCCTCTGAGCATGGTTTTCATGATGGTGAATTTTTACCCTCTCAAAATGAACTTGTAACCAAAGTAGGTAATGAGCCAAGTGCACTTCCATCGTCAAGTGATTATGATTTTATTCCATTACCTACTCCACAACTACCTATGCAACCTTTATCTGGCTATAACGATCAGTATTCTTGTATTTCGTTGGAGAACAGCCAGCCATTATTGTCCTCTAACAGTCAGTCATTAAAGACTGCAAAACCAGTATTCCAGGCCGGACGACAACCAGGACACCCCAACAAACCAGAACTACAAAGTAGCCATAAAGTAGAGACAGACAGGAAACCAGAGCAGCTCAACCAACCTGCGAGGCAGAATAGTTATAGAACTGAACAACAAAGAAAACCAGAGCAACCCAACCAACCTAAGATCCAGACTAGCTATAGAACAGACCTAGAAAGAAAACCAGAGCAACCAAATCAACCTAAGATCCAGACTAGCTATAGAACAGACCTAGAAAGAAAACCAGAGCAACCAAATCAACCTAAGATCCAGACTAGCTATAGAACAGACCTAGAAAGAAAACCAGAGCAACCAAATCAACCTAAGATCCAGACTAGCCATAGAACAGACCTAGAAAGAAAACCAGAGCAACCAAATCAACCTAAGATCCAGACTAGCTATAGAACAGAGCCAGAGAGAAAACCAGAGCAACCCAACAAACCTACGTTGCAGACTAGCCAAATAGCGGACAGCCTTTCTCAAACTGCTAGCAGCATTTTTTCTTTCTTTACTAGATCGGACAAACCAGAGCCATCACAAGGAGCAGTACAAACCCCACCTCAGTGTAAAGATCCAGACTCGCAAGGCATGTTTAAACTACCTTCCTTCTTCTCTTCAGATAAGCCCAGTGTTACCGAGACCCCTTTCCAGAGTAACACTTTCTCCAGCTTTTTTGGTTTCTCACTTTTTGACGAAAAGAAGCCGGATGCTCCAGTCGTGTCGAAGAGCACTACGGCCCCTGACATTTATTTCTCATCAGAAAGCAGTCAGAGAAACATATGGGATCCCAAACCATCTACAGTGAATGAGAAATGTAAAAACGCTGGACCAATCAACGTGCAGTATGAAGCTGGTGCAGTGACTGAACCCTGTAAGTATGACGAACAGCTGCCAGAACCAAACTCCTACAGTGAAGATCAAGTCCCTGAACCATTCAGCTATGACGTAAACCAACTTTCAAAGCATAATTACTATAAGCAGGCTTCCCTGACAGAAAATGAGGAGTGTACTGATTTCCCAACTTTGGAACCCTGTGACGGTTTACATACAGAGCTAGATGAAAATGAAAGCATTGCTGTTTCGCCAGAACATGAAGATACTTTACAGATTGAACCAATACAAAATGGAAATGAAGTAGAGACCTTCCATCAGGTCTGTACAGAACATATTGAAATCCTACACAATGAAAATGAAGCAGATACCTTCCATCAGGTCTGTACAGAACATATTGAAATCCTACACGGTGGAAATGAAGCCGAGACCTTCCACCATGCCTATACCGAGGAGGCATACATTGATTGTATCCCTGTAGAAGATGTTTATAGTGGTGTGGAAGTCATGCCAGGTGATGCAGCTCTGAATTATGAGGCTACTGTACCAGTCACATCTAATGAATTTATGGATGCTCTTTCTGAAGACCTCCATCAAAAAGAGGATGTAGCCAGCTCCACAGGTAGCAGCGGTCTAAACACCAGCTTTGCCCTTTCTGAACCAGAAACCGAGCTTTTCTTAAAACCAGAAAATTGCCTTTCAGAAAGCGAAAGCTCTCTTAAATTCATGGATTATGTTCAAGAATCTAACAGTAGTTCTGCAAATGAATCTTTGAACAAAGCGATGCCGGTTTCAAAGGACTCTGGGCTTTCACAGAGCAACTTTCCTAAACCCACAGATCATTTCTACTCGGCAATTACATCTAAGGCACCTGAACAAGATAAGTCTGTGTTTGATTCATCGGTAGAAATGTTTTCAAGCTTCATGTCGAAAATGAACGTATTCTCTGGAAATTCAAGCGAACCTCAGAAAACACCTGCCCAGAGCATTACGCCCCAGCCTTCCTCTAATGCATTTCCCAAGAGAAGCTCCTTCTTTGGCTTCTCTTCTGCTCCACAGACAAGCAGCCTTTCAGGGGATTTCTTTGGTTTATTTAAGTCTTCTCCTGAAGTTCCAGCCAAAGTGCCAGATATAGCAAGAACTACAACGCGAGACGGTGGTATTCCAAAATCCCCTATGGAGCCCAATATCGGCTTAACAAAGCAAGCTGGTGTTTATCAGAATAACTTTGGGTGTTTAAATAAAGGTGATGCTGAAAATGAAATATTAAGCAAAACTAAGCCTTTACAGCAAATAAAAGTGGAAGATGGCTCCAACATTGTACCTACAGAATTAAAATCTGGATCAAAAGATCTGTCCTTTGGAGGCTTACATAAGCCAAACGAAAGCTTAGTTGTCAGTAGAGAAGAGACTAGCGGGCAAGATACAAGTCAGATGCATGCTACAGAGCGAAGTATTGAATCTGTGATTCCATATAGTCGTAGCCAATCAGGTAAATCTTTAGACAACCGCAACAAAGACTCTTCCATTTGCTCTACGGAATCCTCTACTGTAATTGCAGAAGAGTTTTACTCTGGCACACTGCACAGGACTGAGAAAAGCCTCCTAGACTTAGGAACAACACAGGATACTATTCCTGTTTCTTCTTCTCCAGGACCTGAATTCATCCCTACTTTTCAAAGATTGTCCTCTTACTGTGACATAACAGGGGAAGAAAAAGCTACGAAGCAATACAATAGTCAATCTCATGTGCATGGGGAAATTGAATGGTCAGAGGCTTTGCAGGACATAGACAAAGGTTGGGATGAAAGAGACGAGGCTAGTTTTGCTCCAGTTCTTAAATCAGAAGCAGATGATCTCCACATGATTGTCGTGAAAGATGATTCCAACCTTGTTCAAAACCTACTTCCAGATGTAAATGTAGCTGATAGTCACAGACCAGTTGTGTTACAAGCAGAAGAAGATGCAGCAGGTCTCTGCCCTATTACCTTTGACTCCTGTAGTGTGATAGTTCCACATTTTCCAGATAAACAGCAAAGTCAAGGCAAATTTGATGTGGCAAGCTTGGGTCGGATTTCATCACTGGTTTCGGAGAGGACTTCAGGAAGTCTTGAAATAATGGCATTGAGTTCATTTGATGATCAAGATCAGTCGGAGGCAAAGATGGGTGCTGCTATGCCAAGCTCTAGAATCTCCTCACCACCTTGTACAGAGAGCCATGGAGCAAAGCTGAAAAGATTAAAAACAAGGCCAGTTTTCCCAGCATATTGAATGGTGTCTCTAGGACCCAATTTATAATGCTTCTAAACTTTATAGTGTGTGCTTATTCTAATGTAGTAAAGTTGTTAACCTTTATAACACCCTGTAGATGGTCATAGGTGACTCATTGTGGTTGCGTATGGTTATCGTTTAGCTTCCTTTCCAGCATCCTTTTAGCACAGACAGATCTTTAGTTGACCTAGTCTTATCCTCTAGTTTTCAACCAGACCATCAGGTCACCAGTTATAGTCTCCATTTGGGTTCCCAAATCCTTATTTGCATCGAGAACTCAAATGGTTGGAGATGGCTGGTGATCGTGGTTCCTAGTATAGTGCTTATCATAATGGACCTGCACAGGACAAACTTGGAAAAGCTTGAGTTGTTACTAACAAAATCTAATTATTTGAATTGCACACAAATTCTCGTACAGTGGGGTTTGATGTACTAAGGTTGAAGAACAGTGGAAAACGAGAACTTGATTGATTCAACGAAGTTTGAAATGTTAGCAGCTCTTACTTGAGTCTTATCACTTAGCGAGAATTGCTGGAAAGTTAGGGAATTAGTATTTGAATTGTAGTCAGTCTTGGAAATTTTGGATTTAGAAAAAATGTAGTTTTCACTGCAGGGACTGTGCATGACCACATTCTCACAATCTCTAATTTATAAACCTTTTTTACAAATTCCAATATGTTCTAATAAGACTAAGAGGCCCTTCTTCAATTCTCTTTTTTCTCCTGGGTGATCTTTTCACACCTCATCAATAAAATGTCTTTTAAGCCACCAGAAAGCAAGAAAATACTTGAATAATTTTTGCAGAATTTTTTTTTCACCTACTTTTTGGTAGTGCTGAAAAGTTATTCTAAACAGAAGATGAAAAATGATCTCCTAGGAGAAAAAATGAATTGAATAAAGGCCAGACTTTGATCACTAAAACATTTAAAACCCAAGAGTAGAGCATTTCTTAAAAGGTCCATTTTCCTGGAGCCAATGGTATCCAATGTTCTCCAACCTTTGTAGACGAACTCCAGTGTCCTGTGAGCTGCCATGACTGTGAAGTGCCTCGTTGTCTAGATGCTTTCTGTGTTTGTCAGTGATGTCATATATGTGAACGTTAAACTGTAGATGAGTGGGTACCAAGAAATCGGCTAAAATGATAAACCGTATATATTTTATATTTATATATAATTTATTTTTACTAAATCATTTTTAGAATTTTGCTCACTTTTATTGCTTTTGATGGACAAAAGTCATTACAAAGATGAAAAAAAATCTAAATAGTATTTTCTTAGCAATTGTTCTTGGCACCCTTTGATTCCTGTGTTTTTTTTTTTTTTTTTTTTATTTCCCTCCAGCTCAGCCGGGCATGGACAAAGTTATTTTTGTTTTGTTTTTTTCCTCCCTAAATTTGACTGAGTGTTTGTTAAAAGTACTTAATTTGTGTTTTACTGTGTTCTCTGATTATCTGAAAAAAGTGTTTACAGAAAGTAATTTTTAAAGAAGCCTGAACATAAAGGTCTTTCTTTAGTAACGTTCTTCAAGTAAGGAAAACACTGGAAACGATGTGTAATCCTTGAAATTTGACCTGTGTTACTGGGGTTGTGTGGTCTTACAACAACTAATTCAATTTCAGCAAGCTTTAAGGTGTTAAGATATGACCCAAATTTTACAAATGTACCACTTGTGTTTTCCAGTTATATCCAATGAGAACAACTTTAGGAAGTCCTATTCAAAGTGTGGTTAAGAAAAGAAAGAAAACTGGAAATGTTTTGTAAAGGCCATAACTGTTACCATTGCTTCTGAACTTTGCTTTTGCTAGTTAAACATGGTGGGATTATCAAATCCTCCAGCAGCAAGAGAAGTAGTAGAGGATAGGCTGAGCGAAAATTATTTTTGGTTACTGATATAGCGGAGAGCAAAAGCATCTTTGAAATTCCCTCCAAGGCTCCCCATTGGTTCCTAAGCAGACCAATGGGGAGACTTGGAGGGAAATTCAAAGATGAATTTGTGCATAGCTATGACAGCATAACTGAGAGTGCGTCCTATGCGCGGACGCGTTACCGCCGGCTCCCGCTGTCCTGCCCACACCTATCACCTTCACCATGCTTAAAGTGTGTCCGAGATAAACTTTTACTCATTGCATAATTATGTTCCTTTCATCTAGTTTATAGGGCATTCCACAAACCAAATACTTTTTTTTTTTTTAATACTCTAATTCCCTATAAACTAAACAAGCCTTTTGTGCCTTGGCATAGTAGCAAGGGCTTATGGGAGCTCAGTCTGGGCAGGAGGAGGAGGAGGTTAATAGCCATTGATTTCAGAGGCAGGGGGGAGGAGGGAGGTGGAGAGGGAATTGAATTTACACACAGGCAAGCTGATAGCATCTCCAGCCCTCAGCCTGTGACAAACAGAACATGGCTGCCCTCATGGTATAAATAATCATAAACTTTTGCAGCTAGATATTGTAACGATTGTGGAATTCTCTCCGTGATCAGCGCACAAGACGTGCGCTGACACTGCGGAAATCCTCCACGCGTATAATTTGAGGGAACCCAGCAAAAGGTGCAACGCACCTGTAGTGGGAAATTCCTGTCGGCAGGTGGAGCTGTGGAGTGCAGAGGAACAGCTCCTCTGCCCTGCCACAGACGCCAGACAGGAATTGTACGAAGGGAAGAAACGCAGGGCAAGATAGCCCTGAAAGAGAGAGATCAAAGTGACAGAGGGTATGTGTGTCCACCAATCTAGTCGCCACCCCACAACCATGAAGACCAGGTGAGAAGACAATCGCCAGAGATGGCGATTGCTAACAGCGACACAAGACCGAATAAGCACAGATGAGGAATGTATGTATGTCCACCAATCTAGCCGCCAACCTGCGACAGTGGACACACAACAAAGGAAACCAAGTGAGAACGCAATCGCCTGAGAAGCGATTGCGAATGAGAATGAGCAAAGGGACAGATTGTATGTGTGTGCACCAATCTAGTCGCCAACCCGTGACGGTGCATACACAACAGCAGATATGAAGTAGGAACGCAATCGTGAGAGAGGCGATTGCCAGAGGTGACACAAGGCTACAGCAAGGCAGAGCACGAGAGTAGCAAAGGCACAGCAAATAATACAATGAGAAGATAAGGAAAATAACAAACGCTAACTAAACGCGAACACCGCACTCATTCGCAACAGCGAACACGTTTTCTGCGCGGTCTCCGCGTGTTGAGCACAACAGAGACAAGAACGCCTATCTAACCACCGACAGACAAACATGAAACAGAGGACGCGAGCGCTTGCTTAACGGTTACCTCACTGAGCCTCCAGCAAGCGTTCGTAGCAGACAAGACAGATACACGAAAACAGGAATAAGTGAGAGATACGATCCACTGCTCTTTCGCCAGAGCGAGTGCGATCCAAGTATAGAAACAGAGCAAGCTGGATCCACTGCTCTTTCCGCCAGAGCAAGTGCAACCCAAGTATAGAAACAGAGCGAGCTGGATCCACTGCTCTTTCTGCCAGAGCAAGTGCGATCCAAGTACAGAAAGAGAGATGGCGATCAGACGGATCCACAGCACTAGCGCAAGGCGAGTGCGATCCAGGCAAGACAGATCAGATGAGATAGCTGGCAGCAACCGCTGCTCCAGCTATACTCCAAGAACAAAGATCAGAACGACTTCCTGTCGACCACCGCTGGGACAGGACAATCGCAACAGACAAGCAAAACAGATATGCAATCCTAACTGCACTAGGGAAACCTGCCTAGTGCAGTCCCAGGAATAACTCTAGGCTAATCTTCAAACAATGAGCAAGGCTGACACTCCAGGAGTGTTTCACAGGACAAACCCTTATGATCAGCCCAGGTCTGTGATATCACATGGTCTTTATAGTACAAACCTCCAGAGGATGTGGCTAGGAAATTTGCATGACCAACGTATGCAAATTCCTCAGCAGCAGCAAGCTGCAAAACTGACAAAAGGTCTCTCTTCCAGAGACCTGCAGAATGCAGACCTGAACAGTGGTCAAAATGCTGCCTGTCTGCACAGGCAGCCGAGCGGATCCTCACAGATATGCTGTGAAAACTATCTAAACTTTAGATAAGGTATATAGACAAGTTACTTGTTATAGTTAGTTTTTCATCTCGGATCCGCTTTAAATGTATTTTCTCCTTTTGTACCCATTGTTCTCCTTAACATACCCTGCAAATTTGGTGATTCTAACTGGTAAGGAGGGTTTGCTATTAACTGTGAAAGTCAGCGACCATTAGGCGAAAACTTGAAAATTGTAGTGTTTACATGGAAAAATCACAAAAACGTGAACATTTAAGTGTATTTTCGCGGGAAAAAAAATCTCAAAGGAAAATGACATTTTCGATGAGAAAATGACATTGACGAAAATGTGCACGCAACACTCGTCAATAAATACCAGATTATCTTTTCTGACTCTTCCCCATGTTAAAATACCACAGAAATACTTTTGTGGTTGTGGAGCATCTCAAAGGATGAGGAGAGGAGAGGAGGGGGGTATTGCCACGCATAGCCCCCACTTTATCAGCATAGTTAATAAATTGGCTAATTTTCTAACATAATATTTCCCTTGTGATACCTTTAGCTTGAAATGTGCCACAGTTCACCAAGTGATTTGTCGTTGCTAATTTATGACCTGTGAAAATCACGGGAGTTTGTACATCACTTTCTTTTAGTCTCAAAAATGAATCTTCTGTTCTCGAGTGAGTCGCTGATCTGTACAGCACATATAGCAGGAGAAGAGGCTGAGTGCAGGGAGGACCAGCTTTTTAGCATGCCCATTATTTCACCGGTGATTAGAGAAACGCAGATGAGTATTGTTTAGCATGTCACTTCATCATACTAAATCACCAGCATCTTCTCAGACAATACACAATTCACTCTTCCTTCCCACAGTCATTGTTTTTAAGCACATTATTATTCAGTCTTCTGAATTGTATAGACGGGAGGAGGTTAAAATGTAACCGCAATGCTAAAAAAAAGTGTTCTGCAAACTCCCTCCCATTAAAAGTGCACTAACATTGCATTATTGATTACGCTTCTGAAAATGTATCATCCATTTCCTGCCCCGCTCCTGCCAAGCACACCAACTCCACCTTCATATGTCTTCCCAGCCACTTCCTGCTCTGCTACTGCTTCCCTGCTCCACCCTACTCCTGCTAAACACTCCAGCTCCACCTTCATATGTCTTACCAGCCACTTCCTGCTCTGCTACTACTGCCCTGCTCCACCCTACTCCTGCTAAACACTCCAACTCTACCTTCATATGTCTTACCAGCCACTTCCTGCTCTGCTACTGCTGCCCTGCTCCACCCTACTCGTGCTAACACTCCAACTCCACCTTCATATGTCTTCCCAGCCACTTCCTGCTCTGCTACTGCTTCCCTGCTCCACCCTACTCCTGCTAAACACTCCAGCTCCACCTTCATATGTCTTACCAGCCACTTCCTGCTCTGCTACTACTGCCCTGCTCCACCCTACTCCTGCTAAACACTCCAACTCTACCTTCATATGTCTTACCAGCCACTTCCTGCTCTGCTACTGCTGCCCTGCTCCACCCTACTCCTGCTAAACACTCCAGCTCCACCTTCATATGTCTTACCAGACACTTCCTGCTCTGCTACTGCTTCTCTGCTCCACCCTACTCCTGCTAAACACTCCAGCTCCTTCATATGTCTTACCAGCCACTTCCTGCTCTGCTACTGCTTCCCTGCTCCACCCTACTTCTGCTAAACACTCCAGCTCCACCTTCATATGTCTTACCAGCCACTTCTTGCTCCTGAACTGCTTCCCTGCTCCACCCTACTCCTGCTAACACTCCAACTCCACCTTCATATGTCTTCCCAGCCACTTCCTGCTCTGCTACTGCTTCCCTGCTCCACCCTACTCCTGCTAAACACTCCAGCTCCACCTTCATATGTCTTCCCAGCCACTTCCTGCTCTGCTACTGCTGCCCTGCTCCACCCTACTCCTGCTAAACACTCCAACTCAACCTTCATATGTCTTCCCAGCCACTTCCTGCTCTGCTACTGCTGCCCTGCTCCACCCTACTCCTGCTAAACCTTAAACTCCACCTTCATATGTCTTCCTAGCCACTTCTTTCTTTGCTGTTTATTTTTCTAGGGTCAAAAAGCAATTTAGCTTTATATTTGTATGTGACTTAGCCAGAAATGTATTGCATACCAGCTAAGAGAGGTCCATTTCCAGGCATTTTTAGAAAGGCACGAGGCATGAAAAATGCCATGGAAGTGATAATCCTGGAGTAAAGCCATTTTGGAACTGATAGAGAGGCGCTGCAGAAAATGGGATTTCTATCATGATATAGAGGCAGAGTGATTTATACTGGGCTGTAGTAATCTGCTGAATAGCTGACGTGGGATACCTCATTCTAATCCTCTGAGACCCTCGCTAAGGCATTTACCATTGCTGATTTGTGAAAGCGTTAGATCTGCTTCAGCCGCCAATTTCACACCGCAAATTGCCAAAATCTCTGCCGGTTTTTTTTTGTTTTTTTCAAAGTGATCCCAGATTATAGATGTAAAAAAATACAGCAGCTCCTGTTTGTACAGAGTCTGATTTGCTAATCTTAAAGAACTCAACCTGGATTCTATGAAACCTTTTTCCTTCCCCCTGTTTTGTTTATTCTCCCAATATTGTATTAATACACAAAGGTATTCGCACTATAGGTCAGGTCTATCATCAAAGGGTACTTCCTTTCTGGTCTAAGACCATAAATAACTAGCAAAATGACAAATCAAAAGGAAGAAAAATTATATAACCTGAGTAAAAAAATGTTCAATATGTATTATCACAAGTTTAAAATGACACTATAAAACCATAGTCTGGCATATCAGAAGGGGAAAAGAACATCTATAACAGTGACCACTGATATGTGGAGAGTAGAATTCCATGTATCATAGAAAGTTCCATACAACATGAGCTAGGCACCACAGTTTGTATTCCTCACACATATAGAATAGAGGGCACAGTTCCAACATGAGATTCAAGATTCCAAAGACAAAAAAGTAGAGAGCACAGTTCCAGCATGAAATTCAAGATTCCAAAAGCAATATATGGTATAATTCAAGTTTTTAGTTTCCAAAGGAAAGCTCAGTAGTAGGGATCCATTCAACAAAGTCGTTTACGTGACTTTTTTCAGGTAGATATGAAACTCCACACCAGCTAGTGTACGTTATTAATCAGCTTTAGAAGAACATGTTGAAAGTTCAGTCCGCCAGGGATAATACCCTTATGCAGCTCCCTTGTTTGGATACAGTCACGTGATGGTGGTTATAGGTAATATGATGATCCATATATAATGTGATATCAAGTTGATAAAGGA
Organism: Hyperolius riggenbachi; assembly: GCF_040937935.1. NCBI lineage: Eukaryota > Metazoa > Chordata > Amphibia > Anura > Hyperoliidae > Hyperolius > Hyperolius riggenbachi. The sequence goes on from NC_090646.1 coordinate 660,497,973, forward strand.
GTCTCCACTTATATGGAATTCCTGTGTCCCACAAAGCTGTGGATTTAATAATACGGTCAGTCTATTGGTCCAAGTGGTATGTCAGATGTCCTCACTGTAGCCAGACTCTGTGGGTGAGTGAGCCCAAGGTGCCTACCGGTTTCACTGGTAAGGGTACCAGCATCGTCAGGGCAGGCTCAGGTATCAGCCTGCCTGGAGCCGTCGCCGGCCTATAATGGCGCCGGGTGGCCTGGGGACGCTGCGCCGTCTCTCGGCACGCCCACCCGCGTTACGTGTCATCAGACGTGGGGAGGCGCACACGGAGCAGCGTGTCATCACGTCCTGTATGCCTCCCAATTCTGCGGCGGAAGTTGGAAGGATCCGCCGGATATAGAAAGCACTCTGTACTCCTGAAGCGCATGATGGAACGCAGCGCTATCAGGAGCGTACTTCAGGACGGACTGCTGGTGGCCATTAAAAATACACAAAGGTCCTTAAACTGTATATCAAGTTGGGGCAATACCTTAAAGCAGCAGTGGACAGCCATACCATCGCTTCATGTATTTATTTTTTTAAATAGAAGTAGATAACTACTAGTTCTACTTACATAACAGATGTATTGTACTGTCCATGTTTTGATTTCAGCAATTTTTTTATAGAAACTGCACTGTCATAGTTAGCTTGCTTTGTAAACACATGTGAGCCCAGCATAGATCAGATTTCAGCAGCTTCACACTGAACTGCCCTCAGTTAATCAGTGAGGAGCAGGAATGTGGGAGGGGAGAAGACACGCTTCCCTCTTGTGGGCAATATACCAAATAGAGCCAGGCTGTCTGAGATAAGATTTATTACAGCAGAAACATTTATGATTATGTTAGAATGCTTGCAACGCTGGGTCAGGATGTGGACTACATAATAAACACAGAGCAGTGGCTAAATGGAATTTGATTTAGTGGCTGGCAATCCTGCTTTAATGTGGCCGTTTGGTTGGAGAGTCAGGTGCCCCCTGCTGCTTCTTGTTTTGGTCCAGCAACTGGCGGTCTCCCTTCAATATATAGTGGGATCCTATAGGAAAAGCACCACCTCCCTCCATCATTGGCTGCGCTAGCCTCAGTGGGAGGAGAATGGAGGGAGGGGCCAGCCACATTCCTCTGTTGGAGTCCTGATTAGAAGTGGAAGGAGTAGGGAAGTGACAGCCAGATGGTTTTGCATCTCTTACATAGGAGAGCTGGGACTTACCAGCCACAGTTCTAGTCACATGACTCCAGTGCGGAACACAGGAAATGGGGTACATCAAAAAAACATTTTCTTTGAACATGTGATGTTAAACTATTAGGCAGGGGTCACACTTGAATCCGTGGATAAAAATGGCTGTGTTTTTCTGCTGACTAATCTGCAGGAGACGCACACTGAAATCTCCATTCCACGTAGTTTTGTCAGATAACTGCTCAGACAGGGCCTGTTCAGCTGGTTCTCCCTGACTTAAACTCTACAGACAAGTAACAGGCTCCTTGCTTCCAATTGTGGTGATTCTGACATCTGGAAGTTTGCAATATAAATGAGGCAAACAAATACAAAATCTACCTTTTGAATCCACGGGATACCAGCCTACAGTGTGTTTGTGCCTTTAACTTGAGAATAATACGCTACTCCTGAAGAAGTGAATTATACAACCGTCTTATTCACGAAACATGTTGAAACATCGAGTATATCTCGGCCATTGTAGATCTATTGCTATTAGAGTATATACAGACACTCTGATCCCAGGGTGACCCCACTTTAGTTTATATAGTAGGTGGCCACTACTTGGGAACGAATTCTGTTCAAAAGCCCCCCATACAGGTGCGCAATCGAAAAATTGTATGAGGAATGGTTATTGCATGTAACACTTATCACTAATGCACTCTTTCCATCCCTTTTGTGGTTATTATTAGTAGTTTCTGTTGTACATATATGATGTGTCACAGAGATCTGAGCATTTGGCGTGATGTCACGACTTCTAAAAAGGTTGGGAACCCCTGTCCTAGGAGGTGAAAACGTGAATTGCATATGGGCCTGTGTGTGTGCGCGTGTGTGTATATGCACGTGGGAAGAGGATGAAGGTGGGGGGGCACCAAAATCAGGTTTCTCTCAGGGCGCTGCGAAACCTAAGGCCGGCCCTGTCTGCAGTCGCTCACTTCTGGCTGACAAACGGCTGACTATCAGCAATTGGGAATTGCACACTGTGCACAGTAAAAAAAAACTAAAAAACACTACCAGTATTTTTTTTCCCCAGCAGCAGGAAAACGCACTGTATTGCCACTGCACCGCGATCCTGCATTGGAAAGCATTATGTGCATTACAATTTGTGGAAACCCAAGCAATTTTAAGTAAGTGTACCCTGCCATAAGGACAAAATGGTAAAGGTGAGGGCTTTTTTTGTGGGGATGGGAAGCCTCTTTTACCAACAAATTCTAATATGTTTGGGAATCGATGGTTTCATCATTGCTACCTGGTACAGACGCCCAGAATTACTTTTTTCCCCCCAAATCCAGAACAGGGCAGCTATTGAAAAATATCTTTCTCACTGCGGAGGTGTTTGAAAATTTCAGCCATTTACAACACACATGTATAAATGTAAAGTGGGATTAAACTAAAATGTTGTCTATGGTCTAAAGCAGTGTTCCCCAACCCTGTCCCCAAGGCCCACCAACAGTGCATGTTTTGTAGAAGTCCACAGAGGTAGTTAATCAGCTCTACTGAGACACTAATTACCCCACCTGTGCATGTTTGTGGTTTTCTGCAAAACATGTACTGTTTGTGGGCTTCGAGGACAGGGTTGGGGAGCCCTGGTCTAAAGCATTAAACACAGCATAAAACTACTACGCCCCTTTCACACATGGTGCGTTGCGTCACATTATGCTCCCCCGTCCCAGTGGCCTAGTGTTGTCACCTTCAGGCCTCCTAAACATTTCCAGTTTTCATTTTTTCCTTAACCTCAATTTCTAGTTGTCTTTTGTGTAACCATGATTGCTACTACTAGTAATTTTACTTTTTCTTCTTTTGTACCATCAGTCCGGCCGGGAGTAGCCGGTACGGCTCCTCCGGCAACGTTAGCCAGGGGAGTTCACAGCTGAGTGAATCTGACCATTACCATGAGAGCCTACAGTCGTTGGACCTGGAGGAGGATCGCCAAGACCCCAACTACCCTTTCCGTCCTTCCGCCAACCAGAGGAAGATTGACCAGGAGTATTATAATGGCCACGAGGCCGAGAAGACGACAGAATCTCAGGGAACCGAAGCACAACCAGAAAAAGAGCTCGCCAAATCACTCCAAGAGCTAGATCAACCCAAAGTTGTCATCACGACAGAGAGGAGACAGAGGTAGGTTCCAGAGTGGACTTTTACAACAGAATTTAGGGTTCTTGCAGTCCTGGTTATGACTTGTGGTGTTCCCATTGGGAACACGGAGAGAAGCAAAAAAAACCCAAAAAGTGTTCACCCTTTCGCTTGTTCTCCAAATTTGGATGGAGTGGATCTTTTGACAAATTCTCAAATGTACCTCAAGTTGTGGTTTGAATGAGATGAAAGTGTGTTGCAGTAAGATAACTACCTCACTGCATATTGTAGTTCTTCACTTGTTCCAGCAGACTCTAGGGTCCAGAGTGTGTCTGTTGTGTATATAAAGCAGTCCGTTCTTAGAGAAATCAATAGTGATCTTGAAGGATAGTGGGAGGCCGTGAAACAGAGACCTGAAAGTCTTAAATCGCAGAAAAATCACTCCCGCAAAGCCGGCGTTTTGCGCTTTTAAGTGTGAATGGGCCCTGACGCCTGAAACAATCCTAGTTTGAAGTAGTACTGGGACTGTTCATGCACATGTCATCATTATTATTTAATATTCATATAGCGCCAAAAACTTCCACAGCACTGTACGGAGCATATTGTCTTGTCACTAACTATCCCCTCACAATCTATTCCCTACCATAGTCCTATGTCCTATGTGTGTATCGTGTAGTGCATGTATTGTAGTCTAGGGCCAATTTTAGGGAGAAGCCAATTAACGTATCTGTATGTAGGGATGGTCACTGAGCTGCAAATCATTTTGAGTTGATGCAGGATTATGCAAATTTTGTATGCAAATTTGTGCAGCTTGAAATGAACCAATCAAATTTTACCTTAGCAGGAACCGATTGGTTCATTTTCAAGCTGCATACATTTGCATACAAAATTTCCATAATGCTGCATTAACTCAAAAATTGTTTGCATCTCATTGATCATCCCAATCTGTATGTTTTTGGCATGCGGGAGGAAACCGGGGTGCCCGGAGGAAACCCACGCAGACACTGGGAAAACATACAAACTCCTTGCAGGTAGCGCCCTGGCTGGGATTCAAACGAAGGGACTCTGCAATGCGAGAGCGCTAACCTCTACATCACCGTGCCGGCCATAATCCCGTCTGTACCACTGAAGTCGGCACACTCGGCATTATAGACCTCTTTCATGGGCCTTGCTGTTTGCAGAACCAGCCATTGGGATCGGTTCCACCAATTTCAGGCCCATTCAAAGCCACTGGATATAATGCAGAAATATTTCTGCGAATCAATATTCCTGTTGCGTTCTCCCGTGCGAGCCGCCTGCGCACGCTCCTCGCGGTCAGCGCTCTGGGTGTATTTGGAGAGGAAGATGAAAGCTGCTGTCTTAAAGATTATGCTGCACATTCCTCTTCTAATGCCTCTTATAATGGAGAGAGAGAAGGAGGATTTATTCTGTATGATTTCTCATCCTGCTTCTCCCAGCCACACTCACAGCGCGCACTGCAGAGTTATTAGAAAGAATTGGCTACACTCCGTCCTCCCCGGCAAGCGGCTCCCCTCGCCCACCAACCGGGGGTGTGTGCGCTGGGAGGGAGTCTGGGGACACTAAGCTACTTTGTGAGTTTTATTCCATTTTTTTCCTTAAAGGACAACTGAAGAGGAAGGGATATGGAGGCTGTCATATTTAATTCTTTTTAAGCAATACCAGTTGCCCGGCTGTCCTGCTGATCCTTTGCCTCTAATACGTTTAGCCATAGCCCCTGAACAAGCATGCAGCAGATCAGGCGTTTCAGACAATATTGTCAGATTTGTAGTTAGTGTATTTGGGAGAAACTAAATATACAGAAAATCCCTGCAGGTGCACTACAAACACCAAGCTTAAATTCTAAATAATAATCAGGGATATACCAAAGACACGGAAGATCAAAAAATTGAAAAATTACTTTTTTCTTTTTTATTTGCAAAAAGTGCAGAAATATGTATACAAAATCTTTAATCACGTAAAAAAGTGCATATAATTGATTGGAAAAAAGGCAACAACATCGATTTGTTTCGGGTTGGTAACCCTTCTTCAGGCCTTTAAATATACAGTGAACATCTACAAAGTATAAAACAACACAATTAAAACCTGTAATACAATCAAGAGAACTGTAGTACAATCTAAAAGGACAATTCCAATATTGTCAGATTTGACACGATTAGCTGCATGCTTGTTTCAGGTGTGTGATTCAGACACTACTGCAGCCAAATAGACCAGCAGGACTGCCAGGCAACTGGTATTGTTTAAAAGGAAATAAATATGGCAGCCTTCATATTCTTCTCACTTCAGTTGTCCTTTAAAATGCTCCTCTGGTGAAATAAAACCAAAAACGGACAGGTACTCTTCTATGACGGACTCTAAGGGCAGAAAAGGTGTTGGCTTTTTCTCTATCCTCAGCGCGGTGTCTCTAGCACTCACCTAGTAGTCTACTGCCATGTTTGCAAAAATGATTTCCTCTACAACAGGATATCCACTTTTATAGTAAATCTTCCGGTTTTAGAATCAGAAATACTCCCTAGAGCTATATATTGCTGCATATTGGTATGTAGCCCCACCCACCCAATGGTGCTTAGCCTAGGCTGTTTAGTTCAGGGAAACCAGGTATATTTTCTACTGGCTTTAGAACTCTCAGCAAATAAACATTCTGCAGAGATCACATGGCAGAAGTAAAGATGTCTCCGTCTATGAAAAATTTCACAATGTAAATCAGGGTGAGGAAATATTTTACAATATTTATGAATTAATATTGTAAAAAAAAAAATAAAAAAATAAAAAAAAAAAATATATATATATATATATATATATATATATATATATATATATATATATATATATATATATATATATATATATATATATATATATATATATATTATATTACATTATTTTCACTACAACTCCTCTTTAAGTTGTATAACTCTTTCTGTAGTGCCAGAGGCTATATTGAACTGCAAGTGCCAGCATGCCTGCAGTTACAAACTTTCCTTTATGACTTGGTTCAGCGTCTGGCGGGACATCTCCGTACCGGTTGTTCCATTTCTCTTAATAATCATCACTATATTATTATTCTGCCCCCAGGTGGCCCCAGCGTGCCCTGCAGGCTGTGGTTGCAGTGAAGAGGCCTCTGCAGGGAGTGTAATTGGAGAGCACAGCTCACTGTCACCTTGTATTCCTCGTTCTCACTCTTCATAGTGTGATATTTTTTCTCTTGTCCCCCCAGCTATCCAGAAGACGTCGGGCCACCTCCATTCTCACCAGCCAAAGCTCGCTGGCTCCGAGCGATTAACAGAGTGCGGGTGCAGATTAACGAGGTAGGAGACCAACCGGCGTTCCCAGCTATCACATTGTACATGTCGTCCTTGTTTATGTGTGTGAAAGAATTGAGTGCAGGGAGTTTGCAGAAAACGTGTGTGAGGGAATATACAGAGTGCCCAGGGAGCGTGTGTGAGGGAATATACAGAGTGCCCAGGGAGCGTGTGTGTGGGAATATACAGAGTGCCTAGGGAGCGTGTGTGAGAGAATGTAATGAGTGCCCAGGGGGCGTGTGTGAGGGAATGTACAGAGTGCCCAGGGAGCGTGTGTGAGAGAATGTACAGAGTGCCCAGGGAGCATGTGTGAGAGAATGTAAAGAGTGCCCAGGGAGCGTGTGTGAGGGAATATACAGAATGCCCAGGGAGCGTGTGTGAGGGAATGTACAGAGTGCCCAGGGAGCGTGTGTGAGGGAATGTACAGAGTGCCCAGGGAGCGTGTGTAAGGGAATGTACAGAGTGCCCAGGGAGCGTGTGTGAGGGAATGTACAGAGTGCCCAGGGAGCGTGTGTGAGAGAATGTACAGAGTGCCCAGGGAGAGTGTGTGAGAGAATGTACAGAGTGCCCATGGAGAGTGTGTGAGAGAATGTACAGAGTGCCCAGGGAGTGTGTGTGAGAGAATGTACAGAGTGCCCAGGGAGTGTGTGTGAGAGAATGTACAGAGTGCCCATGGAGAGTGTGTGAGAGAATGTACAGAGTGCCCATGGAGAGTGTGTGAGAGAATGTACAGAGTGCCCAGGGAGAGTGTGAGAGAATGTACAGAGTGCCCAGGGAGAGTGTGTGAGGGAATGTACAGAGTGCCCAGGGAGAGTGTGTGAGGGAATGTACAGAGTGCCCAGGGAGAGTGTGTGAGGGAATGTACAGAGTGCCCAGGGAGCGTGTGTGAGGGAATGTACAGAGTGCCCAGGGAGAGTGTGTGAGAGAATGTACAGAGTGCCCAGGGAGAGTGTGTGAGAAAATGTACAGAGTGCCCAGGGAGTGTGTGTGAGAGAATGTACAGAGTGCCCAGGGAGTGTGTGTGAGAGAATGTACAGAGTGCCCAGGGAGTGTGTGAGGGAATGTACAGAGTGCCCAGGGAGTGTGTGAGAGAATGTACAGAGTGCCCAGGGAGCGTGTGTGAGAGAATGTACAGAGTGCCCAGGGAGTGTGTGAGAGAATGTACAGAGTGCCCAGGGAGTGTGTGAGAGAATGTACAGAGTGCCCAGGGAGTGTGTGAGAGAATGTACAGGGTGCCCAGGGAGTGTGTGAGAGAATGTACAGAGTGCCCAGGGAGTGTGTGAAGGAATGTACAGAGTGCCCACGGAGCGTGTATGTGAAGGAATGTACAGAGTGCCCAGGGAGCGTGTGTGAGGGAATGTACAGAGTGCCCAGGGAGCATGTGTGAGAGAATGTACAGAGTGCCCAGGGAGCGTGTGTGAAGAACGTACAGAGTGCCCAGGGAGTGTGTGTGAGAGAGAGGAGAGAGAGTGTGTACGGAGTATCCGGGGAGTGTGTGTGAGAGAATGTACAGAGTGCGCAAAAAAAATTGTGCAAAAATATACTTAATGCACAGGGAATATGTACATCACTTGTGTGTGCGAAGGGAAGTGTATCAGAAAAGACAGAATATATTGGGAGTGTGTGAGTTTGTACTCAAGGTGCGCAGACAGTATTTGCGTGGCAGTGCGCAATCGCTGCATATGGATTTTTAGAAAACTTTTGTTACTTGGATACAGGCAATAAGAAAACGGGATATTCTTGTGTCTGCACGGAAGGAGCCTGAAAATTTCTGCTGTCATAAGACCCCCCCCCACCCCCTTTCTTAACATAACTGCTGGTTACTCCGGGCATTGCTGCGCACAACTGACAGTTAAATGGCACCCGGTGGTCTGAACCGCAGATTGTACATCATTTTCTAAGCCCTGCAAAGCTGATTTGTTTGCTCAGAAAGGAAAATAGTAATTTGTGATTACGGCTTGTTTGCCATTCGCTAGAATGCAGGTTGGGGAGAGAGCGAGTAATGACTCCGCAGAGGGGAACAGCAATTTCTCTGCGGATAAATGCTTCTGGTGCGTGCAGAATTATCTCCAGCCGGCATGTACCTGCAGAAACGGCTGCGCGGCGACTATTTGCTGTACCTTATTATGTAAGCTGCTTAGTATGTCGTTCTCATATGGCTTACAATTAAAGTGGAGGAAAAGAACAAACAGCTCTGCTTTATGACAAACTCTTGCTTTTTGGATATTTTAGCTTTGCTGGGGGATGTGGAAGTCGGTGCTAGCAAATCACTGTTTTATTTAACACGTTTAAAGGGACTCCGACCAGTACTGCAAAGTACTTAAAGAGACTCCGTAACAAAAATTGCATCCTGTTTTTTATCATCCTACAAGTTCCAAAAGCTATTCTAATGTGTTCTGGCTTACTGCAGCACTTTATACTATCACTGCCTCTGTAATAAATCAATGTATCTTTCCCCTGTCAGACTTGTCGGCCTGTGTCTGGAAGGCTGCCAAGTTCTTCAGTGTTGTGGTTCTGCTATGAACTCCCCCTTCCAGGCCCCTCTATGCACACTGTCTGTGTATTATTTAGATTAGGGCATCTTCTCTCTTCTCTCTTATCTTTTACAAGCTGGATAAATCGTCCTCTGAGCTGGCTGGGCTTTCACATACTGAGGAATTACAGACAAGGGCAAAGCTGTTTGCAGGAAGAAAAGAGCAGCCTGAAACTTCAGTGCATGAGAACTGCAGAGGGAAATAAACACACAAATGATCTCTTGAGATACAAAAGGAAGGGTGTATACAGCCTGCTTGTGTATGGATGTATTTTCTATGTGTGGACATGCTGTACATCAACCTACTTCCTGTTTTGGTGGCTATTTTGTTTGTTTATAAACAAACTTTTTTTTGTCATACTTTTTTTATTGATTTTCAATCAGACATTATAACAGGATGTATTATGCTACAAGCCAAAACCATATAACAGGATATAGCAAGAGTATTTGGACTTAGGTGATATTGTATAAAAAGTTCTAAGATTTACAATTATAGTTTATCAATCGGATAACAACATAGTAATGGTTAACTAATACAGCTCGTTTATCTTGACTATATATGCTTAGTTCTCCATCCATGAGAATTGAGTAGCTCAAAGTTCTTGTATAACTGAAATCCAATGAAACTTATGGTTTCTTATTAGAGAGGTATAACTATAACTAGGTAACGAAGAAAAAGGGTGGTGGTTAATTAGTAGAGATATGAGGTATATAAAAAAAAAGAAAAGTGGTCGTTCTAGAAAGAAATTGAAGGTTAGCCATAGCTACAGTCGTCGTACATCATATATTAGACAATAGAGAGGTGTTCAAGTCAGGGCCTCATGCTGGATAGTCAAGAAAGTGTCCTGTTGGAGTCACGATGTCCATCTTTGATTCAGCTTGCAACATGTAGAGGAGGGTGTGAAGTTATGAAGTTATGGGGGTTGGAAGATGGGGGATGAGTAGGGCCATGAATCCCAAATTTTATGGAAGTTGTTTTTGGTGTCCCTTAAGGATGCAGTTAATTCTTCCATGGACCTGGTCCAATTGACCTTAAGAATGACTTCAGAGATATCTGGGGGGGCTATATTTTTCCAAGAGGAGGCAATAGTTAATCTGGTTGCCGTTAGTATATGGTTAATCAGGCGATTTGTGTATCTGTTCACCTTTGGGAGAGGTTTGCCCAGAATCGTGTATAGGGGGTCAAGTGGTATTGTGACGCCCGTATTTGAGGTAATGATTTCTTGGACCTTGGACCACAGGGGGGTCAACAAGGGACACAGCCAGAAGATATGTTCTAACGTTCCTACTTCATTACAGCCCCTCCAGCATAAGTCCGAAGTACCAGGGTATACTTTAGACAGTATTTCTGGGGTAAGATACCAGCGAAACAAAATTTTGTAGATATTTTCTCTAATTTGTATACATAGTGAGGAGTGTTTGGCGGTTTCCCAAATCTTTCCCCAATCTTCCATTGTTATGGGTGTGGACAATGAAGATGACCATTTTGACATGTATGGGTGATCTGGGATCCATGTTCCCGATTTGGTCATTAAGATTATATAGATTTGCGAAATTAAGCCCTTTTGATGTCCATTACGGTTACATAGTCTCTCAAAGGGGGAGAAAAAAGGGGTAGTTAAGGGTTTGTGGACAATTGAGTTTATAAAATGGGTAATCTGATTATATTCCATGGTCCGCTGCATATTAAAGTTAATTTTGTCTTCGAGCTGCGATCTAGTGTACACTTTCCCTGTGAGGGGGTGGATCCAATTGCTGAGGTTAAAATAGCCTAATGTGAACCAGGTGTTCATGAAGGACTTGGAGAGCCCTGGAGTGAAGTTGGGGTTTCCTAATATTGGTAGCAAAGGAGAGGGGGATGACTTCAGCCTACCCAACGGGGCCACAATTCTCCAGATGTGTAAAGTAAATTTGATGGTGGGGAGTAAATGCTGTTGTTGAATTTTTGGTGTGGTATGAGACCAGAGTAAAGAAGCTAGGGAGATGGGTAGCATACTGGTCGCTTCAATAAGACCCCATTTTGTATGTACTCTGAGGTTGGACCATTCTGACAGCTGACGTAAATGAGCAGCGTAATAGTAGTAGCGTAGGAGTGGTAATCCCAGGCCACCTTGCTCCCTAGGAGAGTTAAGAATGTTTTTATGGACTCTCGGTCGTTTATAATTCCAAACAAATTTATGGAATGCCGCTTGTAGAGACGTCAGTTGAGAGGATGGGACAAGGACTGGTAAGGTTTCGAATAAGTACAGTATTCTGGGTAGGATATTCATTTTTAGAGCATAGATCCGGCCTAGCCAGGAGATTTTATATGCCGTCCATTTGTGTAGGTCCTGTAAGATCCGTTGAATAAGGGGAGTGAAGTTGCACTTATATAGGGTATTATAATTGGGGGTGAGGTGAATTCCTAAGTATTTTATAGAATGTGTCTGCCACTTATAAGGGAAATATGTCTGTAAGGAAGTGAGAAGGCTTGGAGGTATTTTTATAGGTAGAGCCTCTGTTTTGTCTTGGTTTAATCTAAATCCTGATAAAGATTCATATAAGTTTAGAGTATCATGTAAGGCCGGGAGTGAGGTTAATGGGCTCATTATGGACAATAGGATGTCATCTGCAAATAGGGAGATTTTATATTCATGTTTACCATGTACAATGCCTCTTATATTGACGTTCTGCCTGATAGCCGCAGCGAGAGGCTCTATGCTGAGCGCAAAGAGGAGTGGGGAAAGGGGGCAGCCCTGCCTTGTCCCATTATATATTTGGAAGGGTTTGGAGGGAGCGAAAGGAAGTTTTATTAAGGCCGTTGGGGATGAGTAAAGAAATTTAACTAGGTGGAGGAAGGGGCCTAGGAAACCCTGGTGTTCGAGGACTTTAAAAAGGAAGGACCAGTGAAGTCTATCAAAGGCCTTCTCTGCATCTAAACTTAGAAGCAGAGAAGGTTTGTCTGATTTATTCATCAAAGATATAAGATTAATAGCTCTGCGAGTGTTATCCCCCGCTTGGCGGCCTAAAATAAAACCGACTTGGTCGTTATTTATGAGTCTAACTAGGATAGGATTTAGACGGTTGGCTATGGTTTTTGTAATTATTTTTAGGTCAGAGTTTAGGAGGGAAATGGGGCGATAACTTTGTGGAAGTTGGGGGTCTTTACCGTCTTTGGGTAAAACTGTGATGAGAGAGTTAAGTATGGACGTGGGTGAGCTTTCACCTGTCATAATTTTGTTGGCCACAGTTGTTAGGTGGGGAATGAGGATCGATTGGAACAGTTTATAGTAGGAGTAGGGAAGGCCATCTGGGCCCGGGGATTTGGAAGAGGGCAGTTTTTTAAGGACCTCCAACATTTCAGCTGTAGTTATGGGGGAGTTGAGTACCTTACGGTCTTCCTCTGTTAATTTAGGAAGGTTGAGCTGTTCTAAAAAAGAAGATACTTTTTCTGAATATTGTGGGTTAGCTGAGGGGTCTGGTAGCTTGTACAGCTGTTCATAAAAGGAGGCAAATACGCTCGCTATCTTAGCAGGGTCGTAATGGGTAACATCCTGGGTGTCTTTCATAGCGTAAATAGTTCGTTGAACACTCTGCGGGTTAAGTTTTCGGGCTAGTATAGTGTGCGGTTTATTGCCTCTTTCGAAGAACAGCTGCCTATTCCATTTCAGGCTCTTCTCAAGTTGAGAGGATTGTAGGGAACGGATGTCAAGTTTGAGTTGTTGTATGGTAGAGAAGTGATCTTGTGTCGGTTGGTGCTTGTAGGCGTTAATTGCCCTTGTAAGTGAAGCATTTAATTCGGTCAATTTTTTTGAGGTGTTATGTTTTTTCCGAGAACCCCTTGCTATGAAAAAGCCTCTAATAAAGGCTTTATGTGATTCCCATACTAAGCCAAATGAAGTTACTGAGTCAGTGTTTATTTTGAAGAATGTTTGTAGTTCCTCTAGGCAGTCAGCGATGAGTGTGCTGTCCTTTAATAAGGATTCGTTTAGCCTCCAATGTAGAGGTTTGTGTGGATTGGATAACCAGTCAAGATCTATAGTGACTGCTTGATGGTCAGTCCAGGCTGAGGGGGTTATTACTGAGTCAATTAGGATAGGTAGGAGATGGGCTTTTGCAAAGAAATAATCTATGCGTGAGTGTGATGCATGTGGTGGGGAGAAAAAAGTGAAATCTGTAGCAGTTGGGTTGGCTATCCTCCAAAGGTCAAGTAGACTATGCTTTCGGAGCAGTACTCGAAATTTACGAGAGTTGCGTTCATGCAGGGCAGAGGTGGAAGGGGTAGTAGTTTTACTTCTATCTTTGGTAGAGGAAAAAGCCAGGTTGAAGTCCCCTCCCAGGATAAGAGTTCCCTTGGTATGTTTTTGGAGTTTAGTAAAAAAGGCGGATAGAAAATCGATTTGTTGTGTATTTGGGACATAAACGTTCGCTAAAGTAATTGGTTTACCTGCGAGGGAGCCTATGAGTATTAGGTAGTGCCCTTTGACATCACTTATAGTTTTGTCTATCTTTAAGGGTAAATCTTTTTTACACAATATTGCAACTCCTGCACGTTTTTTAGGACCAGAGGCTAGGTATACTTCGGAGTAATATCTACTATGGAGACGTGTGGAGTCTTTAGGAGTTAAGTGTGTCTCCTGGAGGAAAGCTAGGTCTATGTCAAGTCTCCGCAAGTCTTTCGCAAGGGACATTCTCTTTTGAGGTGCATTAAGGCCCTTAACATTTAGTGTATATAGCTTAACCATTATCTAAGATATATTCTTTACCGCTAACCAGTATGGCAACCTTCTGGCATAAAAGGAAAGTATAGTAGAGATATGAGAAAAGAGAGAAACAAATATAAGAACAAGTATATAATCTAAATGCACAAAACCAAATTAACCAGATAATATCATATGTACGGCGGCCACTGTGCAGTTTGTGGCAATAAGTGAGGACAACTAAAAGTAGTTGTAAAAGGTGAAAGTACTGGAGGGTACATGATCCCCGAAGGGGCCATGTAGTCTCACAAGTTACCTTCTGGAGGTACATGAGGGAGTCCAAAAGAAACCTCTTAGAGTTCGACGTCCAGTCCCGGGTCAGGTACGGAGGTGAGAGAACAGAATTACTTCTATTATAAATGTAAACTCTGTTTGTTTTAGCAATCAGGCAGTTGGGGCCTCCTCAGGTATAGTGAAAGTCAAGCCAGGGAGGCAAGCCCCCTATGGGTATGAGTTCAGCTCGGAAGGGCTTTCATCTCGTTAGAATTATCAGGGTAAGTAAGGCTGCGAATCGAAGTTTTGGACCATTCAGAGACGTGGCGTATCTTACGTGGTAGGGATCTGGCGGAGGGGGATGAGAGGTGCTGGGCAGATAGTGATTGAGGTGGGCGAAGGCCCATCTGTTTCAGGAAGAGGGGGGCGTCATCCAAGTCGGATAGAGTAAAATGAGCACCATGTCTGGTGACCATAAGGCGGAAAGGAAATCCCCACTTGTATGGTATTTTGGCATCAGATAAAAGTTGCGTGACTGGTTTAAAGGCCCTTCTTTTGGCCAGCGTAATTAAGGACAAGTCATTGTAAATAGATAGATCGTCCCCTTTAAATGACACTTTGGGGGTATTACGCAAGGCACGCATTATGGCATCTTTCGCCTCATAATAGTGTAGCTTGATTATGACATCTTTAGGGCGTCTTGCAGTCGCTTGTCTCTCCCCCAGGGATCTGTGGGCACGATCCATTCGCCAGAACTCATCTGGCTGGTCTGGCACTATTGATTTATATAATTCAGTGAGATGTGGTAACAGTAGATCCGATGTGACTGACATAGACATGCCTTTAATCCTAATATTCTGCCTCCTATCCCTGTTTTCACTGTCCTCCTGCGCAGTTCTTATAGCTTTTAAGTCATTTTGTATAATGCGCTGCTCATCTTCTATATCATGCTGCTTAATAGCTAGGGCATCCATTTTCTCCTCCAGAGTATTAGTACGTTCCCCAATTCCCCTTTAAGATCCTTGAGAGCAGAGAGAATAACTTGCTGAAGGGACTCGTGGAGGGTACGGTAATGTCTATCTAAAGTTACCTCTAGCATTGCAGCTGTCAGCGGTGGGTCCTCTGTGGCTTGGGGGACTGAACCAGGCTGTAGCTGCTGTGACAGGGTTTGTGGAGAGGAGGCAGGTGCGGAGGACTCGGCGTGGTCGGCGCCATCTTGGATCTGCGGCTGGCGGACATAGCGGTCCATGGAGCCCGCTTGTGTGGAAGCTTTAGGGCCTGATTTGGCTGCCATCTGTTCGGGTGGGTGTTCGCCTGCTGTTCTCTGCCGGCGCCGCGCTTCGGTAGCGGAGGGGGTGCTTATGGCGGCGGAATCAGCGTGGGACCCGGACGGAGCTCTCTCTCTAAGCGGCCATCCTGGAGCTGCCGCGCATGCGCCTATAAACAAACTTTTTAAAGCTGTTTTTAACCACTTTTAATGCGGCGAGGAGCGGCGAAATTGTGACAGAGGGTAATAGGAGATGTCCCCTAACGCACTGGTATGTTTACTTTTGTGCGATTTTAACAATACAGATTCTCTTTAAAGATGCATACCTTTCTGTAGCTTGTGATCTCCTCTTTCATTTGCTGCCTGAATCGCCTTTCTACACCAAATAGTTTTCGTTCGATTTCATTTTAAAAATCGTGGCTGCCATCTTGGCTATGTTATAACTTCCGGGTCACCCCTGTCTTCTCTGTTAGAGAAGTGCATCACTGAATGAAGCAGGAAGAGGAAGTGACACGCATGGCCATTGCATGAGGCTCCTCCAGAGGGGTCATAGCATGACTTTGTTGGAAGTCATTTGGCTTAAAGGCATGCCCATGAGAGGTGCTCGGAGTCCCTTTAAAGCCGACCTGAGCTCTGAACTTCCTTAACCTAGGCTATTTAGCTATGCAGAATTATCCTCTTCTCAGAGCATTCTGGGAGAGCAGGCATTATTTGTACTGGCTCAGTAAGCAAACCTTCCGCAGTGATGCATCTGCCAGCAGTAAATATGTCACCACCTGGGATGAATTTCAGAATGTAAATCAAGGTGAGGAATGGGCAAACACTGACTAAATAAATTATAAATTAATATTGTAAAAAAAAAAAACAAAAAAAAAGATTTATTCATTAGGTTATTTTCACAACAGTTCCACCAGTATTTCTTTAATTACAATATTTTAAGAGTAACTTTAACCAACGATTGAACCTCACCCTAATCAGAAATCTTTTACGTTTTCTCGAATAGATCATCAGGGGGGGGGCTGTATGGCTGATATTGTGGTAAACCCCTCCCACAGTGTGATGTCAGGACCATGGTCCTGACTGTTTCCTGTCTCTGAACCTCATTGCATTGTGGGAAATATTTTTT
Source organism: Hyperolius riggenbachi (assembly GCF_040937935.1). NCBI lineage: Eukaryota > Metazoa > Chordata > Amphibia > Anura > Hyperoliidae > Hyperolius > Hyperolius riggenbachi. The sequence continues at coordinate 660,514,468 of NC_090646.1, forward strand.
TTTTCCCAACTGCCCAGCAAGCAGTATCTCCCTCTGTGAATAGAACTCTCAGTAACAAACATTCTGTACAGATCACCTGGCCAGAGCTTTCAGAATGTAAATCAGGGAGAGGATAGATTTACAGGGGCAATCGCTGACTAAATCTATAAATGAATATTGTAAATAATAAGCCGTTTTATTCATTGTTATTTTCACTGCAGTTCTTCTTGAAATGTGTAAACCATATGTATGGAATAACAGTAATGATCTGTTGTCAAATCCTTACTGCACCTCCCAGACTGATGATATTTTGGTCCTCCCAGGCCACCTGCCTGCAGGCTGCTCTGCATCTGGTGCTATAGGATGTTATGTACATAAAGCTGTATGTAATATTCACAACGGCTGTGACTGCATGAGATATGTGCTGTGTTAGTGGGAAGCTGGGATTATTTGTTCCTCTCGTCTGTTAATATTTATCTTGTGCATGCCTCCCAACTTTTTGAGATGAGAAAAAGGGACACTTAAGCCACGCCCCTGCCACACCCCTGATCACGCCCCATCACACCCCTATTCATGCATACCATAAAGGTTTCATAAGAAAAATGTCGTTTTATAATTCAAACCACACTGGTCCTTTCTATCTTGGTTCATTTTTCTTCATATTACCATTTTACAATTAGTAATATATCAATTTAAAGGATGGAAATAAGGTTTAGAGTCAATCAAACACATTTTTTAGTAGAGAAATATATATATATTTACATAGAAAGAGGGACAAAGTCCTGAAAGAAGGACAAATGAGGGTGATAGAGGGACAGGGCTCCCAAAGAGGGACTGTCCCTCCGAAACAGGGCTGTGGAGTCGGTCCAAAAATCCACCGACTCCTCAGTTTAGGATTCCACCGACTCCGACTCCGACTCCTCGAATCCGACTCCTCTAATTTGCATATTACAATTTTGTTGATTAAAAGTATGTAACATGAAATTCGTCTCTTAACTGCCAACGCTTAGGAATTTTACAAGACAACTGAAGTGAGAAGGATATGTAGACTGCTATATTTATTCCCTTTAGACTAAAACTAGTCCTTGGTAAGAGTACTTGTAAAAGGTACAAACCGGAACAAAGAACATCTATCAGGCCCTAGGCAATGTAAGTGTGGGTACATGTAAGAATGATGTGCAGGTACTCTGCAGGGGAATGAGGAGATTGTAAACAGACAACACCTCTGTGTTCAATGTGCACAGCATTCTCAGTGGATTCCCTGCAGCTCTGTGGGGAGTGCATATGTAGAGTATAGTACTACTGTGTAACAAAGTAAACCTGAGACAGATGAAATTAAAGTTTTATACATACCTGGGGCTTCCTCCATCCGCCTTCAGGATAATCAGTCCCTCGTTGTCCTCCTCCACCACCTGGATCTTCTGCTATGAGTCCAAGTACTTGAGCCAGTCAGGCGTAGTGCGCATGCACACACTCCGCCGCCAGGAGCATACTACACCTGTGCAGCACTATTGCGCAGGTGCAGAATGTTCCTGGCTGTGGGAGCGGCATGCGGCCGGACAGCGCTGACTGGCTGAATTACCAGGACTCATAGCAGAAGATCCAGGAGGTGGAGGACAGCGAGGGACTGATTAGCCTGAAGGGGGCTGGAGGAAGCCCTAGGTATGTATAAAACTTTACTTTTCATCCGTCTCAGTTACCCTTTAATTTGTAGTTACCAAACCAAATTTTAATAACATATCACATTATTTGATTTCATCAGCAAAGGGAGTGCATACATTTGCATAAATCAGCATCAGTGCAGAATTATTTCCATCTCGTTGACCATCTCTATTAGTGACACGGCTACACATCAGGCTTTATTCTTACAGCATAGATGTTATTTAGTATATATAAGAGATTCCTGTGTACACATCATATATACAGTCACAATCAGATATGTATATCTGACCTTAAAAATACGGGGACTGCTTTATTGAAGCAGCACAAATAACTAATTTTGATTGGTTTATTTCATTTTTGTGGACTAAGCACAGCTATTACAGTATATATACTGTATATATACATTATTTTTAATGACTATTATCTGAGAAATAGAACATTTTATCATATTTTCTATTTTAATTACAGTTACAAATTCATTAGGAGTCGGAGTCGGTGCATTTTTTACCGACTCCGACTCTGACTCCAGGCACCCAAAATTGCCCGACTCCACAGCCCTGCTCCGAAAGAGGGACAGATGGGAGCTATGATCTTGTGTACTCGAGAGAGCAAAACTTTGTTATATGGCTGTTTTTCTGATGAAAGGTATTAAAGCAGCCCATACACTATACGATTTTGATTGTACATTCTCATCCAAGTTGTTGTTAAATCTGTAATTTGTGTGTACTTTATACTTACTCAATATACTTTAAACTTACTTTATAAACAGTTACCTAAGCTGGATTGATGTTCAAGACAACAGACGAGACACAGAACATGTATATTGCGCTTTTCTCTTGGATGACTCGAAACGCCAGAGCTGCAGCCACTAGGTGGTGCTCTATAGGCAGTAGCAGTGTTAGGGAGTCTTGCCTATGGTCTCCTTACTGAGTAGGTGCCGCTTACTGAACAGGAAGAGACGAGATCTGAACCCAGGTCTCCTGTGTCAGAGGCAGAGCCCCTTAACCATTACACTATTCAGATCGGATAGCATAAAAACATTGTTTGGGGGATGATGCTTCTTACGTGACGGGGTTGTAATTGGTTGTAGATACACATTATGTTCTATATTACTGAGAGGGTGAATAGGAGCTTTTATAGCACACCTGAAGCAAAAGGGGTATAGAGGCTGCCATATCTATTTCCTTTTAAACAATGCAGATTGCCTGGCTGTCCTGCTGAGCCTCTGCCTCCAATACTTTCAGCCACAGATCCTTAAACAGCATACAGATAAGATGCATCTGACTGGATTAGCTGTATGCTTGTTTCATGTGTGTGATCCAGACACTACTGCAGCCAAAGAGAACAGCAGGGCTGCCAGGGAACCGGTATTGTTTAAAAGGAAATAAATATGGCAGACTCCATATCCCTCTCACTTCAGGTGTCCTTTAAATGGTAGTTGTAGACACTAAAACCTCATATCTTAAAATGGAGATGAAATCAATAATTCAGGTATACTGGGTGTTTGCTAAGCCCCCAAATACAAATACAGGAAAATCCTGTTTATAATTTAGTCGATAAATATAATTATTTAATTTGTCAGAGTATTTTAACTTCAGGTTTGTATTAAATAGAAGTCACCTAAGCTTTTAAAGGACAACTGCAGTGAAAATAATATGGAGGCTGCCATATTTATTTCCTGTTAAGCAATACCAGTTGCCTGGCAACCCTCTGCCTCTAATACCTTTAGCCATAGACCCTGAACTAGCATGCAGCAGATCAGATGTTTCTGACATTATTGTCAGATCTGACAAGATTAGCTGCATGCTTGTTTCTGGTGTGATTCAGACACTACTGCAGCCAAACAGATCCGCAGGGCTGCCAGGCAACTGGTATTATTTAAAAAGAAATACATATGGCAGCCTCCATATTCTTCTCACTTCAGTTGTGCTTTAATGAGGAACTGTAACGTGAAAACGTCCCCTGGGGGGTACTCACCTCGGGTGGGGGAAGCCTCAGGATCCTAATGAGGCTTCCCACGCCGTCCTCTGTCCCTCAGGGGTCTCGCTGCAGCCCTCCGAACAGCGGTGACGTCATTATTTACCTTCCCAACTCCAGCACAGGCGATCTGACGGCTGTCGACTCCGAAGTAGGCGGAAATACCCGATCGCCGTCGAGTCTGCTCTACTGCGCAGGCGCAAGTTTCCGGCACCTGCGCAGTAGAGCGGACCCGACTGAGATCGGGTATTTCCGTCTACTTCGGAGCCGAGAGCAGCCACAGCGCCCCCGCTGGAGCCTGCAAAGGTAAATATTGAAGTCACAGTCGGGCCTGTCGCCGGCTGTTCGGAGGGCTGCAGCGAGACCCCCGTGGGACAGAGGACGGCGTGGGAAGCCTCATTAGGATCCGGAGACTTCCCCCACCCGAGGTGAGTACCCCCCAGGGGCGTTTTTTAATGTTACAGAGTAAAATAAAATGAAATTGAGAAGCTGTATGATGTCTCCTATGTAATATATACCGGCTGGGACTGAATTTTTTGCTTCTGTCGTGTGTAATCCTCTTTTCTTATTGTGTTTCTGTGAGTGAGTCTGTACATCTATACTGCATATCCTTGCAGAGATTTCCGTGTGTGTGTGATATTTGGATGGACAGATCCGTGGATCTGCGCAGATTGTTGTCTGGCGTTGTTATGGTTGGCGGTAACGAGCGGTTTCGCCTAGGAGAGTAATAGAGTAATCAGACCACACATTAGGCAGAGATTTCCGTCTGTGTGTGCGTGTATTTGGATGGACAGATCCTGGGATCTGCGCAGATTGTTGTCCGGCGTTGTTATGGTTGGCGGTAACGAGCAGTTTCGCCTAGGAGAGTAATAGAGTAATCAGACCACACATTAGGCAGAGATTTCCGTCTGTGTGTATTTGGGTGGACAGATCTCGGGATCTGTGCAGATTGTTGTCCGCGTTGTTACAGTTGGCGGTAACGAGTGGTTTCGTCCAGGAGACACTAATAAGGTAATCGGACAATACATTAGACAGAGATTTCCGTTTGTCTATGTGTGATATTTGGATGGACAGATCCGTGGATTGGCACAGATTGTTGTCTGGCGTTGTTATGGTTGGCGGTAACGAGTAGTTTCGCCCAGGAGAGTAATAGAGTAATCAGACCACACATTAGACAGATATTTCCGTGTGTGTGTGTGTGTGAGATATTTGGATGGACAGATCCCGGGATCTGCGCAGATTGTTGTCCGGCGTCGTTATGGTTGTCTGGAACGAGCGGTTTCGTCCCGGAGAGTAATAGCGTAATCAGACCACACATTAGGCAGAGATTTCCGTTTGTGTGATGTTTGGATGGACAGATCGTGGGGTCTGCACAGATTGTAGTCTGGCATTGTTATGGTTGGCGGTAACGAGTAGTTTCGCCCAGGAGAGTAATAGAGTAATCAGACCACACATTAGACAGATATTTCCGTGTGTGTGTGTGTGTGATATTTGGATGGACAGATCCCGGGATCTGCGCAGATTGTTGTCCGGCGTTGTTATGGTTGTCGGGAACGAGCGGTTTCGTCCCGGAGAGTAATAGAGTAATCAGACCACACATAAGGCAGAGATTTCCGTGTGTGTGTGTGTGTGTGATATTTGGATGGACAGATCCCGGGATCTGCGCAGATTGTTGTCCGGCGTTGTTATGGTTGTCGGGAACGAGCGGTTTCGTCCCGGAGAGTAATAGAGTAATCAGACCACACATTAGTCTCGGGGATGAAGCTATTGTATTGCTTTCCCTCATCTCAGAGCTGCGGGGCGAGCGGGGGAGGGCAGCGGGGGTGGGGGGGTGTCACCCATAGAGGCCTCATCATTATTCTGATTTTTGCCCAGCTCCTTCAGCAGAGATACGCTTTCTCTCCGAGTTTACCGTTAGCGGTTGTGGACTGCGAGTCTGATGAGATCCTGAGGCTTCCTGCGGCTCCGTCCGCGTACCCAAAGACCGCGCGGCTCCTACACAATCCGTCAGATCGCCCGCTAATTATATCCTAAGGTTTTGTGTGCTTTTGTAATGGGGCCTTTTTTTCTATTATAAGTGGAGGCTTCCATGGGTGATATCCGCCTTAGTAACAACTGCTACATCCATGATCCAAGAGGCCCTGTAGTGACATATAGCAGAAGGCAGTAAATTAATCAGGATACCCACTGCTACAGTAATTTTCCTGGTTTCAGAATCAGAAACACTTCCTATATCTATATATTGCTCTATATTGGTATGAAGCCCCGCCCTTCCAGTGATGCTTAGCCTAGGCTATTTAGATATGCGGGAATTTCCCTCCCAGCATTCTGGGAGAGAGACGGCTGTGAACAGCACAAGAAATGTTGGGCGCATGCCATAGGCCATAATGTGAATTACAGCTATAACGCCGCTCGGCTCGGACTGTAATATGAGTGCCGTCAAAAGACGGAATCCAAATTATTATAAAAACAGCGTTAATCGGCCACCAGCGATAGCTGGCAGTGGAATTGCCTATTACCCCTGAGTCCATGTTGGCCTGGAGGGGGAATAGTAATTAACGCCGCTGGGACTTTTGCAGGAGCAGGGTGAGCAGTTTTTTGGCTTTGCCCAGCACCCACAATTTCCGGCGCCTTAATTTACATGCATGCTTCTGGGAGACCAGCCATTTTTTTTTCACTGGCTTTGGAATTCTCCAAAACAAACATTCCACCGAAATCCCCTGCCAGGACTAAAGATGTCACCACCTTTGATAGATTTCAGAAAGTAAATCAATCACTGACTAATGTATAAATGATTATTGTTTAACCTTTTGAGGACCAATGGAGGTTGAACCTACGTCCAGCAGGTGGTGGTACCGTTCTGACTGGACGTTGATTCCACGTCCGCGCTAAAGAACCGTCCCGATGCGGTCGTGCGCACCGGAGAGGGGAGATTAAGCTGTCATATGACAGCTGGCATCTCCCCTCAGTGATCAGCAGCCATCGCGTATGGCTGCTGATCACGTGATCACTATGATCGCCGTCGGATCGTAGTGATCAATTTGACAGCGGCGGCGGCAGGGGGGGAAAGAAGAGGTTTGACTCGCCTCCCTGCTGTTCCAGGGACGATCGGCGCCCCCCCTCCACTCTGGCCGGCATCTCTGCTCCATCTGATGTCAGCGCTGGGTCCCGGCTTAATGACATCATCAAGCCGTGACCCGACCTGAGCGTCATCTGGAGCGGAGATGCCGACTGGAGAAGAAGGGGGCTACTGCGGCTCATCGCTGGAGCCTGGAAGGTGAGTGATGGCTGCTGGCGAAAGGGGGGACACCTCCCACCATGGGGTGACACTGCCCAGCCAGCCACAGAGGGGATCCGGCCACCTGACCCCCCCCCCCCCCCCCCAAAAGTGCGCACCCCACTCCACTGCAAAATGCCTGGTCCTTAAGGGGGGGTTAGGCGGCCGGTCCCAAAGTGGTTAAAAAAGAAAGCAGATTTTATTCACGATGTTAATTCAAATAAACATAACTTTGTGACCCCTTGCATTACATAGGATTCAAGTGCATCTAGGGCTGGTTTACCATAAGGCACTGTACCTACAGGAGCCTGATGATGGAAAGGCTACTCCCTCCCCTCCCTGAGCCCCTCCCTCCCTCCTTCCCTATGCAGAGCCCTGATGAAAGTGTAAATGAGTGGTACTCACCCTGGTCTCAGCATTCCACTAACAAGATCTCCCTTCAGTCAGGGTCACCTCTAGCTACATAATACTGAGGTTCCTCTAGCTACCTAATACTTGGGGGCACTTCTAACTACTTAATACTGAGTGTACTTCTGGCTACCTAATACTAAGGGACACCTGTAGCTACCTATGACAGGCAAGGGAAGTAAGGGAGAAGTGACAGCTGGAGCAGAAAGCACATTTGCGGTTTCGGTTCAGAGGCGGTTTGTAGGCTGGAGGGACATCTTTGCCTATAGGCTCCTGAGATGTATATCCAAGCCCGAGTGCATCAACATGATTATCGAGAAAAATTAAGCCGCCACTACCTTATTGTACACTATAGTATAAAGTCGTGACCGCTGAGTGTAAATTTTGTTTTTCAAATTCAAATAATGATCTCCTCTGGCAAATATCATTGCTGCAACTGGACCATTTCCAACTGAAATCAGTTGAAATGCTGAATGCTGATGTGCATGCTGTGAAATCTCAGTTGCAATGGCCCAATTGGATTTTGTGGTAGTAACAGCATTTGATTTCATGCCAACCGACAGACCCCCGACTGGTCTCAAATTTGATCAGAGAGGCATCTACCTGATGTTCGATCTGGTGGCAGATTGAGCAGGTATATGGCCACTTTAAAGCAGACCTGAACGCAGAATTTCCTCTATGCTCTAAAAGATAAGCAACAGCATAATAACCTTTAAAGAAAAACATTTATTTGTTACAGCTGATAGAAATCCTGCAAGGAATCTGCAGTGTGTCTACTTCCTGCTTTGATGGAAGCAGACATGGGGTTAAAGTGGATCCGAGATAAACTTTTACTTATTGCAGAATTGTGTTCCTTTCATATAGTTTATAGGGCATTCCTCAAGCCAAATACTTTTTTGTTTTGTTTTAATACTCTAATTCCCTATAAACAAGCCTCGCCCACAGCTCCCCCAGTGCCTTGGCACTCTAAGACTCATTTAGCAAGGGCTTATGGGAGCTCAGTCAGGGCAGGCGGAGGAGGAGATGCTACTAGCCAGAGATTTCAGGGGCAGAGGGAAGGAGGAGAGGGGAGTGAAGTTTTCACAGGCTGAGGGCTGGAGATGCAGATCAGCTTGCCTGTGCGTAATGTGACAAGCAGAACATGGCTGCTGTGATTGTATTACAGGAATAAATAATCATAAACTGTTGAAGCTGTTTGCAGCTAGATTTGCTGTGTAAACTATCTAAACTTTAGATAAGATATATAGACAAGTTACTTGTTATAGTTCGTTTTTCATCTCAGATCCGCTTTAACATCTTTTGTTTATAAATTTCCTGCTCTGCCAAGGCAGCCAGCTGACGCAGCTGAGAGATCAAATTATAGTTGTTATAAGACACAGATGAGGGGGAATTAGACAGGCTGAACTCTCTAAATACTTACAGGGTGTATTTCTCTGTTTTCTTCTGCCCTGTGCAAGAGTTCAGATCCACTTAATGTTTCACATCAATTCTATATGGATATATGTGAAGCTGAAAGCAGAGCTATACAATGACTTTTTTTGTATTTGAAAAGGTTATGTTGATAATTTCCAGTCATTGGCACAGCACATTGACCCTGTTCAGTTTTCAGTTTAGCTGGACTTTGTGTCTGATAAGTGTGCCTTCCTGCTGGTGTTCCTGTGATTCGCCATTTCTGCATTCCCTCCGACAGGGAGACGGCTTGTTATCCCACACGAGCTGCTGCGGCGGAGACTCTCGGACCTCTGAAGACCCGTCCTCAGGACTTGGCGTGTATTAATGATATCCGTCAATCACTGGCCTCAGCAATTTGTTCTCATCTCCCCCGGGGGGCACTTCGCCTGCCCGAGAGTCCAGCTTGTCTCTTCTAGATGAATACATCACTCAGTCGTCTTCTTATTCATGAGCCCTGGCATATTTGGGGCAATACCAGTCCGTACAAAACAAATGGGAACAGTTTCTTCTGAAAGGTTATCTATCTCTGTGTTCTAAGTGACAAGGGGCCACAATTCACTGTCTTCAATAACGATTCTGAGCTGTTTTTACTATTGTCACCATTGTGATAAGTCGTGTAGCATTCACTAAGCAATTTACCTCAGGCAAACCTTAAAATAAGGACTCTGTCCTTAAGTTCAGGAGGGATTCCTTAAGTTAACAACGGAATCCTTAAACTAATGACTAAATCCTAAACTTAAAGACAGGATGTTAATTCACAGAGAGGAATGCAATTGATAACAACTGTAAAGTGTGTGAGGAATTATACCCTGGCCTGAGCTGTCGTTAAGTGGAGTGTTACTAGAGACAACAATGTAAAGTGCTGGATTCTAAGCGGTCTGCTTTATTTTTTAGTATTTTATTCAGAAGTGGACCTTGTATAGAGAGAAAGGCACACCGGGATGGAGGAAGAGCGAGGCATCAAGCTTATGTATACACACACACAGGCCCACATGCAATTCACCTTTTCTCCTGACTTTTCACCTGGGTGATATTTCGACACCTTGTCATAAAATGCATTTTAACCACCAGCAAGCAAGTACGGTAAATAATCAAAATAATTTTGCTAGTGCTTTTTTTTTTTTCAAACTTTTGGGTGCTTTTTCAATTGTAAAATGCTGAAAAGTTATTTTAAAGAAAAGATGAAAAATTATCTCCTAGGAGTTAACTCATGAGAAAAGTGAATTGCATGTGGGCCACAGATATGCACAGGCACACAAAAGGACCCGCACAGATAGACACAGCCTATTTCTCTCTCTCTCTCTCTCTCTCTCTCTCTCTCTCTCTCTCTCTCTCTCTCTCTCTCTCTCTCTCTCTCTCTCTCTCTCTCTCCCCCCCCTTTCCTGGCTGCCATACACAGCACCAGGCTGGCAGAGGAAACAGGAGGGGCAGAGCTACATCCTGCCTATGTGTGCTCCTCCACTCACTAGCAGTATTCCAATGAGTCAGCACCGTCTTCAGTAAAAAGCTCTTTTATTCAAATATCAATAAAATTCCATGGCATGCGAGCAATCAGCTGATTTTGGAATTTTATTGATATTTGAATAAAAGAGCTTTTTACTGAAGACGGTGCTGACTCATTGGAATACTGTTGGAGGAGACACCTGAGATGCACAGGTGACTGGAGTCCATAGCACGTCAGAACTTTTCCCTGGTCCACCATTGGTGCTTGCCACACACTACTTTCCTCCACTCACTAGCTACTGCATGTAATAATAATTACAGATGTGATAACTTAAAGGGACACTGTAGGGGGTCAGGGGAAAATAAGTTGAAGTTACCCGGGGCTTCTAATGGTCCCCCACAGACATCCTGTGCCCGTGCAGCCACTCACCGATGCTCCGGCCCCGCCTCCGGTTCACGTCTGGAATTTCAGACTTTAAAGTCTGAAATCCACTGCGCCTGCGTTGCCGTGTCCTCGCTCCCGCTGATGTCACCAGGAGGGTACTGCGCATGCCCAGTATGGTCTGTGCCTGTGCCGTACATTTCCGGAGCATTGGTGAGTGGCTGCGCGGGCACAGGATGTCTGCGGGGGACCATTAGAAGCCTTGGGTAAGTTCAACTCATTTTCCCCCGACCCCCTACAGTATCCCTTTAAGAACAGGAATGATAAGATAACACTCTCACTGTGAAAATGTACAGTGGTGTGAAAAACTATTTGCCCCCTTCCTGATTTCTTATTCTTTTGCATGTTTGCCACACTTAAAGGGACTCCGAGCAGTGCAGAAACTATGGGACGATGCATATCATGTTAAAGCTCTCTTTCTCCTCTTTCCAATGATATATAAACCGCCGCCCTACGCCTTTTAGTTTTCGCTATTTTCGCAATTGAAATTCCTGCGGCCGCGGTTTCGATCGCGAAAATAGAGAAAACTAAAAGGCCTAGGGCCGCGGTTTAGGTGTCACCAGAAAGAGGAGAACGAGAGCTTTAAAATGATATCCATCTTTCCATAGTTACATTGTATTACACAGGGCGACTTTTTCTCAAAGTCAGCAGCTCCATTCAGCAGAAAAAGTCGCCCTGTGTAATACAATGTAACTATGGAAAGATGGATATCACTTTAAAGCTCTCTTTCTCCTCTTTCTGACGACCCCTAAATCGTCGCCCTACGCCTTTTAGTTTCCTCTATTTTCGCGATCGAAATTGTGGCCGCGGTAATTTCAATCGCGAAAATAGCGAAAACTAAAAGGCGTAGGGCGGCGGTTTATATATCATTGGAAAGAGGAGAAAGAGAGCCTTAAAATGATATGCATCTTTTCATAGTTTCTGCACTGCTCGGAGTCCCTTTAAATGTTTCTGCTCATCAAAAACCGTTAACTATTAGTCAAAGATAACATATTTGAACATAAAATGCAGTTTTAAATGATGGTTTTTATTATTTAGTGAGAAAAAAAACTCCAAATCTACATGGCCCTGTGTGAAAAAGTAATTGCCCCCCTTGTTAAAAAAATAACTTAACTGTGGTTTATCACACCTGAGTTCAATTTCTGTAGTCACCCCCAGGCCTGATTACTGCCACACCTGTTTCAATCAAGAAATCACTTAAATAGGAGCTATCTGACACAGAGAAGTAGACCGAAAGCACCTCAAAAGCTAGACATGCCGGATGAGCTTTTTGTCCCTAGGCCTTCTCAAAGGACTAGAGGACATGATCTGCGCATGGAGGAAAAACGTTTTAGCCATTTATTTAGGAAAGGGTTCTTCACAGTAAGAGTGATTAAGATGTGGAATGCATTGCCACAGGAAGTCGTTATGGCAAACTCTATACCTGCATTTAAAGGGGGCTTAGATGCTTTCCTTGCGTTGAAAGACATCCATGGCTACAATTACTAGGTAATGCCTAATGATGTTAATCCAGGGATTTTATCTGATTGCCAACTGGAGTCGGGAAGCAATTTTTCCCTTTTGGGGCTAATTGGACCATGCCTTGTGCGGTTTTTTTTGCCTTCCTCTGGATCAACAGGGATATGTGAGGGAGCAGGCTGGAGTTGTACTTTGTACTGGTTGAAATCGATTGACGTATGTCTTTTTTTAACCAAAATAACTATGTAACTATGTAAGATCCAAAGAAATTCAGGAACAAATGAGAACAAAAGTAATTGAGATCGATCAGTCTGGTAAAGGTTATAAAGCCATTTCTAAAGCTTTGGGACTCCAGCGAACCACAGTGAGAGCCATTCACGACTCCACCATAAGAAAGAGACTGGGCAAAAACGGCCTGCATGGCAGATATCCAAGGCGTAAACCACTTTTAAGCAAAAAGAACATTAAGGCTCGTCTCAATTTTGCTAAAAAAAACATCTCAATGATTGCCAAAACTTTTGGGAAAAGACAAAAGTTGAACTTTTTGGAAGGTGCGTGTCCCGTTACATCTGGCGTAGAAGTAACACAGCATTTCAGCAAAAGAACATCATACCAACAGTAAAATATGGTGGTGGTAGTGTGATAGTCTGGGGTTGTTTTGCTGCTTCAGGACCTGGAAGGCTTGCTGTGATAGATGGAACCATGAATTCTACTGTCTACCAAAAAATCCTGAAGGAGACTGTCCGGCCATCTGTTCGTCAACTCAAGCTGAAGCGATCTTGGGTGCTGCAGCAGGACAATGACCCAAAACACACCAGCAAATCCACCTCTGAATGGCTGAAGAAAAACAAAATGAAGACTTTGGAGTGACGTAGTCAAAGTCCTGACCTGAATCCTATTGAGATGTTGTGGCATGACCTTAAAAAGGCGGTTCATGCTAGAGAACCCTCAAATAAAGCTGCACTACAACAATTCTGCAAAGATGAGTGGGCCAAAATTCCTCCAGAGCGCTGTAAAAGACTCGTTGCAAGTTATCGCAAACGCTTGATTGCAGTTATTGCTGCTAAGGGTGGCCCAACCAGTTATTAGGTTCAGGGGGCAATTTCTTTTTCACACAAGGCCATGTAGGTTTTGAGGTTTTTTTCTCGCTAAATAATAAAAACCATCATTTAAAACTGCATTTTGTGTTCAATTATGTTATCTTTGACTAATAGTTAACGGTTTTTGATGAGCAGAAACATTTAAAGGAAATCTTAAGTCTGGGAGTATATTACACCTAAAGGTATTACCCTGTTGCAGTCTTATAGCGCTTCCTTATGTCACAAAAACTGCCGCTGTCCAAGCCTTAGATCGGCTATTATCCTCTCCGTGATTATTTTTAATTTATTCAAAATGGCGCTGCTGGCTGTTATAAACTGTTCTTATATCACCTTGCTTCGACACCACCGTCTCACAGACTGTGAGATCACTTGACTCTCCACACAGCAAACAGGAGATAGACTTTCTCAGGCTTCTTCAATGTTTACGTTATTTATTCAGGAAACAGGAATACAGATAGATACATTCATCATATCCTAGCCATGCCAATCTTCATGTTGCGTTACAAGCTCGTGATTAGACGCCCTGCTGAAGTCAATCAGGTACCTTCTTCCTAACTACGTTACACTAAACTACCTATGTACAGCATACATTATATCAGATTACAGAAAGGCAGAACATGCTTAGAGGTCCCAGTCGGCCTTGCGAGCTAGTGCGGAAGGAAGAAGCAGAATGCTCTCTCCATCGCTCACTCCGGGTTTAATACCGACCAGGAAAGAGTTAAATATGACATCATCTTCGCCACCCCCTAGATCCGATTATTGGTGGACCCACTCGTGGTGTCATCATACCCACCTACTTGATTAATAATCAATGAGGCATTTGACCTAAATGCAGGAATGTGGATGTTTAGTAAATATGGCCGATGTTTACTGTTCCTGTGGTGTACGTGGAGGACAGAGTAGGCCGATGGCCTTCTTTTAGGAACATGTTCTCAGTATCTGCGTGTATCCTCTGCTACACGCAGACCCTGAGATGCCTCTGCCTGCATCACAAAACCTCTATTGATTTTAAAGGCATACACTGCGGACAAGCCTTTTACATAAAACTCAGGCCAAGTAACTGAGGCCTACTTAAATTATAACAATCCCCCCCTAAAACGGCTTGACCCGCAGATCCCAGCGTCTGAACCTCCCAGTACCTGGTTTCTTTCTTTTATGTTTCACTTTTCGATGTTCGTGCTCACACAACTTCTCTGCTCTCGGTGGTTACCCCTCGAAGAGAGAGAGCACGACCTCTTGGTCTTCCTGTAACCAGGCTCTCTGGGGAGGCCCTACTTCTAAATCCCTCTATACCACATGCTCAGCATTTGCGTCACTTGCGTATCACTCACAAACTTGCATGACCACAGAAAAGTGAAACTCGTTTGGTTGTTACTCAAGGAAGCAGTGCCAGGTGCCTTCTAAAAGAACACCTTTATACAATCAGCTCCATCACAGGTACTACTAAACCTATACCCATAACCCTGTATATCCCTTAATTTGAAAATATGGGTTCATGAGATTGTTTATGAGGCACCAATCTCTGGACCAGGTTAATTTGTTTGCGTAATTTTACATACAAACTCACCTGTATAATGATTCCCAAGATTGCCACCCCCATCACTATGACCAGTGGATGTAGGAAGAAATTCTGAATTGCAGAGGCCCAGTCCGAATGTCCCTGGAATATTGCCAGAAACCGTTTCCACCAGGTCAGACTGGAACTCACCTGATTATATTTGTGTTCAACCTCTTTAAGATCGCCTTGATCATGACGAAATATCACCTCTAATTTAGTGTTCTGTTTGTTTAACCGTTTTAACAAAGTGTGATCTTGTGTCAAAACCTGTACCAATTTGTCCCATGGCGTGTTATCCCTCAGGATGGGCACCTCCTGTGGAGCTTTGAACTTTAGAGTTCTCCTCACAATTTGAGGGATCACGTAGTCAAACCTGGATGACTTGATCCGTATGGGATCTCCGCTCACACAATATGTTCCCCTTAAAAGACCAACCCTATCGGAACAATTATGAAAATGTACAATGAATGTGTCATTAGACCTCATGTTTAAAAAACACACTTTTCCTTCAGCCACCGGAGATATTGGTTTGGCATTAGGAGGGATCTTTTGGATGGCAGCTGCGCACTCTGTGTTATTGAGCCAGCAGGCTTCCTCACTAAATCGGACTTGCCCCGGCAAACACAGGTACCTCTCTGAGAATTGCCAGCATGATGACAAATCTACTTGTTTCACCTCCCCGTCTAGCACCAAAAACCGTTGACCTCTCAGGTCATGGTGTAAGACATGTGTTGAGGAAACAGGTGTACCCAGGGATACTACTGGAAAAACTACCTGAGTTTCTCCGCCGGTAGGAACTAAGGAAGTAGCGGTGCATAAAAAATTGTCGCACCCCATCCATTTGTTTATCCACACCTCTCGGTGCCTCCATGCAAAAGATCCTTCCCCCGGAAAATCGACAAATCGCTCCTTGTCAAGTCTCAGCTGTAAAGGAGTTTTACCTTCTGATAAGGCTTGAGCCATTATCTTAAAATCTGCTGTTAACTCGGTCTGCATTGACAGGCATGCTGTCTCCCATGCAGTACCCCTAGCATGTGCAATCATCTTCTGAAGAATTATTTGAATGTGCCTTTGAGTGTACCCCTGAACTCTATATGTGTTGTGCGTTAACTGTTCCAAAACCAAGTTCAGAGGATGTTGGGTACCCACATTCTGCTGTCCCAATGTGCCTAATTGTTGAATGACCTCCGTCATACCTTCTATGTCTACACTGTTTGCTACCCCCATTCCAGCGCCCATTCCTCCCAAGAGTGTATCTGTTAAATCTCGGGACCTTCTTCTGGCTACGCTATTCCCCGAGGAATGTGCCCATGACATAAAAGCCTGTACCAGGGTGGCAGAGACAGTGCTGCAGTTAGGGTATATATTAGATATTACCCACTCCTCTAAGTTTATCTGCCAAGTGATCAATTGAAGCTGGGCCTCCATGATCACTGGAGTCGCCCTCAGTTGATTTAACTGGAAAGGGCCACTTTTTACAACCTGATGTGTCTCACATGACTGTAGGTGGGGTTCCTGAGTAGTCCCTGGCAGGGTGACTACCTGAGCTTTAGGCGTTGGGGGAATCCCCACTTTTACTGTCACGGTTCCCCTTCTCATTATGCAAGATCTATTTGGACCCTTAAACTCTAGGGACTGTGGGATGCAAAAACCATATGTCCATGGTCCTTCATCCTCCCGGACTAAGGGCGCTATTTTTAAACTCCCCCTTTTTAGTCCCATCACCCTTCCGTCATAGAGAGTCCCCGGGGTGCTACCTGATGTATCCCAGGATTCTACCTCTCTACTCCAAAAGGTCCCCGGATCCATCCAACTCACGTCCCATGCTAACCCTTGTGGCCCTCCCCAGAAGAATACGGTAGGTACTCTTTCTTCTGGGAAATTGATTAGCATATCAATGACAAACGCTGTTCCCAACTGTCCTGTTTGGACCTTTGCCCCCCTTATGTCCTGGGGCAAAATGCGTACCTTAGGTTGGGAAGAATGTACTCTCTGCAATCGTTCGATTAAGAGTACCTCCTCACTTACCCATCTAGCATGAGGATAAGTGCTGGAATATGGACTGTGTGGTATTGTCTCATGTTGTGACCCCTGTAGTGAGGATGTTACCTGTGTTGGCTTTCCCTCTCCCGGGACCGCTCTCCCCACCCTCTTTCTCACCTGGAAATGTGGCTTGGTCTCGATTTTTACTTCTTGTTTCGAGAGCCACAAACCCTCGGCTTTCCAGCCTTTACGTGTGTATAGTTGTTTCAGAGGCACTCTCTGTTGGTAGTTCCAGAGTGTGATGTTGTCCCCTGCGTCTCTCCGGCAGGAGAATTGACGCCTCCTACTCGTTCCTCTCCAATCTGGAACCATCTCACTCTGCATAACCAAGACAAGGTACCCCTGAATCACACACTCCACCTTTTGCATGTACCCATTGTACTGCAATGTACCTTTTAACAAAACTTTGGATCGGTGCATCGATTCTGGGAGTGTGACATTCAATAGCAGATTTACACTGCCGTTCACATCACCCTTCCAGCACACCTGACCCTTCAGACCTTTCACCCACATTGTGCCATGAAATTTGTCTGCACCTGGCACTTGTGTTCTCATTAACCCCTTATTATACACGAGAATGTCCTCTCTTCGTTCTCCTAGGACGAAATGGCAACCTAGGATCACCATCAGCACGGTACTCTTCATTATAAAAGCACCACCTTGGGAAAGAAAAACATTAGCAATTTGCACTATGCTTTGCTCAGTCAGTTTTTTTTAGACGTTTTCCAATTTCAGGAATCTCGTGTTTTAGTCTCTTTCCAATTTCAGGAATCTCGTGTTTCTCCAAACTTAGATTGGCATCTGGAACCTTTCGCTTATCCGACTGACATCTCCATCTTTGCTGCCAGCACTGCAGCTGTCTCGATTCCATATTGCCCAACTCCTGAAATCAAAATACAAACAAATCAATTCTTATTAGTGATTAGGGATTCGCCCTGTGGCTTGTATTCTGTACACTTTAAATTGATGACTATATATCGTAATTGATCTCGTTGCTTTATGGTTCTCATGAACTCTGTTTACTCTTTTTAGTAGATAGGAGTTAAACTTCACCCCCCTACCTCAGTACTATCCTCAGTACTTACCTGTTTAACATATGCTCCCACGGACTTCACCTCTGGAAGCTCTCACCTCATTGCAGCTCACTCCACATCCCCCCCTATCTGTCCATGCGCGGCCGTCGCATGCACAGATTACGGATGCCACACCTGTTGCTGCTTTGCAGGTGAGCCTGCAATGCTCTTACTCATTTTCGCATTACCTTATCTAGAACTTCATCGCGATACCAGCTCTGCTAGAAGTTCTGTGTGTTGTACCCTCTGATCAATGTTTGCCGTGCCACTACCTAGACTACCAAAAAAAAAAAAAAAAAAAAAAATGGCTGCCTCCCTGTAGGAAGGAGCACTTTACACTTAAACTACACAGGGTGCAGGGCTAAGCATACCAGCGTCACATGCCTGTATGCAGATCCCTGAATGCCCACTTGGTAGGTAGTCACATGGCAAACACCGTACTGAAACACTGTCACTCTGTAAACGGCAATTCTATCATCTGTATAATTGCCCCATGAACTGCTGTCAGTTCTTGTTCTTTGTGCTACAATTGATAGGAGCTGGAAAAAACATATTTGACCAATCAGTGGACGAAAAAAAACGCACAAAAAAACAGCCCCAGCCCAGCATAGACCTTTCAGTCAAGCTCTGGCCCTGTCCACGACAAAAACCGGGAAAAAACCGTTACCGCTCTGCAGCAGCGGTGACGGAAACACGGATTGGTCAACTCCCTTTTTTCACCTTCGGCACCCCCCTGATGCACTGTTCTCCCCCTATACTCTATTGGGAACTCATACTGCACCACCCATTAAGGTGCCCCACTTACAGGAATAATCCCGTAAGCAACTCAGTACAGACACTTTCCTGACCTGCACTGCTACGTGTGTCCCTGCACCTAGCTGGGACACACTTCCTCTCCGTGCTCCTGCTAATCTGACAGTAATAGCTTGGTGCACGTATCCTGGCATTCCTTTCCATGGACTCAGGGAAAAACTCTGGGGAAATACTTCGAGAACCGAGACACACAGTAGCATGTCTCTGTATTTCTACCCCCCTCCCTTTCAGCTGTTCTGCCCGGAGCCGCGAGCACAGCCTGACGTGACGTGGATCCCCCAGCCCCTCCTCCCCCCTGCCATGACGTGTGGGGGCCATGACTCTTGGGAGCGGGCTCTCTCCACTGCCGCCATTTTGAGTCCTGGACTGCCAGCTAAGATGGCTGCTCCCATAGCAGCCTCTCGTTCCTATAAACTTTAGGAGAGAAACAAACTCACACAGAACATACATTTTTTTATGCATAGTTACACAGCATCTATCCACAGTGCACAAAGATCAGCCTCAGCATTCCTTCACGTCTCAGCTGTAATCCGAACTGCAATCAGACATACGGATCCCCAGAGACGTAGGAATCTTTATCACTCTATCACAGACATAACTAAGAACCGCCCGAGCGAGCTATACGACTCCAAACCACTTTAACTGTTTTAACTGTTAACATCCCAGCTAGAACTTCTTCTGAGACCGTTATCAGCCGGAGCTCGCCACACACCCAACCACACAATACAGACATTGAAAAACATGTTAGCAGCAGCACCGACTGGAAATGCGAGAAACTTGCAGAACATCTCACAAACAGAAAGACACTCGCTTTCCTCTTCTATCCCCTCTCTCCCCCTTCCACCTGCTCGACAGCCGCCCCCCCCTATCTCTTCCGCGGGGCGCTCTCTGCTAGGCTAAAACACAGCTGGCATCACTCCCAGTCTCTGGACGGGGAGAAAAAAAAAACAAAACCAACATAGGAGGAACAAAAAAAGAAAAAAATGAAGCACGCAGCCTCCACGCTGCAATTAACACAGAATGTACATATGACCACATTATCCTCTCCTTGTTATAACACCAAATACAACACAGATAACGCCATATAACAACGTAAATCATACTTGCCTGAGCAGAGGACTTTGTAAGCCTGCCAATTCGACCAGCTTTTGGCAACTCCACGAAACTGAGTGGATCCCTGGAACTACTGAGCGTCATCTCTGTGTACCCACACTGGCTCAGCGGATCGATCTCCAGCGGCAGCTGCCAGCCGGCCTCGGAGCCTTCCAGTCACCTGCGATCCGGTTTAGGCTATGACTGCGTGCACTTACAGTCAAAGTTTAACATCCACGAGTTTCGCCGCTGCTTTCCTCGAATTGCAGCCCGTGTGCTCGGCTCCCACACACTCACACCAGCTTATCAGTCTCAGCTTGATAAGCTTAACAGTCCGCGTCTATTCCGCTTGTTTTGCTGTGGAATATCTTGAAAACTACTTCGGCCCCGGCCCCGTCAGCCTGTTTTGCTAGGCAGGGAAGGGTTTCAGCACCACTGTTATAAACTGTTCTTATATCACCTTGCTTCGACACCACCGTCTCACAGACTGTGAGATCACTTGACTCTCCACACAGCAAACAGGAGATAGACTTTCTCAGGCTTCTTCAATGTTTACGTTATTTATTCAGGAAACAGGAATACAGATAGATACATTCATCATATCCTAGCCATGCCAATCTTCATGTTGCGTTACAAGCTCGTGATTAGACTCCCTGCTGAAGTCAAATAGGTACCTTCTTCCTAACTACGTTACACTAAACTACCTATGTACAGCATACATTATATCAGATTACAGAAAGGCAGAACATGCTTAGAGGTCCCAGTCGGCCTTGCGAGCTAGTGCGGAAGGAAGAAGCAGAATGCTCTCTCCATCGCTCACTCCGGGTTTAATACCGACTAGGAAAGAGTTAAATATGACATCATCTTCGCCACCCCCTAGATCCGATTATTGGTGGACCCACTCGTGGTGTCATCATACCCACCTACTTGATTAATAATCAATGAGGCATATGACCTAAATGCAGGAATGTGGATGTTTAGTAAATATGGCCGATGTTTACTGTTCCTGTGGTGTACGTGGAGGTCAGAGTAGGCCGATGGCCTTCTTTTAGGAACATGTTCTCAGTATCTGCGTGTATCCTCTGCTACACGCAGACCCTGAGAGGCCTCTGCCTGCATCACAAAACCTCTATTGATTTTAAAGGCATACACTGCGGACAAGCCTTTTACATAAAACTCAGTCCAAGTAACTGAGGCCTACTTAAATTATAACACTGGCCGGAACTACTTTCGGGTCAGCCAGCGCTCCTTCCCTGCTTATGTCACTACTCGCGCTGGGTGTACTCGCGCGGTAGTTGTACTGCTGGCTCGTGCTTCAATGAGCTGTAAACAATGAGCTTTGTGTCTCATATATATATATATATATATATATATATATATATATATATATATATATATATATATATATATATATATATATGCTCACAATGTGAGCGCACGAGAAAGCGAGCGTGCGCGCGCACGTAGCCAAGATACAACTGCTTGCGCAGCTCAGGAACTTGGAGCGTGGCGGGCGGAATTAGGACCCAGCGCAGGAGGGAGCCTCCTACTGTTTATGATCCTGAGTCATTTGGCGACAGGCGCTGACAGGGGAGACTGACGAGGAGAATTGCCAGGCAATGGAGGGCTGCAGGAGATAAGACACTGCAGTAAGTGTCTTATTAGAGTAATGTTTCATTATGTATTTACAGAGTTGTTGTTTTTTTTTTTTACTTAAAGGAATACTATCGATTCACATATTTTTTTCAATTGACACAGGAATTGTTTGGGAAGTGCTGCTAAGTACTGGTGTATACATTTTAGTAGCAACTTCATTGTTTACTGTTAGCAAAATACATTCAAACTTTACTGACACCAAAACTGACGGCTGACTGAGCCATGAGGAGAGGGGAAATTCCCCTCACACTTGATCAGTGAACTATGTGTAGCTCTGTGTGTGACAGAGAGAGAGAGCTCCCAACAGCTGCAGCTCCTGTGTCCTGTGTTTCTGACTGACGTGTGTGAAGAGAGCAGAGGAAATGTAACGAATTGTCACAGCTTTTCATACTGTTTTTGCTTTCAGAGTTTGATATGAACGATGTACAGAGGCGCCAGAAGAATAAAAGATATCTAAAAAGTTTAAAAAGTAGGAGTATAACACTTGAACAGGTCCAGTATACGTTTGGCACCTCTGTCTTTACAGAGGTGCCAAACGTATACTGGACCTGTTCAAGTGTTATACTCCTACTTTTGAATGCCTGATGAAGTGGGATTGTGCCCGTGAAACGCGTTGCGATACTGTTTTTGGAGTATGTGAATAAATTTTATGTTCCTTAATTGACGCATCAAGTCCATTTTTGAGTGGCCGGTCCACCGCCGCCACCCGAATGTTTTAAACTTTTTAGATATCTTTTATTCTTCTGGCGCCTCTGTACATCGTTCAGTCAAGATTCCCACCCTGGGTGGAAGGGTGACATACCCTCTTTCTTTCTTCAGAGAGCGACTTCTTAATCCTGAGTGGGGACAGGTTTGTCCTCCCCACCTGCCTATACAGTGGTTGCCTGAGCGGTAACCCACTTTTGTGAGTATAATACTTACTTGTCACATTTCATTTCCGTTGAATCATAACATACTGCACCATATTGGGCTCTCGGTTTCTCTCCTTTTATCTTCAGAGTTTGATATGTTTGATATTTGCTTTCTGTAGTCTGATATGCAACTCTGGCTGTGCATTGAAGCAGACACCCCTTCTGCAATTGATTTGTCCCAATATAGCTAAATCCTACCCTCAATAAACTACAGCTTTTGCCTCTGATATTTAACATGAAAAGTAGGAAAATGTTTACACAGCTACTTAGACATTATTTGCACACTGTCATTTTAGAACACTTGGGTATCTATGAAATTCCTTTAAGTGTTTCTTTAAGTGTGACAAACATGCAAAAGAATAAGAAATCAGGAAGGGGGCAAATAGTTTTTCACATCACTGTATCCCTACATGCAAATAAGGCAAGCTTCTTTGTGAATTACACTTAAAATACCGATCGATTTGTGGTGAGGATGTTTCACTTGCCTTATCACCAGCATGACCTTAGTGAATTACTGCAATGGTGAAATATAGGACATCACTGTTTAGGACTCCAGAACCTTTTTTCTTGCATAGAGCATATGGCCATGTTTCTACCATTAGTGGGTGCAGAGACCCCCTTTTTTTTTCCATTTGAGTTGTGGACTTGTAATACTTTCCCTTCTTGTGTCACATCTAAGTCCTTGTCCCCCATCGGTCACATCTTTCCTGTGTGTCCCAGCTGCTCCTTTGTAGATCAGCACAGCTTGGTATACTGCTCCTCCGCTGTCCTGTGACCAGCAAAACATTCTACCCAGGGGTGCAACTAAAGGGGGACAGCAACTGTGATTGCAGGGGGCGGAGCTAGTGCTGTGGGAGCCCCCAACTACTAACCTTCCCTTCCTCCGATACAGGGGACTATACTCCAGATCAGGTGTTTTCTGGCTACACTTGTTATTGGTGGGAAGATCATGTGACCACACTTGTTTTATGGCTCTTGTGAGGTGGTCCCCAAGGCCATGATGAAGGTCACAAAGGGGAGGAAAGGGAAGGGGTGGGAACATTAAGGGGGACCCCTTTAAAGTTTCGATGGGGGCTCCCATGATTTGTACTTGCGCCACTGATTCTACATACATGTAATTTGCCACATACCCAGGTTTGGTTGGCTCAACTCAGCTGAACCAATCAAACCCTGTGTCTGCTGATTGGTCTGCCGCATACGTGAAGAAGGAGACGTTAATTTGTCCAGTTTGATGCAGTTGCTTTGCAGAGTGAAATTGGAGTTCTAAATTAACAATTCCAGATTTGTTTTATGTGAAAAGAGTAATTTCAGGCATACCTGGAGCCCATTCTAATGTAGTAATTTTATATAGCACAGAAGTGTCAGAAATCAGATAAACTGAATGTTCACACTGGTTGCCGAATTTGCAACCAGTATAATCACTTGTGGGTAAGTACCCTCCCCACTCAGCCTTAGTTGTGCGCTCGCCTCTCTGTAAAAAAAACCCCACATTTTAACATTTCTAATCCCCCAACAGGAGTGGAAACTCAAACTAGCTAACTGCTAACCAAATGCACCATAAGAATATAAAACAATTGAAAATGGTTTAATAAGAAGGTAAATGTTGGCTTATCTTCCTACAGGACGACTGTTCAGTTTTTTTTTTAGTTTAAGGAATACAATAGACAATACGCTTCATGGCCTGAAGCCTCTTCTTCAGGTCAGTATTCATGCCTTAAAGTGGATCAGAGATAAGCTTCTACTCATTGCATAATTGTAGTTCATAGGGCATTCCTCAAGCCAAATACTTTTTTGTTTTGTTGTAATTCTCTAATATTTCCCTATAAACTAAACAAGCCTCACCCACAGCTTTTTACAGTGCCTTGGCACTGTAGCAAGGGCTTATGGGAGCTCAGTCTGGGCAGGAGGAGGAGGTCACTAGCCATTGATTTCAGAGGCAGAGGGGACTGAATTTGCACACAGGCAAGCTGATAGCATCTCCAGCCCTCAGCCTGTGACAAACAGAACATGGCTGCCCTCGTATCACAGGAATAAATAATCATAAACTTTTGAAGCTGTTTACAGCTAGATTTGCTGTGTAAACTATTTAAACTTTAGATAAGATATATAGACAAGTTACTTGTTCTAGTTAGTTTTTCATCTCGGATCCGCATTAAGTACAGCCACAGTGGGCTCAGAGCGTCTTTTTGATATTCCTACTGAACTGCAGAGTGACAAGCGGAGGGGTAACTCGCATCTCCACACTCCAGTGATGGAGGAAGCAGTACGTTTACTCCGGAGTTCAGAGTCATCCCTCCTGTCTCGGTAACAGCTGACAGCCATGCTCAGCAGCTTTCACATTGAAACATGTGGTGAGGTTCAGAGGTGAGATTTCATTATTGAAGTGTGTTATAATATATAGAGGTGATTTCATTTGAATTGCTTTATCTCAGCAGGCGTGGAAATACGCTTTAACTGTTTTGCTTATTTCTGTGGTGTTACCAGAAGAATCATTAAAGAGGCCCTGTAGTGACATACAATAGAATGCAGTAAATGATTCAGGATACCCATTTTTACTGTAATTTTCCTAGGTTCACCATCACAAACACTTTCTGTATCTATATACTTTTGTATATTGTATGTTGCTCCGCATTCTCAGTGATGCTTGGCTAAGGCTGTTTAGCTAGGTGGTCTTCTCCCTAAGCATTCTGAGAAACCAGGTGTTCTTTTCACTGGCTTCAGAATGCTACGTAAACAAACATTCTGCAGAGCTGCACCTGACAGAACTAAAGAGGTCACCACATCTAAAATCGCAATCACAGCATTTTACGATTTTTTTAAATTTTTTTTGCGATCTTTAACGCCTCCCGGCGCTTACCTGCGCGCTGCTTTTTTTTTTTTAATCACTTTTCCAAGCTCTTTTGCAGAGCAATTTGTTTTTTCTCTTCATGAGAAGTCAGGAAGTAAACTCTTTGACCCGGAAAAGAATAAATGCAATGTATTTATTCTTAAACACGCTGGGGAAATCGCTATACAAAGCGTGTTTTCAAGCTGTTTGCGATTTTCCTATAACTTCCATTGAGGCAAATCGCCCCGAAAATGGTACAGACAGCGCTTTGCTGAGCGGATCGGAATCGAATGTGAACTCTCTCATAGGGAAACATTGCACAGTTTTGAAAATCGCTGGCGCTTAAAAAAAAAAGCAAAAACGTCCTTAGTGTGAACAAGCCCTTAATGAATATTGTAATATATTAGCAATTATATTAATTTTGTTGTTATTACTACAGTTCCTCTTGAACAGTGTCCGAGTACACATTACTATTCAGACGGGTCTCCCGCGGCTGTCACTCACAGATCTGCTGCGGGGAGAGATGGTTTAATGCCGTCACCTCTGGAATTCAGCTGCTGACACGATTATTATTCTTGTGTGGCCGGAGGGTGACCCGTGACAGGACATTACGGCCACGCGTAACACGGAACCGCTCGTCTATAAATGCCAGGGAAGCCGCCACCAGTCTGTGCAGAGATTGTGCTGCCATGGGGTGCCTGCTGAGTGCCTGGAGGGGCGCGGCCTTGTGGGTGGTATTTACCCCGCACCTTTAAAAGGCCAATACCAGTCCAGTGGTCACTGATGGCATCTCACGTATTGGCTTTATTCATTTATTTACTTTTGTTTTCTAAAGTTCATAGCTTGAAAAGTTGTGAGGCCTTTTTACCTAATCTTTTTTTAACGCAATTCGTAAACAGCGGCATTGTGCTACTGTGCAGACGTGGCCATGCTTGTGCCAAAAGAGGTGGAGGACCCCAAACAGCTGGAGGGCCCCAGGAAGTGGCGGAGGATGGCCTCAATAGGATCCAGAGGCCTCCCTCTACTTAGGTAAGTATCTGGGTTGTTTTTGTTTGTTTGGATTTTTGATTATTTTTGGCCTCAATTTCTGTTTATTCAGAGCCTGAGGTGGGCTCATGGAAAAAAACAACTAGGCAACCTGATCCGGAGGGCTGGGTAGATCAGGTAGCCTCCAAAACAGCCGCTCCTGTGGACCGCACTGGCCCACTTTCACTTTCGTGACCTCTGGGTCACCACGCTGGAATGAGAGATTGATTCTCTCTCCCAGTGTGCAGGGAGGTGGGGGCGTGGCAGGGGGCGTGGTCAGGGAGAGAGAGAGAGCTGCCCAATGGCAACAAAACCCTGCAGGAACGTCCCTGGTGGGCGTTTTGAACCGGGAATCCCTCTCCCCTATGTTTACCTCCGAGATGGCGGCAAATATTGTCGCTAATCTCGGGGGGCTATAGCGCGGTGGGGGGGGGGCAGAGAGCAGTGGTGGGGGGGACACAGAGGCATGTCAGGAGGCAGAGAACATCCCTCTGTGTCCCATCTGCTGTCCCCCCAAAACCACCCTGGGTTCTCTTTAATGCGTAGCCGAGCTGAAGTTCGGGAATAAAAGTAAAGAATTACCTAAAGAGAGGGAAGCCTCAGGATACCATTGGGGCTTCCCTCCCTCCTCAGCTTTCCCCCGTTGCTGGTGACCTAGCAATGTCTCCTATTCCTATCAGTGATGTTTGACTCCTCTTCTGCATTCTTGGCCGCGCTGTAGACACTCGAGCCCGCCCGCGCATGCGCATGTGCGTGGTGGCTGGATAGTGTACTGGTTAAGGGCTCTGCCTTTGACATGGGAGACCAGGGTTCGAATCCTGGCCAGGGTCAGTACCTATTCAGTAAGGAGTTCAAGGCAAGACTCCCTAACACTGCAGGGTGGCCTCCTGAGCGCGTCCCAGTGGCTGCAGCTCTTGAGCGCTTTGAGTCCGACAGGAGAAAAGCGCTATACAAATGTTCAGATTATTATTATTATTATATTATTATTATTATTATAGTAACACACAGCCACGGGCTCCATCCTACTGCGCATGCGTGGCGGTGCTCGCCCTTCTCTTGCACGTCCATGACTGCAAGGAGAAGAGCTGGGCGGCCCCGATGTGGAGAAGGGGGGGCCGTGCTCCGCATTGGGGGGGGGGGGGAGCTGCTGGTGACCAAGGGAAGCCACAATAGGATCCAGAGTCTTCCCTCTTTAAAAGGTAATATATTTAATAGCAAACCCGATCTGGGGCTCGGGTTTGCTTTAAAAGAAACCTGAAACAAAACCCTGAAGTGTGTGTAGTACGGATAATGGATAGAACATTAGCAGCAATGAATAGAGTTTCATATTTTTATTTTCAGTTATACAGCTTTTTTGAATACTCTTGCAAAATTCTATCACATTTGCAGTTTGTCTTTTAATAAGCAACAGCATACTAACCTTTTAAAGAAAAACATTTCTTTGTTTCAGCTGAAACAAATCCTGCAATAAATCTGCAGTGTGTCTACTTCCTGCTTTCATGGTAGCAGACTTAGGGTTAACATCCTGTGTTTGCAAATTAGCTGCTCTGCCGTGGCAGCCAGCAGACAATGCTAAAATATCAAATTACATTTGCCATTAGTCACAGATGAAGGGGAATTGGACAGGCTAAACTCTCTAAATACATACAGGGTGCATTTCTATATGCTTTCTTTCTGTCCTGTGCAAGAGTTCAGGTCCAGTTTAAGTGCTTCAGAAAACAGGACTGTATTCAACCCAAGTTGGGTCTGAGAGCTCAGAGAAGCTCTTTTGCATAGATAACTGACGTTTTTTAACTCTTCCTGTACTAAAAAACAATATGAGGCTCTTATCTTTGCTATTAAAGTTCTAAGCTGTAGTACACATACAATTCATTATTTCATAAGTTTATTTTCGCTTCAGATTTGCTTTAATAAATATCCCTCCTGGCGGTTCATTAATTCTGCCAAATAGGCAGAAATACATTTTTTTTTTGTTTTTTTTGTTTCATGTAAAACTACCAGAGTGGTAGCTACATGAAACACCACTAGAGGGCGCATGTGTCCCTCTAGTGCGATCGTTGCCGGGTTCAATAGCAAACAGGGGAAAGCGTATATAACGCGTTCCCCTGTTTGGCTTTTCCTGTCGCCATGGCGACGATCGAAATGACGTCATGGACGTCAGCCGACGTCCTGACGTCAGACGCCTCCGATCCAGCCCTTAGCGCTGCCTGGAAGTCATTGGTCCGGGTAGCGCAGGGCTCTGGCGGGGGGGGCCTCTTCGGCCACTGTGTGCGGACGATCGCCGCAGAGCGGCGGCGATCAAGCTGTACGCGCGGCTAGCAAAGTGCTAGCTGCGCGTACAGCACTTTAAATGGCGCGAATCGCCCCACCAGGGGCTGAGATATCCTCTGCGGCGGCATAGCCCGAGCTCAGCTCGGGGTTACCGCTAAGAGGGTTAGATCTTCTTTTGTTCCCCATTCTGTTGCTCTGTTTGAATTTCAACAGTTTGTCTTCACAGAGACTTGCTGCCCATTGGTTGGCTAATTAGCTGTTTGAGTTAACAAACGATTGGACAGGTTTACCTAATAAAGTGGTCAGTGAGTGTATATCGGGATAGATCTTTATTTTTTTTCTTCCACTGTTCTGCAATATTGCGGAGATTAGACTGAAAACTAAAAAGCAATAACTTTCTCTGAGGTTCTTGTGAAATACCCGGGGATATAATTTAGTAAAGTGCACTGCAGAGGTGGAGGCGATGGACATTTCATAGAAGCAGACAAACTGTTAACATCCTGTTTGTATAAATTAGCTGCTCTGCCATGACAGTCAACTGACACAGCTGATTGATCAAATTACAACTTATGATTAGTCACAGATGAGGGGGGATTAGATAGGCTAAACTTTAAATACATACAGGGTAGATTTCTCTAGGCTTTCCTTCTGTCCTGTGCAAGAGGTCAGGTCTGCTTTAAATCAGAACTCCTTCTAAGCTATATTCTATGAGACATTTTTTGCGTATTTAGAATTGTTTTCTCAATCTTCAAAAGTCTGATGAGCTCCGATTCTTCTCTTCATTTGGACACATGTTCGGCAATGGAAATGGGCAATAAGATTATTATTATTGTCATTGGAATGTATTTATAAAGAGCTAACATATAAAGCAGCACTGTACTATATACAGGGGAGACATTACAATATTAAACAATTTTACACAGGGGCATTATAATGTTCAACAATGTTATACAAAATAGTGACTCAGTAATGTATGGATAAATATGGCAGACGAGTCACTGAGTCCATATGGTGGGGGAGAAGAGCACATGGGGAGGAGGGCCCTGACACATAGGCTTATAATCTAAGGGGTAAGGGAGAGGGACACATAAAAGGGGGTGGGGTGTAAGTTTAAGGAAGGAGGATGGAGTCATGAACATGGCGGGTAAGCAGTCCAAGGAAGGAGGATGGAGTCATGAACATGGTGGGTAAGCAGTCCAAGGAAGGAGGATGGAGTCATGAACATGGCGGGTAAGCAGTCCAAGGAAGGAGGATGGAGTCATGAACATGGTGGGTAAGCAGTCCAAGGAAGGAGGCTGGAGTCATGAACATGGCGGGTAAGCAGTCCAAGGAAGGAGGATGGAGTCATGAACATGGCGGGTAAGCAGTCCAAGGAAGGAGGATGAAGTCATGAACATGGCGGGTAAGCAGTCCAAGGAAGGAGGATGGAGTCATGAACATGGTGGGTAAGCAGTCCAAGGAAGGAGGCTGGAGTCATGAACATGGCGGGTAAGCAGTCCAAGGAAGGAGGATGGAGTCATGAACATGGTGGGTAAGCAGTCCAAGGAAGGAGGCTGGAGTCATGAACATGGCGGGTAAGCAGTCCAAGGAAGGAGGCTGGAGTCATGAACATATGGCGGGTAAGCAGTCCAAGGAAGGAGGCTGGAGTCATGAACATGGCGGGTAAGCAGTCCAAGGAAGGAGGATGGAGTCATGAACATGGCGGGTAAGCAGTCCAAGGAAGGAGGATGAAGTCATGAACATGGCGGGTAAGCAGTCCAAGGAAGGAGGCTGGAGTCATGAACATAGTGGGTAAGCAGTCCAAGGAAGGAGGATGGAGTCATGAACATGGCGGGTAAGCAGTCCAAGGAAGGAGGATGGAGTCATGAACATGGCGGGTAAGCAGTCCAAGGAAGGAGGATGGAGTCATGAACATGGCGGGTAAGCAGTCCAAGGAAGGAGGCTGGGGTCATGAACATGGTGGGTAAGCAGTCCAAGGAAGGAGGATGGAGTCATGAACATGGCGGGTAAGCAGTCCAAGAAAGGAGGATGGAGTCATGAACATGGCGGGTAAGCAGTCCAAGGAAGGAGGCTGGAGTCATGAACATGGCGCGTAAGCAGTCCAAGGAAGGAAGGAGGATGGAGTCATAAACATCGCGCGTAAGCAGTCCAAGGAAGGAGGATGGAGTCATGAACATGGCGGGTAAGCAGTAGGGAACAGATGCACCTTTTCACACTGCTCGAATGGATTGAAGGTGAGGGGTGAGCCTGATGAGGAGGGAGGACATTTCATAGAGTAGGGGCTGCACTGGAGCAGTACTGGGGGGGTGCATATAATGGAATAACCCCTAGAACCAGTATTTTTGTAGACTTGGTCCCTAATACATTAAAGAGTATTCATATTGGTCAAAAGAGGCCAAGCTAAAAAAAATCGATACATTTCGTGGACCAAGGGAGGGTTTTGTTCACTTCTTTAGGAGAACATCCCGGTCTAGGAATTCTTAGACAAAAACTTAAATTATAACCAAGGCAGTGGCGTTGGAGTCGAGGAGTCGGAGCAATTTTTGGGTACCTGGAGTGTGAGTCTGAGTCGGTTGGATTTTATGCCCACTCCATAGCCCTGTGAGGGATGTGGAGTCGGAGCAATTTTGGGTACATAGAGTCGGAGGGTTTAATTTTTTTGTACCAACTCCACAGGCCTGATTATAATCTATAAATGAGATGATTCGGTGTAGGTATCACAGAACATAGGATATCAAAATATGGGAAACTGATCAGGATTATAGAGTATAATTCCTAATAAAGGGTCAAGTAGAGATCAATGTTGTGTGGGTAGTCCGGTGGTAGGATATTCCGGTGAAGACCAGCAGTCCCTTCGGCTCCATGCCTTGAGAGAGCCCATGCTGATTGCTGGTGTCTAGGTCAGCAGTGTACCTGCTCGCCATTCGGGATGGTCAATGAGATGTCATTAATTCCAAGCTGATGCAAGATTATGGAGACTGCCCTGGACTCTGGAAGGGATATGCCACTCTTGTGCGTTCTGCCGAGGGACAGTTGTGCTTTGTAAATTACTGAACATATCCAGCATGGAAGTCCCTGCAGTGTCTCTTGTCGGCTTGTGTACAGCAGAACAACGCAAGATTCCCAACTAATGTTTGATAACCGACTCAAATCCTGGAAATTATTTTTTCCGTCCATCAACAAAAGTGGAGCTTCACTTTAAAGAGGAGCTGTCAACCATACTATCCCAGAAAAAAACACATATATAAGTAGATAAATACTTGCTCTATTTACATATGTGTTGCACTGTCCATGTTTTTATTTTAGTGATTTTTCTATAGTTAAAAAAAAGAGAAAATTGGTCTGTCTACCTTGAAGCCAATCCTGATGTCATTTCCTCCCTTACTTTATCTGTGTATGTATCATTGCCCTCCCCACTCCTAGTCTTCAGACCCAAGTCTGCAGTAGAAAGTGCGTTGAGATATATTGGTCAATCAGAGAGGAACAGAGGTGTGGGGAAAACAGGAGGGAAATAGGGTTCAGCCAATTAGGCTGCATTCGTTAAGTCTGAGGGGAAAGTAAAGAAGAAAAAAAAACCCAGCATGCCCTGCATCTTCCTTCGTGCGGCGGATGCACCAAATAAGAACCAGGGAAACTGGGGAATGTTTTACGGAGCAGGAAAATATGACTGATTTTTAACTTTTGGATTGCCTGGTTAGCATCCTTATTACGTGTTTACCAGATAAAAAGAATTCATTTTTGATTGTATTTTTTATACAGTTACTCTTTAAATTATCCCCATTCTAAGAGACATTCCATCGAGCGAGTGGCGGTGAACAGTACCGGAATAATGGATATTTTCCACTATTCACCCAGCGAGCTGTCGAGTGGTTTATCTTCTGAATACGTAATTATTAGTTTCACCGCAGATCATCACCATCTTCTTTGGGTCGTATCTCTTTTATGCCAGGCCTTTTATTTCTTCTCCCCCTCCCTCCATGTGGTTGTATCAAAACGGAGTGCAAATAACAGACTGTCAAATTAATTACATATTCCAAGGCCAAAAGGGAGGCCGCGTACAACAAAGTGTCTCATTGTGGGTTTAATCCATTCGTAATCCTGAAGACTGAAGGAAACGCCTCTAACCTCGCCAACTAATCCACCTGGTAATCCTACGTGTTGTCCAACAAAGTCCTCATCAGCGCTCCCCGAAGGCCGGCTAAACCTCGGCCCATGGAGGTTACCTCTGCTGTAGGTGCATTTGTAAATGAAACGCGTCCAGAGAGGAGGAGGAGGGGGATGACTATTTTGCGCTCGGATAACCGCGTCTGTGGATGTCGTGCCATGTGAGGATTAGGTGCTGCTTCTCTGCTGCAAATTAATTTTGCTTTTTTTTTTCTCTATTTTTCATTTCTAGCTGTTGCGTTGTACTTCAAAGCCTTTTTCCAATAGTTTTGTGAAATGTGGAAGAGAGACGCACGGGCATCGCAATAAACACGCTCCCGATTTCATAGGTTTTTATTTCGGAATGTGGAGCCGTTTGAAGTCTTTGGCTTTTGATGATAAAGGTTCTCTGTTTTTGAAATGATTGCTTAATTATGGAAATAAGGCAGGGAAGGCTCAGTATTAATAGCAATTTATCCCCAAGAAACCACCTCTCACCTTACGCTAACCCAGCTGGCTAAGAGAAAAGGCAGGTATCCCAACGTGGGAACTTGCTGCCGATCGGTTTTAGAGACAGTCCTTTCATGCAGCTGTGGAGAACATGAACTGGGAGTCATACTTATTTCCTTTTAAACAGTAGCAGTTGCCTTAGAATTGTGCTTGACGTGGGGAAGTCTGTGGTGACAGAAAACACAGGAGGTACAGCCGGACAACACTTTGAATAGTATTTGACGTGGGCCCTGCTGATCTCTTTGGCTGCAGTAGTGTCCTCCTCCGTCCCGCGGTGGTCTCGCTAGAGGTCCACGAGTGGCATTTGTGTATTTGTGCGCCTGTGTCCACATCGCAAGATCGCATAGTGTGTGTACAGGCCTTAACTACCTAACGACCGCGTCACGCCCACGGGCTTGGCCGCGGCGGCAGACCCAGGACCGACTAACGCCAATTGGCCTCAGGTCCTGGAGCTGGCTACTGCAGGAAATCGCGCGCAGGCTGAGCTTATCTCCTGCTTGGGGGGGGGGGGGGAGCTCCGCCCCACCATAAGTCTCCGAGCAGCAATCGCCACTCAGGAGACTGTTAGACGGCGAAACAACCGTCTTTTCACGAAGTACAGCGCTGCGATCCGCAGCAACGCTGTACTGGGGACAGCCGTGTGACACGGGGGGAGGGAGGGGGATCAGATCCCACCAACAGAGAGCTCTGTTGGTGGGGTAAAAGGGGGATCACTTGTGTGCTGTCCTGTGCGGCCCTGCAGCTAGGCCTTAAAGCCGCAGTGGCCAATTTAGTGAAAATTGCCCTGGTCTTTAGGAGGGTTTAACACTGCAGTCCTCAAGTGATTAAAGAGAAACCATAACCAAGAATTGAACTTCATCCCTATCAGTATCTGATTCCCCCTTTCCCATGAGAAATCTATTCCTTTTCTCAAACTGATCACCAGGGGGCTCTGTATGGCTGATATTGTGGTGAAACCACTCCCACAGTGTGATGTCAGGACCATGGTTCTGACATCACACTGTGGGAAGCCTTGTTGCATTGTGGAAAATAGCAGCTGTTTCCAACTGCCAAAAAAAGCAAGCAGCATCTCCATCCACTGACATCACCTGCCAGCAGTAAAAATGTCAACCATGTTATAAATGTCAGAATGTAAATCAGGGAGAGGAAAGATTTTACAATGGGCAAACACTGACTAAAATCATTTATACATAATTATTGTAAAAGCGAAGCAATTTTTTTATTACATAATTTTCACTGGAGTTCCTCTTTAAGAAGTACTCCCTGCCCACATAAATGTATACACTCACTGCAGAAATTGGAAGGATTCTTTGCTAGAGGTGTAAAAAGGAGTATTTAGGACTGTTCTATCTTGTTGCCACGGTTGCAGCTGAGTCATTTGAAAGTCTTACCTAATATTTACCCTCTTATAATAGTTATTTCTTGCCAAGTATCTCCGACTACAGGTCAGGTTACATCAAGTACCTGTCTTGGCATATATACTTTTATTAGCTGTACTCCCTAATTGTGTATAAATTATTTCTAACCTCTTCTTACATCTTTTAATTCACCAAAATTTTTAGTTATATTTATATACGAGATACATCGCTTTCCAACACTCAGGTTTTGTTACACATCAATTCATGAAGCCCCACTATTTAGAGGACCCATCATCAGTACTCTCTGGGGCACATGTACCTCATGCTGACAGCCTGGGTGTTGTAAGGTTTGCCCAGAATGCACGGCGTCATCATTGCTGGTTCATAATCAGAACAAGGCATTGGCGATACTCTGCTCCTCTCTGTCAAGCTCTTCATTGGCTGCCAATTACCTAGAGCAGTGCTGTCCAACTGGCGGCCCACGGGCCGCATCCGGCCCGCCAGGCCTCCTGCTGCGGCCCCCCCCCCCCCCAGCGCGACTTTTTTTTTTTTCTTTTAAGCCCTTTCCCCCATGCTGCGGCCTACAAATATTTACAGCCTCCCCCCTCTTTGTCCCCCGTGCTGCCGCCTCTAACACCCCTCAGATCGGCGGTGGCGGCGGCGACAGCGGCAGAAGATAGGAACTAGCCACACTAGCGCATGGCAGCCGCATGGGGGACTTTAAGTGCTGGACGTGAGCGATGATGTCACGTCCTCCATTCAAATTCACCGCGCGGCTGCTATGCGCTGGTGTTCCGACGTGACTGGCTCCAATCTCCTGCCCGCCGCTGCCGATCTGAGGTGAATTAGAGGCAGTAGCACGGGGGACAAAGAGGGGGGGAGGCTGTACACATTTATATGCCGCAGCATGGGGGAAAGGGTTTTAAAAACAGGCGACAGCACGGGGGGGGGGGGGGGGGGGGGGGCGTGTAAATATTTTAGCTCTGCGGCCAATCAGTGCATTTTGTGGGCACATCTGAGTGCATTTTGTGGGCACTACTGCGGCCTATCAGTGCATTTTGTGGGCACAACTGCGGCCAATCTGAGTGCATTTTGTGGGCAAATCTGCGGCCACTCTGACTGCATTTTGTGGGCACATCTGCGGCCAATCTGACTGCATTTTGTGGGCACATCTGCGGCCAATCTGAGTGCATTTTGTGGGCACATCTGCGGCCAATCTGACTGCATTTTGTGGGCACATCTGCGACCAATCTGACTGCATTTTGTGGGCACATCTGCGGCCAATCTGACTGCATTTTGTGGGCACATCTGCGGCCAATCTGACTGCATTTTGTGGGCACATCTGCGGCCAATCTGACTGCATTTTGTGGGCACATCTGCGGCCAATCTGACTGCATTTTGTGGGCACATCTGCGGCCAATCTGAATGCATTTTGTGGGCACATCTGCGGCCAATCTGAATGCATTTTGTGGGCACAACTGCGGCCAATCTGAGTGTATTTTGTGGGTAAATCTGCAGCCAATCTGAATGTATATTGTGGGTAAATCTGCAGCCAATCTGAATGTATTTTGTGGGTAAATCTGCAGCCAATCTGAATGTATTTTATGGGTAAATCTGCAGGCAATCTTCGTGTATTTTGTGATTAAATCTGCAGCCAATCTGAATGTATATTGTGGGTAAATCTGCAGCCAATCTGAATGTATTTTGTGGGTAAATCTGCAGGCAATCTTCGTGTATTTTGTGGGTAAATCTGCAGCCAATCTGAATGTATTTTGTGGGTAAATGTGCAGCCAATCTTTGTGTATTTTGTGGGTAAATCTGCAGGCAATCTGAATGTATTTTGTGGGTAAATGTGCAGCCAATCTTTGTGTATGTTGTGGGTAAATCTGCAGGCAATCTGAATGTATTTTGTGGGTAAATCTGCAGCCAATCTGAATGTATTCTGTGGGTAAATCTGCAGCCAATCTGAATGTATTTTGTGG
Organism: Hyperolius riggenbachi; assembly: GCF_040937935.1. Taxonomy (NCBI): domain Eukaryota; kingdom Metazoa; phylum Chordata; class Amphibia; order Anura; family Hyperoliidae; genus Hyperolius; species Hyperolius riggenbachi. Next base: position 660,550,929 of record NC_090646.1, read on the forward strand.
GTAAATCTGCAGCCAATCTGAATGTATTTTGTGGGTAAATCTACAGCCAATGTTTGTGCATTTTGTGGGTAAATCTGCAGCCAATCTGACTGCATTTCGTGGAGAATCTGCTATCACTCCATTTGCATTTTGTGGGTAAATCTGTTGCTAGATTTTTTTTTTCCTTCCGGGGGAGGGGGGGGGGGTGTTAGATTGTGTCGGACTGTGGGCCCTCCACCATGTGGTCTGAAAAAAAAACTGCCCTCCATGCCCGCAAAGTTAAACAGCACTGACCTAGAGGATCCATTTGAAGCTCTTAACCCTAACCTAGAAGACTCTCCACAATCTCTCTCCTGTGTACATCTCCTAAGTAGTTTCCAGATACCAGCGCAATCGTGATCTTATATCTGTACATGACCTTCTGTTGTAGAATTACCTCCTCGCATTCACGTTTTGTATACAAGATTTCCCACGTGCTTCACCCTGCTCTGGAATCCCCTTTCAAAACACATCTGTCGCTCCCTCAAAATTAACACTTTCCGACAAGCATAGGCTCTAACTTAGGCCAGTTCCCCTCCGACCTCTGACCAAGTTGTACTCCTCCTTACTAAAAACACACTGCCTCTAGGTATGAATATTGTATAATACTCCACCTCTTGTTTCCTCCCTATATATTGTACCTCTTTCCATACCGACGTAAGTGAAATGTGCGTCTTGTTTGTGGCTTTCAGTCTCTGACAGGACGTAGATTTCCCATGTTGGCGTTGCACCCTCTTGCGGCTCTCGCCACTTCCGTGGCACTATCGCCGCTGTTCTCTGCTCGCTCAGCTGTCAGAATAACAGAAGAACTCCGTTTGTCGGTCAGGAGCCAATTTTATTGGCTCCTGATCCTGTGATTGCTGTGAGCCAATCACAATGATCACAGCTTGATTTCTGAAAATAAAATAGCTGTAGTCCTTAAAGGGAATCTGAGGTGAAAGACATATGAAGCCTGCAGTATTTATTTTATTTTAAACAATACCAGTTGCCTGGCTAAAAGGTTAAGCTCACAAGGGCAGGGCTCTCTCACCGTTTTGTGTCTTGGAATTCGCAAAACATTTTGTAAACCATGTTTGTCACTGTAATTACTATGTCTACCAAGACTGTATTATGTACCAATGTCTATATGTTGTGTATACCACTGTCTGTATTATTATGTACCCCATGTTTGTTTATCACTCTGTACAGCGCCACAGAATATGTTGGAGCTTTATAAATCAATAATAATAATACTGACAGGAGGAAAGACTGGCTACATATGACAGGAAGTAGCACTGGACTTCCTGTGGAGGGGAAGTTGCGGGTTGGGTCTCTTGGCGACAGAGACTTTGCTGGCTCCGGCCCTTGCTGAGTGACAGCAGCAGATTCCTCTCATGAAGTAAGTAGGTCCCGTGCGCTCGCAGGCCTCCTCCCTGTCACACTGGAGGGACAGTATGATAAATTAATTCACCTCATTATGTCACTTATCCGTGACGGCCTCTCCTCATATCCATAAATGTGAGGAAGGTGTTCAGCAAGCCGCTATTGGCGTCTCTTCCTCCTGGTCTCGATGGGATTACATATACATGTATGGAGTGCGGTGAAATCGGCACACAGGCGTCAGAACGTACGATAACCTTCATCATGCGATTTTAGTAATTAGAAGTGTTTAGAGAAACCTCAAGTGAAATTAAAAATCTAAATTAGATTCACCCTGGAGAGCTTATGGAAAACTCTCCTAAGCTGCTTTATTTGTATCCCCAAATGCAGCCCGGTTTTGCCAGACACCCACCCTGCCACCTCCATAATGGGTAGGTAGCCCCCAGGATAGGTAGCCAGTTGTGTCCCCAGTATAGGTAGCCAGATTTGGTATCCTACTGAGATCATTTGATGTAATGCTCTGCAGAGAGTCACTGAGATTTGTTGCTCTACAGAGAATCGCTGATATTTGGTCTCTTATATAGAGATCATTGAGATTTGGTACTCTGCGGAGAGTCATTGAGATTTGGTGCTTTTCAGAGCATTACTGAGATTTGGTACCCTAAATCTGTTACTCTGTGCCTGTACTGCTAGTAAACTAGCTGCACTGTGTGCTGATCTCTGCTACCTCAAGTATGTACAGTTTAAGCTGTTACTCTGTGCCTGTACTGAAAGTATACTAGCTGCGGTGTTTGCTGGTTTCTGCTACCTCCAGTATGTGCAGTGTAAGCTGTTACTTTGTGCCTGTATTAATAGTAAACAAGCTGCAGTGTGTGTTGATCTCTGCTACCTCCAGTATGTACAGTATAAGCTGTTACTCTGTGCCTGTACTGCTAGTAACCGAGCTGCAGTGTGTGCTGATCTCTGCTACCTCCAGTATGTACAGTTTAAGCTGTTACTCTGTGCCTGTACTGATGGTAAACTAGCTGCAGCGTGTGCTGATCTCTGCTACCTCCAGTATGTACAGTTTAAGCTGTTACTCTGTGCCTGGACTGATAGTAAACTAGCTGCAGCATGTGCTGATCTCTGCTATCTCCAGTATGCACAGTATAAGCTGTTACTCTGTGCCTGTACTGCTAGTAACCGAGCTGCAGTGTGTGGTGATCTCTGCTACCTCCAGTATGTACAGTATAAGCTTTTACTCTGTGCCTGTACTGATAGTAAACTAGCTGCAGCGTGTGCTGATCTCTGCTACCTCCAGTATGTACATTACTCTGTGCCTGTACTGATAGTAAACTAGCTGCAGTGTGTGCTGATCTCTGCTACCCCCAGTATGTGCAGTGTAAGCTGTTACTTTGTGCCTGTATTAATAGTAAACAAGCTGCAGTGTGTGCTGAACTCTGCTACCTCCAGTATGTACAGTATAAGTATACAGTACCTTCTTTTGTAGTAAACTAGCTGCAGTGTGTGCTGACCCCTGTTTGAATTATCTGTGTCTAACATGTGCTATTAATTCTGTCCTGACAGCTTATAGTGTACATAGTGAGGTGGACATGCAAGTATTTGTAGTTGATGTAAATTATGCACCTATATTGTCCATCAAGACACACTTCCATATAAGTACACTTCGTCTTGTGTTTGCTATGTAGAGTCAGTGTGTAAGTAGCGGTAGGGGAGAGCACTGTACAGAGTACTGCGGTATCTCCCGCTGCGGATAACCTGTGTATGTCACCGCAGAGCGGCTCTGTCACCCTGTCACCCCGGCGAGGCTGCTGGAGAATGTCACTGTCATCACCAAGGTGACTTGTTACTAAGCTTGAAAACAAAATAACTGCTCCTCCGCCTCAGCCAGCTAATAATAGGCCATTTCACTTTGTTGTGTCTCTTCAAGTACAAACGCAAACATAAATGTTAAGCTTAATAGCCCGGCTCCAAGCACACGTACTGTGCAAATCTGCTTTTTATAGCGGACCTGAACTCAAAACTTCCTCTCTGCTCTGAAAGATAAGCAACAGCACAATAACCTTTACAGAAAAACATTTGTTACAGCTGATACAAATCCTGCAGCAAATCTGCAGTGTGTCTTCTTCCTGCTTTCACTGAAGCAGACATAGCGATAACATCCTGTGTTTACAAATTAGCAACTCTGGCGAGGCAGCCAGCTGACACAGCTGAGAGACCAAATTACATTGGTGATTAGTCACAGATGAAGGAGAATAAGACTACATACAGGGTGCATTTCTTTGTTTTCCTTCTGTCCTGTGCAAGAGTTCAGGTCCTTTTTAAAAGCCCAGGTGCCGGCAGGTTTTCTAGATGTACTTCATTAAACATGATCTTATTTGCACCCTTTGCAATCCATTTTCACGATCACCTGTGTCACCCCAGTGCTTAATTTTTTCCCGATGTGCTGGGGGCGGATGTGGGTGATCACGAAAATGCTGCAACGGCAAGGAGGCGCCTCGGCATCAGGGGGCGGGGCCAGTTCATGCACTGTAGCTCCGCCACCTTGCATGAGCGACAGCGTAGTTCCCCTTATTACGTGGCGTGTAGTGGGAACTGGAAGGGATCAATGTCTCAGACTCTGTCCAACAGCTCGATCCCCATGGATTCCACTGGAATTCCCGTTAGCAATCTCTGACCGATGAGTCGGAGAATGCTCACTTCCGGGCTTCTAGAGGCTTTGGTAATCTCCGGGAGCACTCGGGACGGGTTGCTTCACACATTCCCAAGCATGCATTCTCGCACACGTGCGCAGTACGGAGTGGCCAGTCTTCGGGAGCACTCGGGACGGGTTGCTCCGCGCATTCCCGAGCATGCATTCTCGCGCACGTGCGCAGTATGGAGCGGCCAGTCTTCTGGAGCACTCGGGACGGGTTGCTCCGCGCATTCCCGAGCATGCATTCTCGCGCACATGTGCAGTACGGAGTGGCCAGTCTTCGGGAGCACTCGGGACGGGTTGCTCCGCGCATTCCCGAGCATGCATTCTCGCGCACGTGCGCAGTATGGAGCGGCCAGTCTTCTGGAGCACTCACGCACCCAAACATTGCCGAAGCTTCCTGCAGCGGCAGACGTGAGCAGTGTTCAGAGAGGAACAGGGATCCAACCAGGGGCATAGCAATAGGGGGTGCAGAGGTTGCGACTGTATCGGGGCCCTCCCTCAACTGCAGTATTAGCTCTCTATTGGTCCTGTGCTCATAATAATCACTTCTATAGATAGTTTGAATAGTAGTAATCATTAACAAACTGTCTCCCATCCACTTCTTGTACCTCTGACACTGTAGTTGCCATTGGCAGGTTTTGGTGCGTCGTATCAATTGTTATGTATAGAGTGCTTGGGGGGCCCCATTGTAAAACTTGCATCGGGGCCCACAGCTCCTTAGCTACGCCACTGGGTCCAACGGAGGCACACAGGGATCGTAGGAGGAAAGGGAAGGCTCTATAGGACCCAGGGCCTTCCCTCTCCTTAGGTGAGTATGTTTAAGGGAGTATGGTTTTGTTTTTTGTCCCTTCAGATTCTCTTTTACAGTGCAACCAAAGTGAGAGGGATATGGAGGCTGCCATATTTATCTCCTTTTAAACCATACCAGTTGCCTGGCAGCCCTGCTGATCTATTTGGCTGCAATAGTAACTGAATCACACAAGAAACAAGCATGCAGCTTGTCAGATCTAATAATAATGTCAGAAATACCTGATGTGCTGCATGCTTGTTCAGGGGCAATGGCTAAACGTATTAGAGGGAGAGGATCAGCAGGATAGCCAGGCAACTAGTATTGCTTTAAAATTAATAAATATGGCAGCCTCCACATCTCTCTCACTTCAGTTGCCCTTTAAGGAACCACCCACCCCTCTACAGATATCCAACTCCCATCATGCTTTACAGTGTAGCAGTGACAAGCCGGACACTTTCATCGTGGAGTCATGCTGTTGTAATACGTGCATTTGCGGCTTAGTATTGTCTTACTGAAATGAGCAGGAGGAGATGTGCCTACACGGGCATCCCTGTAAAAGATGTCATCTACGATTACGTCCAACCAAAGCCTCCCACCTAAATGCTAATTTATGCAATTCCTCCTAGATTTGGTACAGCAGGCAAAGGGTGTATGACAGTACACCTGATTGGCTGACTGCCGTCTGCTGACTAGATAAAGGTAGGAAAGTGCTTTAGCTGGTAGTTAGCAAATTGTGTTGTTTGCTGAAATAAGTAAAGCCTTGCTTGAAAAAGCCATCGGATGGCAGCACGTATTGCTTCAAAACCTGTAAATACAGTTCAACATTGATGGGGCATATGCAGATGTGAAAAACTGCCCATGTCAAATGCACTAATGCCCCAATGCCCCTCCATACCACCTCAGATGCTGGCTTTTGATCTGCTTGCTGATAACAAGCCAGGTGGTGTTTGAACAAGACAAATTTGCACTTAGTCCTCAGATTGTGATGGGTCCAGGTTAGGTGGGGATGGACTGTTTATCTATGTTTTTTTCTTTGGAGTGATTGTGGATGCAGAGACCAGCAATGGGCAGTGGCTTCCTGAGCCCTCACAGCGATTGCTCCTACAGAATCAGGTCTGTTTTCAGTGAAGTGGCGAGAAGACAGCGCCTTTCTGGTGCAATACCTTTAATTCAGTTTGCAAATTGCAAAATAAATGCACGTACATGATTGCATACATTTGCAAGCATATCTCACATGCTGAATGTTCCGCTCCTCGGATTTCGACCGTGGCCAGCGGGGGACATCAACAAAGGTACGTGGTAGGTCTGGACTTGACAAAGAATCTAGGATCCTGACTTGACAAAGACACACTGGCGTGTCAAAACGCGTCATCATTATAACCCGGCACACGGAGCTTGCCTGGACTCCAGACCTACCACATACCCTTGTTGATATCCCCCGCTGGCCATGGTCGATGTCCGAGGAGTGGAACATTGAGCATGTGAGATATACTTGCAAATGTATGCAATCATGTACGTGCATTTCTTTTGCAATTAGCAAACTGAACTTAAGGTATTGCACCATAGAGACGCTCTCTTCTTTCTCCTTTTTCTGATAGTCACTTGTCAAATCCCACCGCTGAGAGAGCTGCACTGGATGCCGCCTTTCCTCCTTTCATTGTCTGACACTGGCATTGGAGAACTGATTCACTTTGGACAGAATATCCTTTAGTCCTGGTTGTAACATGCAGCGCGCATATGTTTGTCTATTCAGTGAAGTGGTGCCTGATGTCATAGAATACGTTTCGATCCTTGACAGTTAACTGTAACCTCCAAGTCTCTGTGAATTAGAGAGACCAGCAGCTCAGTGGTGCTGTATTGTTAGACAAAGGGCTATAAGCATAGTGTGCAAGTGATTAGGGAGGCTGGCTGGTATCTTACTATTTTGACAGTTAAACTGCTGTTCAGTAAATGTTGTTGAAAACAAAGAAAACCCTGAGAATCCCCCATGAGGAGATGGACTGGCCCGAAACATGTCGGTTCTGTCAGACTTTAACTGCCTACTTTTTTCCGTGATAGTGGTCTTTTAATGGAAAAAGTAATGTTTATCTATGCACAGTAGACAACGCGTTTCAGAGGTCTTGGCCCGCTTCTTCAGGTCAATACAAGTTCTGCCTGAGATCATGGCCATTCTTTATTGGCTTATGCAGCATTGTTTGCCCATTAAGTGTTTCACAGAGTGGTGTACCCCTCCCCATCATTACTTCTGATAGCCTCCCCCTCTGTGGGAACTTATAAAATATCCAGTCATGTCACTGACTTTTGCTAGTAACTTCTATTAGTTTTGAGATGTTTTACTCTTTCTCTTTTTATTAAGTATTCTCTAGTCTTATGTCGTGTCTTCTTTTTTTTTTTTTTTCTTCCGTTTAGAGACTTCCATCAAATTTAAAATGAGCAAATCCTCTTCCTAACGGAACGCTTCTCAGTTTGAGTGTTTGCTACACTTGTGTGTTATTTTTAGTACAGGATATAATTGATTTGCAAATCGCGGCATACTGTTTTTATTTACCTTTTGCGCAGCATCCCATCTGCTTTAGAAATAGGGTTACACAACACGACTCGTGCAGCAGCTGTGTATTCTCTGTCTGTATTTAGCAAGGCTGGAAAATTCCATTCAAGTCAAATTTCCCTTCTGTAGAGTCGGCTCCTTCATCTCCTCTCTGTAAATTGCAATTATTAATGGCAAACATTGACAGCTTTCTCCGCTTACCTTGTACAACACACAAATACAAGGCTGTGCTTTTCAGCCTAACCTGCCAGTTTATGTAGCTTGTTGAGGCAAGTGATGTTGAACACATTTATACAGAGAAGCTTTTAACCCTTTACCGGACAAGTAAAGTAAAACTTTATTTGGCTGCAAGGCTGAATTTTTCCTGCTGCTTGGGAAGTGTACCTGGCAGGCTCAGCAGGGTATGCAGAGCAGGCAGCAGGGAGATTTCATAGTTAAAGAGAACCCGAGGTGGGTTTGAAGAATATTATCTGCATACAGAGGCTGGATCTGCCTATACAGCCCAGCCTCTGTTGCTAACCCAAACCCCCCTAAGGTCCCCCTGCACTCTGCAATCCCTCATAAATCACAGCCACGCTGCTGTGAAACAGCTTGTCAGAGCTGGCTGTGCTTATCTCTATAGTGTCAGTCTGCTGCTCTCCCCGCCTCCTGCAGAACTCCAGTCCCCGCCTGCATCCCTTCCCTCCCTGCTGATTGGAGGGAAGGGACGGGGGCAGGGACCGGAGCTATGCAGGAGGCGGGGGAGCAGCTGAGACTGACACTACAGATGTAAACACAGCCTCACAGCACAGCTGTGATTTAAGAGGGATTGCAGAGTGCAGGGGGACCTTAGTGGGGTTTGGGATAGCAACAGAGGCTGGGCTGTATAGGCAGATCCAGCCTCTGTATGCAGATAACATTCTTTAAACACACCTCCGGTTCTCTTTAAAGAGACTCTGTAACAAAAAAAAAATTCCCCTGGGGGGGGGGGGCTGGGGGGATACTCAGCTCGGTAATGGGAAGCCTCAGGGTCCCAATGAGGCTTCCCCCTTCCCTGTAGCTGCAGGCAATCCAGCGCTGGCTTCCCCGAAGCGTGCAGCAATCCGGACTCGACAAGCCTGATAAGGCTTGATATATTTACCTTCCTGGCTCCAGCGGGGGTGCTGTTGCAGCTCTCAGCACAGAGGTTCAAGTCAGGAGGACTCGAGGAGGACGGGGGAAGCCTCAATAGGATCCGGAGTCTTCCCCCACCCGAGGTGAGTAACCCCCCAGAGGAACGCTTTCTCGTTACAGGTTTTCTTTAACTGTCCAGATGGCTGGATCGGCTTCTTCTTCCTCCAATCCTGACTTGTCTTCTCGATTCCGATTACATGACTTGAGATGTGATCGGGAACCAGACGACCATATCAGCATCACAGTGCCGCCTGGTGATGGAAGAGATGGCAGAGTATCTTCCATCACCCCTCTTTCACCACTGGGTGGTGCTGTAACACTGATGCAATCTCCTGGATCCCGATCACGTCATATTATGTGATCGGGACCCAGAAGATCTTGCCGGAATTTTAGAGCCACTGGTGGAAGAATAGACAAAGCCGCCTGGAACCGGTAACTGTAACTGCACTGGGCAGCCAAACAACAAATGCGACAGAGGCTAAGAATGCACCAGCAGCTTTCAAACAAAACATTTCATTGGAAGCTGCTATTGGGTTAAAGAGGACCTGTAGTGAAAATAACATGATGAAATTGCTTAGATTTTTATAATATTTATAACTTTATATTAATAAATTAATTACTACTGTGTTTCTGCGGTTTATCACAGGTGGTGACGTCTTTAGTCCAATCAGGTGATCTCTGTGGATTTTTTGTTTACTGAGCATTCTGAAGCCAGTACAAAATATACCTGCCCTCCCAGAATGCTTGGGGGGGGGGGGGGGGGATTACGCATGAGTATTCATCCTAGGTTGAATATCACTGGAAGGCCAGGGCTACATTTAATATACAGAAATATATAGATATAGGAAGCGTTTCTGATACTGAAACCAGGATGATTACCATAAAAGTGGGTATCCTGAATAACTACTAATAGCAGTCTCCTGAATGTCACTACAGTTTATCAGTGTCCTCTCTGTGGTTCCAATACACTCCAGTGTGGCGCTGCCCCCTCCAAAAGATCTGCGAGTCATGCTCCACGTCTGCCCATGCACAGTTCAAAGTGAACCTCCAGACTAAAAATCTACTCAGCAGAACAGAAAAGGCTTGGTGTTTCTTTAACAGTTCCACAGCATCAGAACTTTGTTTTTCTTACCCAAGCCTCATTTTTAGCTACACAGAAGGAAACTGCACAAGCATTTTTCCCCTGATGCTGTGCAAAGCATGATGGGATTTATGATGTTGTTCTCGTTCTGCTGTTTTGGTGCAAATTTGTTTGGTTTTGTTTTTTTTTTTTTATTTTGAATTTGCGATTTGAAGCCTAGCTCGCGCAGCTGGGAGGGGTGCTCAGGACACAGGACAGTTGGAACTGTGTCTCATGCTCCCTGTCACCTCCTTTCAACCAAAAAGATGGCTGCCCTCATGAAATCAAACATTTGCCTGTTCTTTTAAAACAGGGTGGGTAAGAGATTATATTACCTATCTATTTTAATTTAATTTAACATATCTAATGTAACTTAAAGCAATACTGTAGGGGGTCGGGGGAAAATGAGTTGAACCTACCCGGGGCTTCTAATGGTTCCCTGCAGACATCCTGTGCCCGCGCAGCCACTCACCGATGCAGGCCCAGTATGGTCTACATCTGTGCAGTGCGCTCCTGGTGACATCAGTTGGAACGAGGACACGGCAACGCAGGCGCAGTGGTTTTCAGACTTTAAAGTCTGAACTGAGCATATAGAAAGGTTGCCTAATAATGGTGAAGGGTTTAGATAGCCCTTAATCCTTATAAATATGAGAAATGATCATTCCGAACATATCTTAGACACGATGTCAATTTATTAGGGACATATCCTTTAAAAAGTTAAAAACAAACACATTTAAAATCCCCCAGCATTGCCTGTAAACAATACACCTCCCAACTACTAAATAATATCATTGCAGTTAATTAGAATATGGGGGTGTCCTCAAAAACAAAGTACTAGTGCCAATAGTGCAAAACAATATGCCGTATACATATATACAAATCCTGTGCAATACATTGAATAACTGACAAACTGCAAAAAGATTTATCAAAAATACAAAATTATATGCGAAACTGCAAAAACCACAAAACGATTTTTCAAAAATACAAAAACATAATGTCTGAATTCCAGAAGTGAACTAGAGGCGGGAACGGAACATCGGTGAGTGGCTGCACGGGCACAGGATGTCTGCGGAGGACCGTTAGAAGCCCCGGGTAAGTTCAACGCATCCCCCCCCCCCCTACAGTATTCATTTAATGACAGTATGTTTGTTTAGGCTGAAGTTCCCCTGTAAAGGGGAACTTCAGCCTAAACAAACATACTGTTATTAAGTTACATTAGTTATGTTAATTAGGATAGATAGGTAATGTAATCTTTTACCCACCCTGTGTTAAAAGAACAGGCAAATGTTTGTGATTCATGGGGGCTGCCATCTTTGTCATGGGGGCAGCCATCTTTTTGGTTGAAAGGAGGTGACAAGGAGCAGGAGACACAGTTCCAACTGTCCTGTGTCCTGATTACCCCTCCCAGCTGCACGCGCTAGGCTTCAAATGTCAAATTCAAAATGTAAAAAAAAAAAATTGCACCAAAACAGCAGAACGAGAACAACATCAGAAATCTCATCATGCTTTGCACAGCATAAGGGGAAAACTGCCTGGGCAGTTTTCTTCTGTGCAGCTAAAAATGAGGCTTGTATAAGAGAAACAAAGTTCTGATGCTGTGAAACTGTTAAAGAAACACCAAGCCTTTTCAGTGCTGCTGAGTCGATTTTTAGTCCGGAGGTTCACTTTAAGTCATTATGAACTGTGCATACACAGAACGCTCCTGACCATGAGGGCATGATCGGACTTAGCGCGACATACAGAGGGGCGCGGCTAATTGCTCCTGCAGGTAGATGGTAATTTCTTAGCAGTCCGTGCTCCAGAAAGAGTACAGATTCCGGGCTTGGGAAAAAGTTCTGTTTGACATTATAATCAGTTTTGAAAAATTAATTGCATACTGTGAATTGAAACAGATTATTTTTAATAACTTTAATTACAGTGTGAGTGATAGAGGAATAGCAGTTTAATGAGAAGTAATTCATAACCTATATCGTTATTGCATCATTAACCTCCTCTGGTGACTTAGCGATACACATTCCTGCATTGTACTACGCGCCTATCTCCCTCCATACGTCACATCGCTTAATACAGCTACAAATAAGCAGACAGTAATTACCCTTATCCCATCACAATTATTTATATGCTTCTTTTTGCTCAGGCAGTAAATGAGTTATTTTCCTTCTCTCGCAAACTGCCCAACCATGAGAATATTTCTCTCCTGAACACAGCATGTGGCAACAATATAATCGTATTATGTGCAACCAATGAATGGCAAAGCAATAATCTGCAAGATCAGAAGACCCCAAATAGTGATGGTCAAGTAGATGCAAATAACTTCGAGTTGATGCTAATTAAGGCCCGGTTCACATTAGCGTTCACTATCCGGATTTTCCGGATCTGATCCGGACCGCATACTGTACAAACGGAACGTACGTTCCGCATAGCAATGTAAAGTCTATGCGGACGTTCACACGTGTCCGTTCCATACAGTACGGAGCCGGACCGGATCCGGACCCGGACCCAGGACTCTTTTCCAACATGCGCTATTTTTTGGGTCCGGATCTCCGGCCCACGCACCCGGACCTGAGCCTGACAGCACCATCCGGAACACAGAAACCAGTGGGGAACGGAAGGCACAGAACACACTGGAGACAAACACCGGACGTTCTACCCCACTTCCTATGTGTATCCAAGCGGCCATTTCGGATGGGGACACATGGGCCAAGCATGTCTGGGGTGGAGCAGCAGTGACAGACGTGCTGGAGCTGTTTGGCAGAATGTCGGAGGTGGAGGTGAGGCCTGCAGCGGAGGAACCTGATTCTACAGGTGCACCAGGTGCACCTTCTGCTGACCCCAACATTTTTTTATTTAAATTTAACTATTTTTTGCCCACGGATCCGGATTGCAGCCTGATGCATGCCTGATACAAACGGACCAGATCTGGATCGGAACCGTACGGTTCTGATCAGGATCAGGTCCTGATCCGATCAGGATCTGGTCCGTTTACTTGCCAAAACGCAAGTGTGAACAGGGCCTTAGGCAGCTTGAAAATAAACCAATCAAATTTTACCTCAGCAGGATTTGATTGGTTCATTTTCAAGCTGCATAAATGTGCATAAAAATTTGCGTAAATGTGCATCAACTCGGTTATTTGCATCTACTTGATCATCACTACCTCCCAAATAAGCCAGAGAAGTGTAAATCTGCCTCCAATCAGCGTACTTGTTTTTAAAAGACTACAGATACCCATCAATGATACAATCTTCATTGTACAATCTTACTAAATCTATGTAGTGGAAGGGTAAACTGAGTGAATATACTTTGAATGGATATATTAGGTAGCTTCTCATATTACAGAGAAGTGCTAAGATTGTACAATCAAGATTGTATCATTAATGGGTATTGGCTGGGCATGGCACAGAACTGGATCGGAACCTACTAAATACTGCAACCTAACTTAGCTTTTTCAATACTCACCCCTGCTGCTTCTTTCTGCAGATATTTACACGAGCACCTTCCACCACTCCTGCTGCTTCTCTGCACATCTCTACACTGGCTCCTCCCACCACTCCTCATCTGCTGATCCTCTCTGCAGATATTTACACTAGCACCTCCCACCACTCCTCTGCTGCTGTTCTGCAAATCTCTACACTGGCTCCTCCCACCACTCCCCACCTGCTGCTCCTCTTTGCAAGTCCACACACGAGTCTATACACTGGCCCCTCCCACCACTCCGCATCTGCTGCTCCTCTCTGCAAAAATCTCTACACTGGCCCCTCCTACTTCTCTCTGCAGAGCTGTACACGTGCTCCTCCTACTGCTCCTCTCTGCTCCTCTCTACACTGGCTCCTCCTACTGCTCCTCTCTGCGAATTTCTACACTGGCTCCTCCCACCACTCCGCATCTGATGCTACTCTCTACGAATCTCTACATTGGCTTCTTCCACCACTCTGCTACGCCTAGCTGCAAATGGATGTGTGTATTTGGCTTAAACGCCATAGGCAGGGTGGGGGGCTGGCTCTTGCAAAACAAAATTAGCCTAGATGTGGAGAAAGTATAAATCCAGCCTTGCATACAGCCTTCTCCCCCAGAGCAGTCTGGGAGATCATGTGATCTTCACCTGCTCACCTCAGATGGGGAAAAAACATTCCACAGTGATTCATCTTGCCAGCAGTTGAGATGCCGGGGTCCTGGATAATTTATTTTTTAACCATCCCTGAGAAATGTATCAATTTAAATTGAGGGTTGGACTAGGTCTTACACTGGACAAACACTAATTAAATAATTTACTAATGAACATTGTTAAAGAAGCTATTTTATGTTATTAAGTTACATACAGCAAAGTTTCTCTTGAACATCAGTGTAAAGTACTGACTAGTGTGGTACGTCTCTCCTGAAATAGGACTTTTCCCATTAATTTAAATGGGTATTTGAAGGCGTTTAGAGAGACAGCTTGCTCAGAAGTTGTGGAGAGAGTATTTAAGGACAGATGGCGGAACACAAATTTCTGTTTAGCATTTTATTGCAACAGTTGCAGAAGCTAATACAAAAAAATAGCTACATGCAATAGTAGGATGTGAACTTCAGCCAGTGTTTACATTGATAGAATGCACACTTACGTGCGGGGCAGTCTCTGGCATACATGGAATCCAGGCACCTGTGACTTAAAGGGATACTGTAGGGGGGGTCGGGGCAAAATGATTTAAAGTTACCTGGGGCTTCTAATGGTCCCCCGCAGGCATCCTGTGCCCACGCAGCCACTCCCCAATGCTCTGGCCCCGCCTCTGGTTCACTTCTGGAATTTCAGACTTTAAAGTCTGAAAACCACTGCGCTTGCGTTGCTGTGTCCTCGCCCCCCCTGATGTCACCAGGAACGTACGGCGCAGGCACAGACCATACTCGGCATGCGCAGTACCCTCCTGGTGACATCAGCGGCAATGAGAACACGGCAACGCAGGCGCAGTGGTTTTCAGACTTTAAAGTCTGAAATTCCAAAAGTGAACCAGAGGCGGGGCCGGAGCATTGGGGAGTGGCTGCGTGGGCACAGAATGTCTGTGGGGGACCATTGGAAGCCCCGGGTAACTTTAACTCATTTTCCCCCGACCCCCCTACAGTATCCCTTTAAGGTGCGTACACCCATGCGACTATAGTCGTTTGAAGCGATCATTCCCCGATCATTTCAAACAACGATTGTTTAATAAAAAAGCAGCCAACGACCATTAAGTCTAACGAAGGACGAGCTAGATCGTTAAAAACGAACAATCTAGCTTGGTGGATTTTTTCCAACGATGATCGTTTGCAAAAGTAGTACATCGTTGGAAACTGTCATTCGTACTAGGCTTGACATGCGCATTTCGCTATTTCTCCATGGAACTTTTCATTTTTATGCGCAAGCGCAATAGTTGCTTTGCGTGATGTAACGTTCGTTCTAACTATCAGATCGTTACACACCTTTAAAAACTAACTCTACTTAGGTCGTTCTTTCGTCAATTAGAAGTTCGTTCGTCGTTCACAATGAACGATCGTTGTCGCATGTGTGTACGTAGCTTTACAGTACACTACTTATTTAATAGAGCTGCACCTGACAGGACCAGGCCCGGTCCTCCCATGATGCCAAGTGAGGAGACTTCCTCAGGCGGCAGAAGTCTGTGGGGAAGCACCAGGCAGAAACAGGAAGTGCCTGGCCAACCTATACTGGGAGCAACTGTACCTGGCTAACCTATACTGGAGGCAACTGTACCTAGCTACCAATACTGGGGGCACATAGCTACAACACTGCACATGGACGCAGTGGAGAGGGGGGGGGGGGGGACACCCATACACTTGGTCAATCGTCGGGAAAACTAACACCATTACTGCCACGCACTCAAATCGAGCTCTTGTGACTGAGATTTCCCCAATGCCCGATCGATTCTTCCTCTTTTGGCTGTAAATCGTTCAAAAGCTTGATGGGGCGGCCATGTGGCGGCACTGATTTTACTCTGATTCGGTAACATTATCGGATCGGAGAGTTGACCAGTCCGTGAAATCAAGTGATGTATGGGAACTCTAACGATCACCACTAGAGACTGTGGGAATTATAGTGCCTTGCCCAACAGTAAGCATCATCTGTTCCTCCCATTAGCCTTGTTACTGTTATAACAGGGAGTTTAAAGGACACTTGAAGTGAGAGGTTTATGGAGGCTGCCGTATTTCCTTTTAAGCAATACCAGTTGCCTGGCTGTCCTGCTGATCCTCTGCCTCTAATACTTTTAGCCATACACCCTGAACAAGCATGCAGCAGATCAGGTGTTTCTGACATTATTGTCAGATCTGACAAGATTAGCTGCATGCATGTTTCTGGAGTGATTCAGATACTACTGCAGCCAAATAGATCAGCAGGGCTGCCAGGCAACTGGTATTGCTTAATAAGAAAAAAAAATATGGCAGCCCCGTTAACTTCTCACTACAGTTGGCTTTTAATGATGATTCTGAGATCATCATATTATTCAAAACTATTTTAAGGTATCTACAAGTTGTATATTTTAATATCAGAGCCTGATGGGAAGAAGAACAAGTGGTTTGTGGGCAATTCTCCAAGAGCTCTGAGTGCCTCTGTAACTGCAATCACTGATATAACGATTGTACACAACCTGGAGCAGTCTCTGAACGTTCTTTGCTTCTCTGACAGTCCTATGTGAACATCTCTGCCTGTTCATTGAAGGCTTTGACTCTTCGGAGAAGATATGTGATTGAATATTTCAGTGGAATGATTCTGTTAGCCGATGTATGGGGGAGGGGGGAGGAAGGAGGGGGGGTCTCATGCTGCTGTTTAGCCTCCTCGTTAGACGAACCACTGAGTGACAGCTCGGCTAACAGTGTGAGGAGCTCTTTAGTGCCGTTCGACTTTGACATTCTAATCAGAGCCTCATTAGGGTCAGCGTACGCGTCCAGCGTTCAATGAGAGCGAGCTGAGGGATCTTCGGACTCTAATGCTGAAGGCTTTCATGTCTCTGTTGTACCATCACATCGACCCTCATCTCTAGGAAGAGTCTTCACTAGCATGCCAGACTGTTGTGCCTGTTCTCGCCATCACACA
This sequence comes from Hyperolius riggenbachi, assembly GCF_040937935.1. Classification (NCBI taxonomy): domain Eukaryota; kingdom Metazoa; phylum Chordata; class Amphibia; order Anura; family Hyperoliidae; genus Hyperolius; species Hyperolius riggenbachi. The sequence continues at coordinate 660,567,671 of NC_090646.1, forward strand.
CGTGTGACATGGAGGAGGGGTGGGGAAAGGCGAGGGTGGGGGGGAATCGCGGTCCTCTATAAGTAAGACTGGAGGCAGTAAGCAGCTGGAGAGGAGGAGCACACCGTTGCTTTCCTCCCATTTACTGTTCGGTTTTCTTCGGATGATTTGCCGTCGGAATGCTGCAAGTTCCCCTGGCCGGCGAGCCAAGCGTTAACTGGATTACTGTGGGTTCGGTGGATGTCCGACGGGGGTTTACAACTACCGCGTTGTTGGTGGCTGATCTGATAGTTCTGTGCATGTTGCCGGCACAGCTGGATACTTGGGCTCGGAATTGAGACCTTCCGAGAAGATGAATCGTCTCCTGGTCTACCGTCTCGCTGCCTCACCTGTCATTGGCTGAAGGGTGCGGTGAGGCAGCCCTGGACTTAATTTCTCCGAAAGGAAAAGTTTTCTGTGTTGCCTGTATTCTCTCTTAACGTGGTGTTGGGTGTGGGGACTCCCAAGGTAAGTGTGCTGTCCTAAGAGGAGAAGGTGGACCTACCTTACCAGGACGTGGTTGAAGATCCAAGAACATCTATTAGGTGTGTTTGTTGTGTTTCTATTTTTTCTGGTCATTCCAGACAAAGTGTTACTGATCTTTAAAGGGTCGTTCAACCCAAAGAAGATATTTCAGTCCTAGCTGGAGTCCGAGGAGGGACACTGTCACCTGCTGTCATCCTGTGGCTGATTTTTCAAGACCGAGAAAGATCAGAGAAAACTCAAACAGTGAAGTGGTTTCCCAGAGCAACCAATCAGGTTTGAGCTGTGAGGATCCCGATTGGTTGCTCTAGGCAGCTGCTTTTGGTATCATTTCCACTGGTCTTGACAAATCAACCCCAGAGACTATCGCATTGACCTTCTCTGCCATGTTTCCTACCTGCCGTTCACTACCTGGTCTCCTCCCTTTTCCCGCTGTTGCGTTATCTATAATGCGGACTTCTGGGTTCTCCATAAAGATGTGTATACTCCTTTGCAGGAGTCTCACCAAGACAGACCTCAGGACTGGTTTTCCACTGTGAACTGAATTTCAGTTTTTGGCGGACCGATCCTTTCAATCTCTATCTCGTGTGTTGATTCAACACAACGTTGGTTTGCTGGGACTGTTGCACATGCGGCTACTGTTACTGTTTTTAGGTAAACAATCGTAACTCAGAAGTGACCAGAGACCTTTAACCCTTTACTGTCAGACAGAATGAAACCCTCAGTGGTCGAAAATGCTGAAATATAGACATACTTATCACCTGTGGCGGCAGTGGAGAATGTAGCGCAGACTGTGAAACGAGCGTTTGTGATTTAGATGGTGCATCATTATGGATGGAATTCACGCATAGCTCAAGCGGCTGCAATAATTCAGCCGATGGGATCTTGGGATTTCTTATTAAAGTGAGGCTAGTTCAAAGGGACCTTTTATGGGATTATTGAGCGGCAGTTTATCAGCCTCTGCAGAATACAGGCTGGTATTGCTGTTTCTTGTCTTATCTACCGATACACGGTGACCAGTCATGCTGATATCACATTACATCGGCAGGGCTGGGATATCAACACATCAGCAAATCAACAAGTCAGTTCTTGAAGGTGTTGTGTTGGAAGCAGGAAAAATGGGCAAACCTAAGGTTAAGGGACTAGAGGCTTGATTCAGTAAATTGCACTAAACCTACCCTGCACAAGTAGCGCGGGATAAAATTAGCATGTGCACACTACATGCGGTACTGTTAGCACATCGTGTTCTTTAGTTACGCGCGATCCTGCTAAATGCTGCGCAATAGTGCTGTAACGCAACAGCAATACTTCACTAACACGGCCGCTACAGTACTATTTAGAAGGATCATGGGTAACTAAAGAGCGCACACTAGGCTGATGGGACTGTGCGTATAGTGCGATAATTTTATCCCGCACTGCTTGTGCGCGGTAGGTTTAGTGCAATTTAGTGAATCAAGCTGATTGATCCGGGCTAAATTGTGATGGATGGACGACTGGGTCAGAGCATTTCCGCAACAACGGGTCTTGTGTGGTGTCCCTGGTGTGCAGTGGTTAGTAGGATGGCCAAACTTCAGTTTTGCGTTTTGCCACTGGAGAAAGGGTTAATGCCCATTTTACACTAGCAGGGTAAGGCCCCTTTTACTCTTAGCCTTTGTTTGTGTTGCCCTCTTTTGCTGCAAAGAAATCAAAGCCTATAGAGACTTGCGGTGCACCCGAAGTGTCAACAACAAGTATCAACAGCGCGTTACCGCAAGCACCATGCTTAATGCTCGGTGCAGGCCCGTCCTTACATCACTGAAGCCTATAGGCAAAGATGTCCTGGCACTCTAGAATTCGCTGTCCGTGAACCTAGAAACCTCAGCTGGACCGTACCGCAAGTATGCTGGCTGTCCCAGCTGCCACTTCTCCCTTACTTCACTTGCCCATCATAGGTAGCTACAGGTGCCCCTTAGTATTAGGTAGCCAGAGGAAGATCTATCCTAAATATTAAGTAGCTAGTGGTGCCCCCAACTATTGGGTAGCTAGAGGTGCCCCTGACTTGAAGGGATATGTGGTCAGTGGAAAGCTGAGGGCTGGGTGAGTAATCTTTCATTTACTCTCCGCTCAGGACTCTGCATAGGTAAGACAGAAGGGAGGCACTTGGGGAGGAGAGTGAGCCGCCTTTCTATCTCCAAGCGTACAGTGCCTTATGGGAAATCCGGCTCTGGCACGGTGCTTGGGGTATGGAAGTCCATGGGTGACGCACATAGAGGAAATGAGGCGTGGACTGACGGGAGTCCCAATGATTTACTTCCTACCCAGCAGGGAGTACACCATGGAGCGGGGGGTCAGTGCCATGCATATGATCCTGTTGGCGCACTCTTCTGCAAGTTCATATGTTTGCGTTGCGGGGGGATACGGCAGAGGCATTGCAGCCCCACCACAATGCCAAAAAATAAAATGGGTTTTAAACGAGTCTAAAAAACCTGAAGGGGAAAAACAATGCTCTAAATGAGTAAAGAGAAGCCTCTGGCTAATCTAGAGGCTTCTCCAGTCCCCTTGCCTCCACCGATCACTGGGACCCACTGAACCTCTTTGAGAAAAGCTTGCTGCAGAGTGGGTGCGGCAACGCTCCGATCCGCGAACAGGAGGACACCTGTGCAGTAGCATGGAGCCACCTATACTGCAGTCTACCTGGGGCACTCAAATGCTGCGGGGTACATTTGGCTACCATTACTGAAGGACTGCTTGGTACTGGGGGACCTTTGTGGCTGCTCAAAATTGGTGTGTGGGGGAGGGGCACAAAGGTGCCTTATCATTTTCTTTTGGGGGCAGACCCTAACTAAAACTTTGCTATGGGGCTCATGATTTATAACTCCCCCCCCTCCCCTTCCCGCTACACAACATTAGGGTTATAATGTTTTTTTTTTAGAATGTATTGGCTGCGAAGCCCCGTTTACACTGGGGATCGCAAAAATCACGAGCATTTTGTTTGCGATGGGGATTTTTTTTTTTTTTGCATTTTTTTTTGCAAATTTTTACTGGACAAGTTCATGTTTTCTGAGTGATCACGACTTTTTAACTTTTGAATTGCAATTGCTCTAAAATCGTGAAAAAACACTGCATACGCCGCATTTTCATTTATAGCAAAATGCCGCCGATCGCTGCAGTAATATAGTTTTAATTACCCCAGCGCTTTTCAAAGGACTAGCAATCGCCACCGATTCCGAAATCTGCGGAAAACTCCCCGTTGTGAACGGGCCCTTAATGTAGAGTATGTATTGTGCGGTTCTCCTGCCGGGTTAGGTAAACCATTTACAGCATCTTTTACATGCACTTTATCTGTATCGGATTTCATCACCGCAGGACGTGAAAGCGTGTGCTGAACTGCATGTCCCAGCATGCCTCTTTCACAGAATCCCAGCTTGCTCCGTCTTACGTGGGGAGTGTAAATGGCACACGCGGGACGTTCCCTGCTATGAGACGCAATTAGTCGCTGGGAATCTCCCGCGAGCATTTCCATTACAGCGGCCAGGCTGGTTGGCAAAGGCGGCGATGTCGCTCTGTTGCCAGCTGATATGTTCCTGCCAGCCTTCCGGCGAGGGAAGGGGCGGCAGCGCTGGGCTTGATAAAACACACGGCAGTGTGCAGGATCATCTAACAGGCAACCTGAGCAGGTGCTTAGGGCCAGGTGGGTGGGGGGGGGGGGGGGGGGGTGCCCACATCTACTACCTTGCCTAGGACCACATTACAACTTAATCCATCTCTGGCTGAGCGGGCAGCAGTATCTGTGCCCCGGCCCCCAAAGCATCCTCCAACCTGAGGTCTGTGTAGTGATCCACATTGCAAAAACTATAGGCACAGGAGAATACCATAGCAATCAGCCAATACAATGTTACTGTAATGTAATCTGTTTGCCAGAGATTGATTGGTTGCAGAGGGCAGGGGTGGGCCTGTACAGGGGAGTGTGTGTGTGTGTGGGGGGCTAATTGGCTGTAGAGGGCAGGGGAGTCCTGTACAGGGGGGTGGGGCTGATGGGCTGCAGATGGTGGGGAGGCCTGTACAGATAGGGAGGGGGGGAGCTTGATTGGCTGCAGAGGGCAGGGGTGGGCCTGTACAGGTGTGTGTGTAGGGGGGGGGGCTAATTGGCTGTAGAGGGCAGGGGAGGCCTGTACGGGGGGGGGGGGGGGGGAGGGACTGATAGGCGGCAGAAGGTGGGGAGGCCTGTACAGGTAGGGAGGGGGAGGCTCTTGATTGGCTGCAGAGGGCAGGGGCGGGCCTGTACAGTTGTGTGTGGGTGTGAGGGGGGGCTAATTGGCTGTAGAGGGCAGGGGCGGCCTTTACGGGGGGGGGGGGGCTGATAGGCTGCAGACAGTGGGGAGGCCTGTACAGGTAGGGAGGGGGAGGAGCTTGATTGGCTGCAGAGAACAGGGGAGGTCTGTACAGGTGCGGAAGGGGGAGGGTCAATTCCCTTGGGGTCAACAATTTATGGAACAATGTTGTACAGCCACATCCCTAGCCTTAAGGCTAGCAATGCGTTTTGTTGCCGTGGAGGGGAACGGAACAACTATGATCATTGCACGATGGTGCGGGTTCCATCAGTTTGAAAGGGGAGGGAGGTTGGTTTAGTTTGAAATAACAATGTGATGGAATGTGCTCGGCATAGGAGGTCCTTAAGGATCCGAGCAAATGGATCCATAACCACTACCCACCACACCCGAGCAGGATTGATACCGATCCTGCTGTACACACAGAACAATCATCTGCTGAAACGGTCGTTATAGGAGACAACCATCACGTGTGTATGTACCTTTAGACTCAAAACTCTTCGCCCTAGCCAGTTATACGCCTGCCCTAACTTCATATTGTAAAATTGGCCTACCCTGTTATCTACCTTTCCTGACTTCAGCCTGTGACTGTGACCCAGCTTGTTATCCTCCCTTTCCTGACCTCTGTCTTTGAACTCAACCCAACCGGTTATTCACCTACCCTGACCTTGGTCTGTGATGTTGACCTAGCTTGTTATCCACATTCCTTTACATCAGCCTGTGACTTCAACCTAAGCTTTTATAGACCATCCTGGTCCTTTGCCTGTGATTTTGACCTTGCCTGTTATCCACCTAGCCTGACCTCGGTCTGTGAACTCGACCCAACTGGTTATCCACCTAGCCTGACCTCGGTCTGTGAACTCTACCCAACTGGTTATCCACCTGCCCTGACCTCGGTCTGTAAACTCGACCCAACTGGTTATCCACATGCTCGGACGTCAGCCTAGCCCGTTATTTACAGTCCCTGATGTTAGTCTGTGAAATCACCCAAGCCTTTATACTGTACATCTTTCCTTTTCTCAGCCTGTGGTTTTAACATAGCCTGTTATCCACCTGCCCTTTCCTCAGTCCTTGACTTCAACCAAGCCTGTTCTCCTCCTGCCCCAACCTAGTGAATTAAAAATAAACCATACAGTGAATTAGGACCATTAGGCTATCAGGCCCTTAGCCACTGACAAAAGTGTTAATTTACAAGTGGCCCCAGATAAAAGGGGGTAAGAAACTTACAGTAAACCTGAACTGAGTAAACTTATTTAAAATAAACACATGACGTAGCTGCAAATGAATATTACATACTAACCTCACCTTCAGTTCCTCTCAGAAGCTCACCATTTTCCTTTTACAAAGATTCCTTCTAGTTCTGAATGTTGTCAGAACTGAAATATATCAGTTGCTGTCAGTTATAACTGAAAGGTCAACTGATGAGCAAGGTTCTTACAGATTTCCTTAAAGGACCACTATTGAGAAAAAAGTAAGCAGTTAAAATCTGATAGAACCGAGTCTGACAGGTTTTGGGCCAGTCCATCTCTTCATAGAGATTCTCAGGGTTTTCTTTTTGTACAGCATTTCCTGAACAGCAGTTTAAAGAGAACTAGAGATGAAATAAAGAAAAGCTTTTATACATACCAGGGGGCTTCCTCCAGCCCCATCCGCACGGATCGCTCCCACGCCGCCGTCCACCGCTGTCTGCATCTACGAGAACCGGCTCCCCGCTCTTCCGTCAGTCGGAGCCAGTCTAGCATAGAAGTGCGCTCTTAGCGTATCTTCTCCTGCGCAGCCTGGCTCCGATGACGTCAGTGACGGGAGCCGGTTCTCGTAGTTGCGGGCAGCGGTGGATGGTGGCGTTGGAGCGATTTGTGCAGATGGGGCTGGAGGAAGCCCCAGGTATGTATAAAAGCTTTTCTTTATTTCATCTCTGGTTCCCTTTAACTGCAAAAATAGTAAGATACCAGCCAGCCTCCCTACTCACTTGCAGACCATTGTAGCCCCTTACACACTCCAATGAGTTCTGGTTCACCATGAGCCTGCTGGTTAGTCTGTACCTCGCTGTATATCTATAAATGCTGTTAAAAACCAAGAAAACCCTTAGAAGCCCCCATGAATAGATGGACTGGCCCAAAACCTGTCGGTTCTGTCAGATTTTAATGGTTTGCTTTTTTTTTTGGAGTGGTCTTTTAAAGGACAACTGAAGTGAGTGGCATATGGAAGCCGCCATATTTATTTCCTGTTAAACAATACCACTTGCCTGGCAGCCCTGCTGATCTATTTGGCTGCAGTAGTGTCTGAATCACACCAGCAACAAGCATGCAGCTAATCCTGTCAGAAACACCTGATCTGCTGCATGCTTGTTCAGGGGCTATGGCTAATAGTATTAGAGGCAGAGGATCAGCAGGACAGCCAGGCAACTGGTATTGCTTAAAAGGAAATAAGTATGGCAGCCTCCGTATACCTCTTGCTTCAGTTGTCCCCCACCTAACCTCCCTCCACCCTATCGCAATACTAGCGCCCATCTCCTCCCCCAAATGATTCCCACCTTGAGAAATGCAAAATCCTGGTATCAGCGGCCCAAATTATCACAGTTGTTGCTTTGGTTGTCATAGCTGAATGTCAGCAAGTAACCACCCAACCAGCCTTCCCCTCTCAGGCCTGCAATCAAAGCTAAACCCCCAGATAAACCCTCTGGATACACCCCCTACCTGATGGGATCCATGGATGCTGCTGATGTACAAGTCTCAGCAGCTCCTGGGGATGGCTGTCCCAGTAATGTCCTCTGGATACACCCCCTACCTGATGGGCTCCATGGTTGCTGCTGATGTACAAGTCTCAGCAGCTCCTGGGGATGGCTGTCCCGGTAATGTCCTCTGGATACACCCCCTACCTGATGGGCTCCATGGGTGCTGCTGATGTACCAGTCTCAGCAGCTCCTGGGGATGGCTGTCCTGGTAATGTCCTCTGGCTACACCCCCTACCTGATGGGCTCCATGGATGCTGCTGATGTACCAGTCTCAGCAGCTCCTGGGGATGGGTGTCCCGGTAATGTCCTCTGGCTACACACCCTACCTGATGGGCTCCATGGATGCTGCTGATGTACAAGTCTCAGCAGCTCCAGGGGATGGTTGTCCCTGTAATGTCCTCTGGATACACCCCCTACCTGATGGGCTCCATGGATGATGCGGATGTACAAGTCTCAGCAGCTCCTGGGGATGGTTGTCCCGGTAATGTCCTCTGGATACACCCCCTACCTGATGGGTTCCATGGATGCTGCTGATGTACAAGTCTCAGCAGCTCCTGGGGATGGTTGTCCCGGTAATGTCCTCTGGATACACCCCCTACCTGATGGGCTCCATGGATGCTGCTGATGTACCAGTCTCAGCAGCTCCTGGGGATGGCTGTCCTGGTAATGTCCTCTGGCTACACCCCCTACCTGATGGGTTCCATGGGTGCTGCTGATGTACAAGTCTCAGCAGCTCCTGGGGATGGGTGTCCCGGTAATGTCCTCTGGCTACACCCCTTACCTGATGGGCTCCATGGATGCTGCTGATGTACAAGTCTCAGCAGCTCCTGGGGATGGTTGTTCCGGTAATGTCCTCTGGATACACCCCCTACCTGATGGGCTCCATGGGTGCTGCTGATGTTCAACGCTCAGCAGCTCCTGGGGATGGCTGTCTCGGTAATGTCCTCTGGATACACCCCCTACCTGATGGGCTCCATGGATGCTGCTGATGTTCAACGCTCAGCAGCTCCTGGGGATGGGTGTCCTGGTAATGTCCTCTGGATACACCCCCTACCTGATGGGCTCCATGGATGCTGCTGATGTACCAGTCTCAGCAGCTCCTGGGGATGGTTGTCCCGGTAATGTCCTCTGGATACACCCCCTACCTGATGGGCTCCATGGATGCTGCTGATGTACAAGTCTCAGCAGCTCCTGGGGATGGCTGTCCTGGTAATGTCCTCTGGATACACCCCCTACCTGATGAGCTACATGGGTACTGCTGATGTACCAGTCTCAGCAGCTCCTGGGGATGGCTGTCCTGGTAATGTCCTCTGGATACACCCCCTACCTGATGGGCTCCATGGATGCTGCAGATGTACGAGCTTCAGCAGCTCCTGGGGATGGCTGTCCCGGTAATCCTCCAGAACCAGGTTCATTTAATCAAGCCTTGTAAGCAGCAGAGCTGCGGATCGCAGCAAGGTGAGCCATGGCAACCAGGGCGGTGGAGAAATAACGATGCTGTGGCTCTGACATTGCAAGAAGGTCAGAGAGTTCTGGCTGTGTTGTGTTATGACCCAGTCCCAGTCTCTTGAGACAGTCTCGCGTCATGCTGCAGTATCTCTTCCGGTGAATTTCTGACCCCTGCCTCTGAAGTGGGCTAACTATTTACATGATAAACCATACCTCCCAACTTTTTAGGAAAAGTGAGACACTTAAGCCACGCCCCTGACACAACCCTGGCACCGCCCCCTAGTCATGCATACCATAAAGATGTTATAAGAAAAATATGTTTAATAATGCAGACCTGGTCCTTTCTATCCTGGATCATTTCCCTTCATATTTACACATGGAAATAATAAATATATCTATTTAAAGGATGGGAATAAAGTTTAGAGTCAAATTAACACATTTTTCAGTAGAAAAATACATCTGTTTACACAAATCTGTACAAGTCCTGAAAGAGGGACAAATGAGGAGGTAAGAGGGACAGAGGGGCTGGGTCCCCAAAGAGGGACTGTCCCTCCAAATGAGGGACAGTTGGGAACTATGCATAAACTATAACAAGATGCATGTATCCTGGGCCTAAAATGCAGGTGTTAAAGAGGGGTGGTCAATTGGATGCAAAGTATTCGCAGTTGATGCAATGATTATTCAAATTTTGCATGCAAATGGACCAATCGAATTGCACCTGGGCAGGATTTAATTTTCAAGCTGCATACATTTGCATGCGCAGGTGTGGTCCGCTCATGCATGGAGGAATTTCCCTCTGTGCACCAGCACATCACTCTACTGCGCATGCTCGGGCTGTACGCACGGATGCACAGAGCCAGTGTACTAATCCACAGTTCCCACCCACTGCGTTGGATCGGTAAACTGTGGAAGAACTCGGAAAAACTCTGGGCCACCCACAGGCTTCCCACTACCGGGGTAAGTATCAAACCTAATTTTAAAACTCACTTCAGGATTGCTTGTCAGATGTGACAAGATTAGCTGCATGCATGTTTCAGGTGTAATTCAGCCACTACTGCAGCCAAAGAGGCCAGCAGGGCTGCCAGGCAACTGGTATTGTTTAACAGGAAATGAATATGGCTGCCGCCATATTCTTCTAACTTCAGTTGTCCTTTAAAGCCTGCATTTTATTCTAACAATGATCCTTTCCAGGTCTGACAAGATTTTGTCAGAACTGAAACATATTAATTGCTTTCAGTTATATATTTGTTGCTGTCAGTTATAACTGAAAGGACAACTGATCTGCAGGGTAATGTCCATGTTTCCCTATGGCTCAAGTGGACGATACTGTGTTTAACGGTGCACTGACCCAGAAGCTGTTACAGGGTCGCTGCCATTTTTAATCACAGTGAACATACAGCATGCAGGAGAGGAGAAATAGAGTGATGAGTAGACTATGTAGGAGGTAAGTATGACACATGTATGTTTATTTTGACTTTTAATGTTCAGTTCAGGTTTGCTTTAAATACAGATTGTGGTTGATGTATGATATAATGAATTTGTCCATACACTTTTGTGGCCCTGCTGCCCCCTCTGTTCTCCAGCCGTCACTCCTAATTGGCTGTGTTACATTAACCCCTGTGTGGCTGGAGTGATGTACTCCCCCCCCCCCCCCAGCTTGTAGGCAGAATTTGCCATAATCCTCCGCCGCAAGTCGTTAGGGCTCAATTACCCTTCTCTCTGTTTCCCGGGCAGCGCGCTCAGCCCCCTCTTCTTCCGAAGGGCGTACCGTGACTGTGCACCCTCATCAGCTGCTCAGCGTCCCCCCGTCCGTCACTCCGGCTAACCCAGCAGCTGGGATGCATGTCGTGTACGAATGATTAAACTCATCGGATTAGATCCTCGCAGCCTCCGCCGCCGGCCGCCAGTGTCACTTCGCACATTTTCCCACAAATGACAAATGCAGAGAGAAGTGTTACAGAATGTCCCCTGGATACACTGAATTGTGGCGGCTGTACCGAGCTGCAATGCCAAGACCGAGTATCGAGGGGAAGAGCGGAGTGATGAGTGCTAGAGATACGTTTACTGAATCTGCCCGGCTAGCTTGCTGCAATGCCAAGACCGAGTATCGAGGGGAAGAGCGGAGTGATGAGTGCTAGAGATAGGTTTACTGAATCTGCCTGACTAGCTTACTGCAATGCCAAGACCGAGCATCGAGGGGAAGAGCAGAGTGATGAGCGCTAGAGATAGCTTTACTGAATCTGCCTGGCTAGCTTGCTGCAATGCCAAGACCGAGCATCGAGGGGAAGAGCGGAGTGATGAGTACTAGAGATAGCTTTACTTAATCTGCCTGGCTAGCTTACTGCAATGCCAAGACCGAGCATCGAGGGGAAGAGCAGAGTGATGAGTGCTAGAGATAGCTTTACTGAATCTGCCCGACTAGCTTGCTGCAAACACAACTAGCCAGGAAGCCTCTGGCCTATTCATAGATTAGGTCAGTTTGGTACGGTGTGTTAAAGGACACCTGAAATGAGAGGGATGTGGAGGCTGACATTTATATTTCCTTTTAAAGAGACACTGTAACGTAAAAAAGTGCCCCTGGGGGGTAATTGCCTCGGGAGGGGGAAGCCTCTGGATCCTATTGAGGCTTCCCCTGTCCTCCGTCCCACGGTGGTCTCACTGGGCCCCTCCCAAAACAATTTGTCGTGCGGTGACGCAGGCGCAGTAGTGCCTGCAATATTTACCTTCCCCGGCCCCAGTGCAGGCGCAGTAGCGGCTCCCCAATGGACTAAGGCAGAAATAGCCGATCCCGATCGGGTCCGCTCCACTGCGCAGGAAACCTGCACCGGATCCCACACTGGAGCTGGGAAGGTAAATATTTACATGCCCGCTGTACGGAGGGGCCCAGTGAGACCACCACTGTGTGTGTGACGGCTGGGGTGGGAGGGATGGGGGAGGAGCATCTTACTCTAATAGCAATCAGTGTGTGACGGGTGGGAGGGATGGAGGGGCGCACTTTGGTGGCTCAGCCCTGGCTGCTGAAGGACCTTGTCTCGACTCAAAGATCCAGTAAATGATACCTACGTCATATCCATCATTTACCACCTTGTCACAATGCCTCATTAGATATTCGATTAGCAGAGATCTCATGTAATTTTAGTTGTAAGTTTATTTTCACTTCAGATTCCCTTTAAAGATGGCCACATTGCAGTCTATGGGCCTGAATGATCAGCCTCCCCCTCTCGGGTGTGGGGGGGGGGGGGGGGGGGCGCGTCATATGGTAATATTTTTGCAGGCAGAGAAGGGGAGACGGATGTGAGAGAGGAGCTGCCAATATCACTCATTCCCATTCTTCCCTCCACTGCTCTCTGTATGAGTGTTGTGGGGGTCAGTGGTGCTGGGGACTGGAGAGGGCCCTAACCAGGTGCCCTGTGGTAATGGGTACTGCCCCCAATTTTTACTTTAAGGTTTTCAGTTCATATCTTTTTTGTAAAGCAAACCTGAGCTGAAAAATAAAAGCAAACCCACCCGTGTAGTCTACTAGTAAACCTCTTCCTCCTCTCCTGCATCCTGTTTGTCCACTGTGATGGATGGAATTCTCTGTCTCCCATTTCAAAAATGGTGATGACCCTGTAGCAGCTTCCAGATCAGCACTACTTTAAACAGTAATATCACTTGAGTCACAGAAAAACATGGACATTACCTTGCACATCAGTTGTCCTTTCAGTTATAACTGACAGCAACTGATGTAGTGGAAAAGGGCACTAAGGCCTTCAACCTCCTGAGAGACAAGTCTGACAAGATCTAGTCAGAGTTGGAAGGGATCATAAGAAGAAAATGGTGAGCTTCTGAGAGGAACTGCGGCGAGGTTAGTATGTAATAATAATTTGCAGGTACATCATGTGTTTATTTTAAATAATTTTACTTGGTTCTGGTTCCCTTTAAATAACTAAAAGCGGTCAAATACAGTCATTAGTGTAGTTCATTTTATCTAGCAAACTATTGAATAAAAATGCAAAAATCACTTTACGGTCCATCTTCCAAAAAGAAAAAGTGTGATTTTGATCTCATTTGATCAAAGTATGTAATGTAAAGTTGATGATTTTTTATTGCCGAGTGTGTCAGCACCATAGGCCTGTGAGGCTATAAGGCCAATTACTTCTCTTGGATGTTTATTTCTGATTACAGAGCTGAACAGACTCTCTGCCATTAATTCTAGCTGTTGCCTCACATGCCCTCGCTAGTTTGGCTGCCTCATTAGTGGTCCTCATTTATATTAAGAGTTTCAGGGAAAACTGCACCGGCCACGTTCAGCTGGTAGATGCAGAGTCTTATTTTGCCAAATTACACGCTAAAGAGGAACTCTGGATAGTGGGAGGGTTCAATACCAGGCATATGCAGAGAGTAAAGTGGGAGGGTTCAATACCAGGCATATGCAGAGAGTAAAGTGGGAGGGTTCAATACAAGTGCTCCCTGCCTCAGGATCAGTTGTAGGTCCTCCCTGCCTCAGGATCAGTTGTAGGTCCTCCCTGCCTCAGGTTCAGTTGAAGGTCCTCCCTGCCTCAGGTTCAGTTGAAGGTGCTTCCTGCCTCAGGTTCAGTTGTAGGTCCTCCCTGCCTCAGGTTCAGTTGAAGGCCCTCCCTGCCTCAGGTTCAGTTGAAGGTCCTCCCTGCCTCAGGTTCAGTTGAAGGTGCTCCCTGCCTCAGGTTCAGTTGAAGGTGCTTCCTGCCTCAGGTTCAGTTGTAGGTCCTCTCTGCCTCAGGTTCAGTTGAAGGTGCTCCCTGCCTCAGGTTCAGTTGAAAGTGCTCCCTGCCTCAGGATCAGTTGTAGGTCCTCCCTGACTCAGATTCAGTTGTAGGGCCTCCCTGCCTCAGGTTCAGTTGAAGGTGCTTTCTGCCTCAGGATCAGTTGACAGAATTCTGCACATGTGCCTGGCTTATTCTCTAGTCACCACCGAGAGTCATGCTGCAGATGTGGAGGTCAGGGGTCAGCACTAGCAATCTCTTGTTTGTTAGCACCAAACATTAAACATAAAATATTCATATATGTCACATTCTCTAGATAATATAAAAAATGTAGAAATTTGTAGGACTAAATATAATCAGTAAAAAATATAGATTCTCATTATAGATTCCAATTGTAGGACTGCTGCTGGTTTATTTTTATAACCTGTATAAACAAATCCATATACATTTCAGGAACCAGATAATATTTAAAGCTCTACCACAAATGAACAAAACGACTTTTAATGGCAATCGGGATACGTTTTTATTCTTATTATGCATTTCTACAGCGCAGGCATTTTCAACAACACATACCTCCTCAGAGGAGCTCACACTCAAATCCTACCATAATCATAGTCTAATGCCCTACCATATTATTATTATAATGTATTTATATAGCACTGACATCTCCTGCAGCACTATACAGAGTACATAGTCATGTCACTGACTGTCCTCAGAGGAGCTCACAATCTAATCCTACAATAGTCATAGTCTAATGCCCTACCATATTATTATTGTTATTATTATGCATTTATATAGCACTGACATCTTCTGCAGCACTTCACAGATTACATAGTCATGTCACTGACTGTCCTCAGAGGAGCTCACACTCTTACCCCTACCATACTCCTAGTCTAATGTCCTACCATATTATTATTATGTATTGATATAGCACTGACATTTCCTGCAGCACATTACAGAGTACATAGTCATGTCACTGACTGTCCTCAGAGAAGCTCAGTCTTATCCTAACATAGTCTAATGTCCTATCATATTATTATTATGTATTTATATAGTACTGACATCATCTGCAGCATTTGACAGAGTACATAGTCATGTCACTGTCCTCAGAGGAGCTCACAGTCTAATCCTACCATAGTCATAGTCTAATGTCCTACTATATTATTATTATGTATTTATAGAGCACTGAGATCTTCTGCAGCACTTTACAGATTACATAGTCCTGTCACTGACTGTCCTCAGAGGAGCTCACAGTCTAATCCTACCATAGTCATAGTCTAATGTCCTACTATATTATTATTATGTATTTATAGAGCACTGAGATCTTCTGCAACACTTTACAGATTACATAGTCCTGTCACTGACTGTCCTCAGAGGAGCTCACACTCTAATCCCTACCATAGCCATAGTCTAATGTCCTATCATTATTATTATGTATTTAAATGGCACTGACATCATTTGCAGCACTGTACAGAGTACATAGTCATGTCACTGACTGTCCTTGGAGGAGCTCACAATCTAATCCTACCATAGTCATAGTCTAATGTCCTATTATATTATCATTATTATTATGTATTTATATAGCTCTGACATCTTCTACAGCATTTTACAGATACATAGTCATGTCACTGACTGTCCTCAGAGGGGCTCAATCTAGAAACTGTATCTAAGGATAGATCTTCATCCCAATCAGTAGCCGATACCTCCTTTCCCATGAGATATCTTTACCTTTTCTCGAATAGATCATCAGGGGTTCTGTATGGCTGATATTGATGGAAAAATCCTCCTTCATTGTGATGTAAGGGCCATTTCCGTTTCCTATCTGTGAACCTCGTTGCATTGTGGGAGTGATCAGCTGTTGCCAACTGCCAAGCAAGCAGTATCTCCCGCTGTGTACATGTATATAAAAAGCACAACCTTTTAGCCTATCACATTGGTAGTTGGTGTGTTTATAGAGAAGGGCAGTTGGTGCAATATTTGTTTTCCCATGCCTGCCAGCAGTAAAGATGCTGACCTGCAGACTCCTGGTGGATCAAACGATATGAACAAATTACTTGGTGGGAATCAAGTCATTTCTCGATCTATTTTTTAACTTCTCACTTTGCAGTGTCTTGGTGTATTTATTTTTTTCCCTACTACTGCTAAGTCTTCTAAGTTCACATTGTGCAACCGTCCCAGCAAACACAACCAGCAGCCATGAAATGTTGAATTGGCTTTCTCTGTACGGGTCGGGTCCCTGCGGCTCCTGCAGTGGTGTTGTCACCTTGAGTCACATGACTATTTATGGAAACTTTCACTGAAATAGTGTGTGGCCCTCTGTTAGCCACTAGTATTGGCATTACAATATAGGCCTCAATTCACTAATCTTATCTCCTGTCTTTAATAACTCTTCTAGAGTTGTTACCATGGTGATAAGGCATGTAGTATTCAGGAAACCTTTTACCTCAGGCAAACCTAAAGTTAACTCTTCAATCCTTAAAATAACTCCAGAGTTAAAGACAGGCTGTTTATTAACTGCATGTGAAAATAACTACAGAGGAGGTAAAATAACTACAGAGGAGGTAAAATAACTACAGAGGAGGTAAAATAACTACAGAGGAGGTAACGTAAGGAATGAAGAGATAAGATAACTCTCTCTTATGTGGAGGTAAGTTTTCTCTT
This sequence comes from Hyperolius riggenbachi, assembly GCF_040937935.1. Lineage (NCBI taxonomy): Eukaryota > Metazoa > Chordata > Amphibia > Anura > Hyperoliidae > Hyperolius > Hyperolius riggenbachi. The sequence goes on from NC_090646.1 coordinate 660,584,047, forward strand.
GCCTTATTATCTCCAGCATGATCTTAGTGAATTGAGGCCATAAGTGTGTTAAAAGTTTGGTAAAATAAGAGTTGAATGTTTCTGAGACCGCTCAGGTGCTTATCAGGGATGCAATCTAACTGATGAAGAGATCTGAGCTGTTTCTGAAGCCCGCAATCGCATTTGTTCACTGATATTTTATAAGCCACCGGATAATTTTACAAATGTTTTGATAAACTTATAAACTGAGTTTACTTGTTTGGGCTGTTGTAACAAGACAGGCGAATGCGATGATCTGAGGAAAAGCCAGCCTCCACCTAGGCAGCCAATCACTTTTCTTCTGTCGGATGCAACGTGGACTCTGGCCGGTGCTTCCGGGCAACTGCTCCACTTTTTGTCCAGGTTTCTTTGCACCTTTCAGGACAAGAGGGCTGTGTTTAAACTTTTATAAATGTAGCATTATTTCAATTATCATGTTTCTGTAGCTTCAGCTCCATCCCTATCAGCCAGCCGATTTCAGGCCAAAGGCCGTTGCTGAGAATTATAGACCGGACAGTCACAGTGCACCAAACTCCCATTCCTGGCAATTCACTTTTTCTCCTTAGTTTTCTCCTGTGAGATAATTTTTCAACTTCTTTTAAAAATAACTTTTCAGCACTTTGCAGTTGAAAAGTAAAAAAAAGTAAGTGGAAAAGTTTTTATCAAAACTATTTTACATATTTTCTTGCTTGCTGGAGGTTTAAAAGGCATTTTATTGACAAGTTTCAAAATATCTCCTAGGAGAAAACTCAGGAGAAGAAAGTTAATTGCGTATGGTCTCTAATGAAATATTACCCGATTTAGTATTCTAATGAGATATTGTTTGGGAGGGAAAATGTCTCCAGTAGAGGGACACTGACAGCAAAAGTAGCCCTGTCCATGTTCTCTGGGACTGAAATAAGAAAGAAATCATGGAATTGAGATCTTAAAAGGAACCTGAAGTGAGAGAACACAAAGGCTCAGTGTGACAGCCAGGCAACTGGCATTGTTTATTACATGGACATATTTGGGTTTATCACTTGTGGGTGACTATGTGGATCTAAGTGTCGGGCTCCAGCAACCACGCAGGGTCATTACAGGGGCACTACAGCGACAAATTATAACATTTTTATATATGTGCAAACATATACAAACATATACAAATAAAAAGTACGGTTTTTCCAGAGTAAAATGAGCCATAAATTACTTGTCTCCTATGTTGCTGTCACAGTAGGCAGTAGAAATCTGAGAGAAGTGACAGGTTTTGGACTAGTTCATCTCTTCATAGGGGATTCTCAGCAAGGCTTTGATTCTTTATAAAGATATTCCCTAAAGAGGATTTAAACAATGATGCTGGCCAGCCTCCCTGCTCGCTACACAGTTTTTTGGCAGTTGGACAGAGCAACTGCCATTCACTAAGTGCTTTTGAAAATAAATATATCCCTGAGAATCCCCTATAAAGAGATGGACTAGTCCAAAACCTGTCACTTTTGTCAGATTTCTACTACCTACTGTAAGTGACAGCAACATAGGAGAAGAGTAATTTATGGCTCACATTACTCTGGAAAAAACGTACTTCTTATTTGTATATGTTGGCACATATTTTAAATTTTATAATTTTTCGCTGTAGCGCCCCTTTAAATAAAGCCATGCTGGCGCGTGTGCAAGGGGGCGGAGCTACAGCGTAAGAGCCGACCCCACCACTGCTGCCTGGTCATCACTCTAGCGCAAGGAGGTACACACCCTCCCAAAGGCATAGCTATAGGTGATGGCAAAGTTTTTGTTGCCCCCCTCCCCCTCCCCCCAAAAAAAGTTATAAGGCACTTTTGAGCCCCCCCCCCCCCCCCCCACACACACACACACACACACACTGTACACACACACCAATTTTAGGTAGCCAGAGTGGCCCCCACCAGTGTAGGTAGCTGGAAGTAGTGCACCGGCCCCCTCAGTATAGGTAGCCAGAGATGACCTCCATATAGGTAGCCAGAGGGGGTACCAAGCATGGGTGAGGCACAGGAACCCCTGCAGTATAGACAGCGCACTTATTATAGGTAGCCATGGGGGCCCCAGTGTAGTTAGCCATATGTACACCCTCCAGAAATGCAGAGTAGGGCGGCCGGCAACATTGTAAAGAAGTTACTCACCTCTCGTCTCCACCACCAATGATCTGTCTTCTTCAGGCATCTCGTCTCTGTAGTTACAGTTCCCTATAGTGACGGGATTGCCTGGAGAAGACAGATCATCGGTGGAGAGGTGAGTATCCTCTTATAATGTTGCTGGCTGCGCTACTCTGTATCCTGGGGGGAGGTGGCCCGCTGCAGACCCTAATATCCACCCACGCATTGGGCCCCCAGTGGCTGTGGGTGGCATCTGCACTGAAATCAGGCAACTGGCATTGTTTTTCAGGGAATGAAGATGGCAGTCTTCATAGTCCTCTCCCTTCAGGCTCCATTTAAGAACAAGTAAAGTGATAACGTAAGGTGTTAGGCCTGTAGTGACACAGACGGCTGAGAACCATGAATGGAAGGGACAGCGTTCAGCTGGGAGGCAGGAAGGTTCAGGTTCCGTTGTCTGGATCCAGGAGCTGCTGTGTACAGAAATTAGACGGCTGGGGGGGGGGGGGGGGGTGTCATGGCTGGAGCTCACACACCGCACAGGGGCTGTGCTCTGGTAACACTATGTGACAGGTTTCCTTGGATGGTACAGGGAACCTTGAGTTCAGTTGGATGTCACATAAGTGTCACTGTTGTTTAAAAGGACTATTTTAGTGAAAAATGTTGACATTCTACTACCCATGAAGTCTCTCCAATAACCACAGCAAACAAATATCCCTAAAATACTTTGTGGAAGGAAAATGCTTTGGAATGATAATTTGTTATGACTGAAAAACTTTGCGTCTGTCATTAGGGCCCCAGCTGGGATCAGGGAATCCCCTCTTCACCTGATCTCTCCCGGCTGACAAGTTCTGCAAAACAGAAGTTTTCCTTCTTTAAACAGAAGGTATTTGCAATTATTCAGATTGGAGTGAGCACGTCTCCCACAATGCACCACTGCAGAATATGCAAACCATCTCTTGTCCCTGTGAGCTAGTCACACCTCCAGAACTGCTGGAATGCAATGTTATGTCAGCTTGTTCATATTACAGAGCCACAATAATCCACCATGCATACAGACTGTTTCGGATTGGTTGAGCCTCATCAGTGCATGGCATAGATTAATGTGGCTCTATGGGGTAGGACGTGAAACACCCAGAGTTACAGACTGCCCAGCAAGCCCATGGTGAAGCAGAACTCCTAGGAGTGTGTAAGGGGCTACAATGGACCAAAAAGCCTCTTACTAAAATGCTATGCAAAAGCTTAAAGAGGAACTCCAGTGAAAATAATGCAATAAAAAAGTGCTTCATTTTTACAATAATTATGTATAAATGATTTAGTCAGTGTTTGCCCATTGTAAAATCTTTTAAATCCCTGACTTACATTCTGACATTTATCACATGGTGACATTTTTACTGTTGGCAGGTGATGTAGCTGCTGCATGCTTTTTTGGCAGTTGGATTACAGCTGTAAACCGCTATTTCCCACAATGCAGCAAGGTTCCCAGACAGGAAACTACCAGGAGTACGTACTCAAGACTTTCTTGTGGGAGGGATTTCACCACAATATCAGCCATACAGCGCCCCCTGATGGTCTGTTTGTGAAAAGGAATAGATTTCTCATGTAAAAGGGGGTATCATCTACTGATTGAGATAAAGTTCAATTCTTGGTTGGAGTTTCTCTTTAAGGCTGCCATACAGTGGTCGATTGCCACCAGATCGACCAACAAATAGATCCCTCTCTGATCGAATCTGATCAGAGAGGGATCTAATGGCTGCCCATACACTGCACACCGTTTTTAAATCAATTTCAGTATAAAATTGATTCACAACCTATGGAGCTGCTGCCTGCCTTGCGCCCTTGCGCACCTGCTCCCCTGGCCAGCCTCAGTACATCACCTGTCCGGCCGCCGGCGTGAGTCCCCAGGTCCCTGCAGTCTCTCATTTCTTCCAGCGTATCCCATCTTCGCTTCACTTCCTGTTCTGTCCTGTGGCAAGCAGAAAGTTCAAACAGTAGAGCGCCCTCTGCTGGTTTTCTTACAGGACGGGACAGGAAGTGAAGACAAGACGAAAAAGATGTCGGAAGAAGTGAGAGACTGCAGGGACCCGGGCACTCGCAGCGGCCGGACAGGTGATGTATTGATGTGTCGGTCGTCGTATCTAATGATGCACCGGCGATCGAGTTAAATTTTCCACCTGGACAGATCGACTGAATCAATGAATCAATTTCGGGTGGAAATCGATCGTTCGGTCAACATTTGCGTTGACTATTTCACAGCAGCATAGATCACAGTGATCATATCTGCTGCATTTTGATGGGAAATCTTTGCAGTGTATGGGTACCTTAAAGTGAACCTCCGGACTAAAAATCTACTCAGCAGAACTGAAAAGGCTTGGTGTTTCTTTAACAGTTTCACAGCATCAGAACTTTGTTTTTCTTACCAAAGCATCATTTTTAGCTAAGCTCCACCCATCAAAAAAAACTGCATGGGCTTTTTTCCTTGATGCTGTGCAAAGCATGATGGGATTTCCTATGTTGTTGTTCACGTTGCCTAGCAACTGGGAGGGGTGACCAGCACACAGGACAGTTGGAACTGTGTCTCATGCTCCCTGTCACCTCCTTTCAACCAAAAAGATGGCTGCCCCCATGAAATCAAACATTCGCCTGTTCTTTTAAAATAGGGTGGGTAAGAGATTATATATCTATCTATTTTAATTAACATAACTAATGTAACTTAATGACAGTATGTTTGTTTAGGCTGAAGTTCCTCTTTAAGCTTTTTGGTCTCTTTCAGCCCCTAGGAGTTCTGGTTCATCACGAGCTTGCTAGTACACACAGTAGATATCGCCCGATGGGAATCAGGATCCGATCCATATTGTGACATCACTGGGCCGAAGCTTTACAGACGTGTACAGTAGTTAGCCTGCAAGCTAACGGCGCGTACTGTTGCAATGCGGGCGGGCAGAGGGTCAATAGAGTGACGCAGACATGACGAGGCAGGCTGGGTGAGTGAGCAGAACAAAGCTATCGGCCATCACTTGGCAGAAATGATCTACCCGGCAAATTGCTGGCCGGGACGGCTGCCAGACGTCGGGTGCTACTGAATACACACCGCATTATCGGCAGAGGCGATCGTTATCAGTCACCGCAGCTCACTTTATTGTGTGTATGGGCCCTTAGATGCTATCCTGGCGATTATTGCAAGATGGGAGAGACCAAGCTAAGAGGGGGATCCATGTCCCCATCAGCAGTCCTGCTGACAGATCTGCCACAGGTTGACAAGTAGCATTTCAGAGCATTTTATGTCTTTTACACAAAAGTATATTGACCATTTTATTCTGGTGGTATTACATGAATTACTGCAGGAATAGTAAAAATCAATACATGTTCACCATATTGGTCCTTTAACTGCACGTCAATGTGAATCGATCGGTTTGGGTCAGTGTACATGGACCTTTGCATTCAGCACAAGCTCATAATGACCCCAGGTTGACCCTAGTGTCCTATTTAATAGTATTACAAAGACACGCTGTGAAAGGAGATGAGGTTGCAGGAATCCCTGACTTGGGAAGTATTCTTGTTCTGGGGAATAGGAGAGTCACCTAGCAACCTCTCCCAATTCACCAGTGTGAGTGACAGCACATAACTAACCCCCCCACTGACATTACACCCGGGAGATGAGGGCTGCCTATACAAGGATTCCAGTATTATACTCATCCCCGAATGAACTCACACTGACAAGTAATAAACAATACACTCAGTGGCCGTTAACAATATGATTCTTTAGACGATCGATTCTCCTAATCAGTATGAGGACTGCGACCCACTAGAGAGCTTTTTTTGAGCGCTAGCGATTTCCCTAAACGCTCTGCCAATGTAAATGTAACAAATTCTGCAGTAGCGATTGTGATCAGTAAAATTGCATCGCAGGACATGCAGAATTTTGGGAGCGTTTGCGCGTCAATGTAACGTATTGAAGCGCTGACAAATCGCTCATGAGTCGCTACACATCGATTTTTGTGCGATTTTAAATTACTGCAAACTGTAAGAAAAAATAATAACTTGAAAGGACCAATCAGAATTAAAATCGCAAATCGCTATCACAATCTCTGGCAAAAAGCTTACACTTTTCAAAAATCGCTACCAAAATTGTCAGAAAACGCTCAAGGAATCGCTTAAAAATGCTAATTAAAAAGGCTAGCGATTGCGCTAGCGATTTGTAGTGGATTCCAGGCCTTAGTTTTATATCAGTTTTCTATGGGTGTGTTCACACAAAAAAAGGTGTACAATTCTAGTCAGGTCAAATGGATAGAAAACTGATGCAAAATTATCAGGACAGGACCTGAACTGGACAGATTTATGTGTGAACCAAGCCTGAATTCTCCTCTGCTAGAATACAGTTGTGTTCAAAATTATTCAACCCCCAATGCTGTAAAGGGTTTTAGGGAATTTAGTGTACATTTGTAATTGTGTTCAGTATGAAATCTTACAAGGACTTTTTAAAGAACCAAATGCAACTAAAATTACATCAATTGTTTTTGTAATGCAGTATTAAATGTTTTTTTGTTTTTTGTTTTTTTGTGTGAGTTCTTCATTGACACAATTATTCAACCCCTTAAAGACTACCACTCTTAACCTTCTTGCCGGTTATCCCGAGCTCAGCTCGGGGTAACCTGCGCAGGAGGATTTCTCAGGCCCCGCTGTGCCTATTTGCATAATTTTTTTTTATTGCATGCAGCTAGCACTTTGCTAGCTGCGTGCATATTACGATCGCCGCTACCCGCCGCGCCGCCCCCCCTCCAGACCCCTTGCACAGCCTGGCCAATCAGTGCCAGGCAGCGCTGAGGGGTGCATCGGGACTTTCTCTGACGTCGGTGACGTCATCCCGCCCCGTCGCCATGGTGACCGGGGAAGCCCAGCAGGAAATCCCGTTCTGAACGGGATTTCCTCCTCACTATGATCGCCGGAGGCGATCGGAGTGGGTGGGGGGATGCCGCTGCTCAGTGGCTATCATGTAGCGAGCCCTGGGCTCGCTACATGATTTAAAAAAGAAAAAAAAATGAAAGTGCTGCGCTGCCCCCTTGCCGCAGGAATTGGACCGGCAAGGGGGTCAAGAACAGAGGTTCCTTCAATTGTTTTCGATCAGGTATAGAAAACACCTGTGGATGTTAACGAGCAGCAATCAAGCATATTAAGCACCAATTAGGCAGATTTAAAATGACTGTGATACTCAGCTCCTTCTAGACATTTACTGATGTGTTTACAAACATGGTGAAGTCAAGAGAATGGTCCAGGAAGACAAGAAAAGAGGTGATTTCTCATCACAGGAAGGGCAATGGCTATAAGAAGATTGCAAAGATGTTAAACATATCAAGAGACACCATAGGAAGCATCACTCAAATTCAAGGCAAAGGGCACTGTTGATACGCTACCTGGTCGTGGCAGAAAGAAGATGCTGACTTTGACTGCTGTGCGCTACCTGAAGTGCAAAGTGGAGAAATGTCCCCGTGTGACTGCTGAGGAACTGAAAAAAGATTTGTCAGATGCTGGTACTGAAATTTCAGCTCAGACAATAAGGCGCACACTGCGTAATGATGGCCTCCATGCTAGAACTCCCAGGCACACCCCCTTGCAGGCTCCAAAGAATAAGAAGAGTCGACTGCAGTATGCCAAAAGTCATGTGGACAAACCACAAAAGTTTTGGGATAGTGTTCTGTGGACTGATGAAAATTAGAACTGTTTGGGCCCATGGATCAACACTATGTTTGGAGGAGGAAGAACAAGGCCTATGAAGAGAAGAACACCTTGCCTACTGTGAAGCATGGCGGGGGGTCAATCATGCTTTGGGGCTGTTTTGCTTCTGCAGGTACAGGGAAGCTTCAGCGTGTTCAAGGTACCATGAATTCTCTTCAGTACCAGGAGATATTGGAGGAAAATGTGATGCAGTCCATCACAAACCTGAGGCTTGGGAGACGTTGGACCTTTCAACAGGACAATGATCCCAAGCACACCTCCAAGTCCACTAGAGCATGGTTGCAGATTAAAGGTTGGAACATTTTGGGGTGGCCATCGCAGTCACCAGACTTAAATCCGATTGAGAACCTCTGGTGGGACTTAAAGAAAGCAGTTGCAGCGCACAAGCCTAAGAATGTGACTGAACTGGAGGCTTTTGCCCATGAAGAATGGGCTAAGATACCCGTAGATCGCCGCAAGACACTTGTGTCAAGCTATGCTTCACGTTTAAAAGCTGTTATAACTGGAAAAGGATGTTGTACTAAGAATGAATGTCACTTAGGGGTTGAATAAAACTGATAATGAAGTGAGCACAGAAAAGACATTTGTGGTTATTTAATTATTAATGTTATATTTGTCTGACTTACAAGTGCCTCTTCGATTTAATTGTAAAGAAGATGACTGAAATAATCAAAATCAATGTCAAACTGGCCAAAACACTCAATTTCAGTGGGGGTTGAATAGTTTTGAACACAACTGTAAATAGGTGTGTCTCTCTCATGACAGCTCTGTGGGCCAGATTTATCAAAGCATTACTGTCAGTTTTTTCTTCTTAAAGAGACTCTGTAACATCAAAAAGTTCCCCTGGGGGGTACTCATCTCGGGTGGGGGAAGCCTCCGGATCCTAATGAGGCTTCCCACGCCGTCCTCCGTCCCTCAGGGGTCTCGCTGCAGCCCTCCGTACAGCCGCTGACCCGACTGTCAATTCAATATTTACCTTTGCTGGCTCCAACGGGGGCGCTGTGGCTGCTTTCCTCTCCGAACTACACGGAAATACCCGATCTCAGTCGGGTCCGCTCTACTGCGCAGGCGCCGGAAACTTGCGCCTGCGCAATAGAGCAGACCCGACGGCGATCGGGTATTTCCTCCTACTTTGGAGCCGACAGCCGTCAGAGCGCCTGCGCAGGAGCTGGGAAGGTAAATATTTACATCGCCGCTGTACGGAGGGCTGCAGCGAGACCCCTGAGGGACAGAGGACGGCGTGGGAAGCCTCATTAGGATCCTGAGGCTTCCCCCACCCCAAGTGAGTACCCCCCAGGGGACGTTTTGACGTTACAGATTCTCTTTAAACAGTTCTATCCAGCAGGTGGACTGTACTGCATGATAATAATAAACTTCTTAAATCCTACTTAATAGCAGCAGTTTAGCGTGAATTTCTAGAGCTACACTACAGTTAAGAAAAGTGCAAATCCATTCCTAAACTGTCGCAGATTAAGCAGTTCCTAATAGCAGTTCTACAGTGCAGCAGTGCAGGCTAGACATTATTTGTGAAGGGCTTCTCCCCCCTGCTGAATTCCTCCTCAGAGCCTGCCGGTATCAATACAGCCAATGTACTGTATTAGTTACCTCAGCAACAGCAATTTCACTCACACACTGCACTGTCTAGTAAACCTTCCTAGCTCTTCCTATGTTACAACATATTATGTTACAGGAATCTGCACTATCTAATGATTTCATAAGATCCAGTTCTGCGCGGATTGCTAAAAACCTACCAATATTTTGTCTCATACACTCTTGATAAATGTCCCCCAGAGTCTCACTCAGGAAACTTGTGCTTTTACTTTCAGTACTAATGGGAGAGTGCCCTGCCCCCAATTTGTTAGCTGTTGCTGGGTGACTGAGCGAAATCTGAACTGAAAAGTCTATGTACACTACCAGTTAGAATGTAAGCAGAATATAAAGGATTGCATAGATCACTGGTGGAGTTAGTTGATTTTGTCCTCTGGAGGGGAACGTAGTTTGCGCTCCTCTGTTGTACACACATTGCTTTCCTGTACACCGGAGCCGACACCCACATGTTTCTGAGCTGTCAGTTATCCCTGTGAGGCGGCCATGTTGGCAGTGTTTGAAGTGAGTGTCTACAGTCCGCACCGATCGCAGTAACAGGTGAAACGCGTCTCGGAGTCCCGGGGTTGTTTTATGCTGGTTCAGATTCCTCGGTTTCCATAGCGATGGAATTATTAAGTCCTTACCTCCACAAAGACTTGGGATAAATTAAGTCCGCAGGGGTGCCCGGTGCGTTCCACCGCTATCTCCACAGCAGATAAAGTGATCTGGCTGCCTCGGTGTACCCCGCAGAAAATGCATTATTCATTTATGTTCTACTTTAAAGTGATTCTTTCATCAGATTCATAGGATGCCGGTTGTTCCCTGGTAATGAGGACCTGTCATTTCGCTGTAGACTTAGAAAGGAGGGATTCAAGTCTTTTGACACAGTTTCTGTACATTGTTCTAGTTAAAGTGCCCATCAATTTTACAATTGTAGCACATCTGTGTACAAGGATGGGCTACCTACTGCGTCTGTTCAAAGTATATTCACTAATATACCCTTCTACTACAAATTTGCTGTGTGCCGTACAAAACATATTCATAACCAGGCAGTTTTGTTTTTCTTTTTCTGTCTGAAAGAGTTAATTTCTAGGCATGGAAATTACAACTTCTGTCTTGTCGGCATCTTCTGGGGAATATAGTAAACATCACTGATAAGCAAATTAGGGCAGGGAGAGATAGAAAAAGGGCAATAGTTCACGTATTTTAACTCTGGGACACTTATTAGGCTGCCATTGATTAAATAACAACAATAAAACAGTCAGGCCCCATTGACATCTAACATAGCAAAACTCTAGCACTTTGTTCAAACGATTTTACCGCGATTAGCGTGGTAGAAATCACTGGACACTTACGCAATTTCAGAGTGATCGCGGTCAGCGCTTTGTAAGCACTGTACCTTGATCGCTCCAGAATCGCTCCAAAGTGGCTGCCGGTAATGCGTTTGCGATTGACGATAATCGCAAAACGACCGCGTTCGGTGCCAGTCACGGCAGTGAGAACACTGCCATAGGGTAGAATAGCACTAGCGCTTTGGCAATTAGCGGGAATCGCCCTAGTGTGAATGGGCCCTTAATCTACTTTGTAAATGTTTAAATAAAAAAATAAAACCATGGGATATCGAAGTAGAATAAATACAGTTGATATCTCATCAGTTGATTTTCACCTCGGGTTTACTTTAAGATTGCATCAATAATGGGAACCTTTACCTTAAAGGGAACCTAAACTGAGAGGGATATGGATGTTTCCTTTTAAACAATACCAGTTGCCTGGCAGCCCTGCTGATCTCTTTGGCTGCAGTAGTGGCTGAATCACACACATGAAACAAGCATACAGCTAATGCAGTCTGACTTCAGTCAGCGCACCTGATCTGCATGCTTGTTTAGGGGCTGTGGCTAAAAGTATTAGGGCCCTTTCACACCAGAGGGATTTTTCGGCGTTTTAACGCCACGGCCGAAGTTGGCGTTTTGCTAGGTAAAAGAAAGTCCATAGACTTTCATTTTACCTTTCACATCTAACTCGGCGTTTTGGAGTGTTGCATTTCAACGCTCCCAGGAGCTTTTTCAGGGCTGTTAACAGCCGAAGTTGGCTGTTGGCGTTTCAATGATAGTCAATGGAAAACGCCAACTTCAGCGTTTTCAAAGCCTTTTCAAAGCGTTTTACAGCTATCTTGTTCACTTATTTTTATAGAAGAAAAAAAAAAAGGACGTTTTCATATGGGCTTTGAAAACGCTTTGAAAACGCTATGTATTGGCGTTAAGCAAAAGGCTGACTTTCAGCCTTTTCTACCGCAGCCTCTAGTGTGAAAGAGCCCTTAGAGACACAGGATCAGCAGGAGAATCGGACAACTGGTATTATTTTAAAAGGAAAAATCCACATCCTTTTCAGTTTAGGTTTCCTTTAAAGGAATGCTGAGGTGAAAACAAATTCGTGAGATAAACCATTATAAATATCCTCCTACTCCTAAAAATTTATTTGTAAGATATTCCACAGTGTAATGTTTAAATCTACTCTTTACACAGTCTTTGAAGTATGCCAGAGCTAACATCTATGAACTATTCACCCTTTCAATCTCTTACCTGCTGTTCTCTGAAATAGTGTTTGTAGAAGTGCTAGTTGTACAGAAAAAAATGAGTTTGAGAAACCTTATTGATTTTCCGTCCGTCCGTCCCGTCCCCCCCCCCCCCCCAATATAAGTCAGCCAGGAGTGGTGCATTTTTCTGAGTAGTTTTTATGAAATTTGAATTGTGTAGGGTAGGTTGTAACATTAAAAAATTTGACCAATGTACCACACACAGTTTTTCCCCAATTATAAAAAAACAAATTGAAAACTTAGGAAAAAATTGATTAGGTCTATAAATTAAGAAATTGACAATCAGTCAGAAAAAATTGTTTGTAATTCTAGAATTGAAAAGATATTTAAAACATTGAATAGGGTGTGGCCACCTTAATTCTTGATCAGTGAGAGTTATGCTATAATAATGTTATGCTATATAAGTCTCAAAAGAAACTGTCACTTGCATACCGAGGTCTGGGTGTCCTGACGAGGCGTGGGATCACGCGAAACAGCTGTTGACACAGACTTTTTTTTTTACCTTTTGTAACCTGCTCTTGCATCGTGCTTAAATAAAAGAATCCTGTTTCTGAGTTCCAGAATCCGTATCTCTTTTGTGATATATACTTGCATACCTGAATATTATCTTTTTCAGGCAGAGAAAGAAAAAAAAGGGAACACAGCCTAGGTATTTGTGTGCTTTGCACTGTACATACACATGTCTATCTCATCCGTTTATTTTCACCTTGTATTCCTTTAGGATTTGAGGAGCCAGCCACAATGGCTTCAACCTTACATGTTAACGTTGTCATGGTAACCCACAAACATACTAGATACAAGCAAGAAACCTATCCCGAATGGTTATTGACAATAATCTGATATCACACACTGAAATATTTATAGCCGTGACATCTTAGCTATTAAAGAGAGGTGTTTGCTTTTGTTTATTTAGTTTTACTTCTGTTATTTTCAGCAAAGAGATTTGGCTTGAGAGGCAACTTTATTGGCATCTCCTCACTAGTAGCAGTCAGAGGCTCATAAAGTTGTCCGAAAAGTTCTGTCAGGAGTCCATAAAGTGTGAAGGGTATGGAAGCTGCCATATTTTTTTCATTTTAAAGTGAACCAGAGATGAAGCACCCTCATGTATTTTACCATATAAATCAGTGGGAACATTAGAGAAAACACCTACCATGCTGTCTGTTTCATTCTGCACTGCTCAGCCTGCTTGTTACAGCCCTGATAAAATTCCCGACTGAGCATTCAGTCTGGTTTTGCTATAATGACTCAGCTATAATGATTCCTGAGCAGAGCCAGCAGGGGGCAGGCTTGGACTTGAAAAGACATGAGAGAATACAGACTGAGCTATAAATATTCCTGAACAAAGCCAGACTGAATGCTCAGTCAGGGATTTTTATCAGAGCTGATAAGAAACAAGCTGTGCAGTGCAGAATGAAACAGAAAGCAGGGTAAGTGTTTTCTCTAATGTTACCACTGATATATATGGTAAAATACATGAGGGTGCTTTGTCTTTGGTTCCCTTTAAGCAATACCAGTTGCCTGGCTGCTGATCATCTGCCTCTAATAGACCCCGAACAAGCATGCAGCAGATCAGGTGTTTCTGACTAGATTAGCTGCATGCAGGTTTCAAGTATGTGATTCCGACACTACTGATGCCAGAAAGATCCTCAGGACTGCCAGGCAACCGGTATTGTTTACAAGTAAATAAACATGGCAGCTTCCATATCCCTCTCACTTCAGGTTCCTTTTACATGAACTTAGGCAATTATATAGCTATATTAGGGACTCTGAGGGTGGGCTGATCTACAGTAAAGACTCAGTTACTAACCAATTAGGCAGGTATGAGGTTAACGCAAACCTTTGGTGGGCGGGCTAAAAGTTAAATACTTACCTCAGTAATTGGAAGCCTTGTTTAGCCCACCATTGTAGCACATGGTTCTCTCTCCATCTTCTGGACACACCCCTGGCCTTGGATGAGTGCCTCCAGACTATTGTGCCAGTAGAATGAAGCCACTTGTCCATGGCTTTCATCCTCCATGCACGAGTACTTCATGCTACTGGCCAATCGTGGAACTTACTCATGCATGCCCAGTACAGTGCTTATGTATTGTGGGGGTGCAGCAAATAGGAACTTATTTGACAAGGTTCTGTTGTTTGGACGGACCATGCGCTGGAACGGGGAGGGGGGAGCTGTAGGGTGATTAGGGAACCCTCTGGACTATTCAGAGGCTTTCCACTACTGAGGCAAGTATGTTACATACAAACCACAATTACTGGTGTAACTTGTACATTATACATAAGAGGTCTTCTTTCAAAAGCCTTCCTAGAAGCATGTTAAAAGAAAAATACTTTATGTGGAATTGTCAATGTAGTTTAGCACCTGCTGAGGTTTCTTTTACCTCTTTTTATATACTGCTTTAGCTTCTCATTACCGCAAAACGACATCTGTTAATGATGATGGAAGATTCATTTCAAAGATGAATTGACACTTTCCTGATTGTCTTTTGTAAAGTTGACTGTGAGCATGTGCTGTGAACGTTTCTGTACTGATTGCTGAATTCTTCTCATTGTGCAGTACTTCTCACCAACAATAGTCTCACGATGGAAAGAAAGCTGCCACCTTTCACACGCTATCGGAATCGCCTACCTTAACCTTGCCATGGAGGCGTAAAAAGCTATGAGAAGGGTCAGCTGCAATGGTTGAGGATGTTTGCCAGAAGCAAGCTGAAAAAGAGAGAAAATTGCAGCTCCCTCCAGCAGAGAAAATTCCCGGTGAAGATCTTGTCCATAAAAATATCCAAGAGACAAAAGCTAGCTCTCTGTCTGCGAGAGAAGATGAAGAGGCTACTGCAAGGGCCTGGGGATAAGTTATTGGCAAACCACAGCAGCCAGATTTCACCAGTGGAGATGGATGCTGACCTGTTTGTTGGTGGCATGAAGAAAAAAACTGATAACGTCAACGTTAAAACTGCTTGTGGCCTCGAGGAGGCTTCAGAAGACACCAAGCCAGCAGAGGAGGAGGATGACGAGGACGCTCACTGGGATGCTGCTTTTCAACTTTGTCTGAATTCTGAGGAGCCAAATAGCCATGAAAGTGCAGAGCAGGATTCTTCGGATGAGCAGACTTCTGAGTTGACTTCACCTTCTCAAACGAACGACTTGCTTTCAGACCAGCCAGATCTCTCCACTATAAGCATCACTATGAGCTGGAAGGAAATCACTGAAAACAATCAGCTTTTGTGTCAGAACAACCCACTAGAGTCCAGCCCTGGGAGCAGCTCTGCTACCAGTGACCGTTCTGCTGATGTGGTGGACTATATCATCAAAGAGCTACAAGGCATTAGCCGAATACAAGCTGAGATTGCCGAGTTACGGCAACATCTCAGCTTGATTAAAGGTTCTGTGGAAGAAGTGTCCACCTGCGTTGATTCTGTTTTGAGTGAGATAGAAGGTTTGCAGGTTGGGTTTGGAACTTCAAAATCACCAGTATTGTCTCCAATTGGGGAGCCTGGTAGAGATCCCTTGAGCGATGGGACAATGTTATATTTTTATGGAATCTCTGAACATGAAGATGAGAACATGTTGGAGAAAATTCATTGCTTTTTGTGCGAACATCATTGTTTCAATGGAATCCAAGGCCGAGAGTATATAAAAGAAGCCTACAGGGTTGGCTCAGGATCTGACACACTGCTGGAGCCACGGCCAACCATTGTGAAGCTTTCTCACCCAGATCACAGAGATGTTATTATTGCAAAATCAATCAATTTCCAGAGTTCCGGAGTGAGCATTGCTCTTTTTGAAGACCATAATTTCCAGAATAGGCTGAGAGCCAATTCTCTGTCTGTTCTACAGCATGGCCTGAGAGAGAACCGTTGGAGTTCACTTAGCCTAGATAAGGAAGTGGTAAGGACTGATGATACTGGGGGCGGGCGTAAAACTGAGTCTTTCCGAATAAGATATCAGAACAAAAGCACTGAGGTCCCATGTGGAGCTGAGGAATTTCTCTTTGCACAAAAATGCACTCTTGCCAAAAAATGTGGCTTGTCTGAAGGGGAAGTAGCCAGGACTGAAATGAAAGACTGTTGTGAAAAGTGTCTTGAGAAAAGTGTAAGTCACCTCTGCATCCGGCTTGACTCACAAGAATCTCAGAAAAACCTTCATTCAAGAGTGCTGACACGCTCTAACCATCTGAGTGCATCCTCAGAGCCAGAAGAAGCAGAGATCGCCATACATAGGTGTTGCTCCATTGTAGATGACCATGAAGGACTATGCAAAGAGGGTGACTTAGTTGCCTGCGATTCCCGTGTACAGTTTCGAAGCACAGAAAAAATAAACGTGATTATTAAAGACCCTTCGGGTAGTTTCACCTCTCTGAGCTTTGACGATACAATGGACAAGTGTTCTGCTGGCACTGTGACAGAAACTTTGAAGGAGGTAGTTCATATAGATATGGACGGACAGGACAAGTCTGGTTACGTTTTTAGAGATTATCTTGATCAGCCAAGTGAAAACATTGACATGGTAGACATTAAGTTTTATGCAAACAAACTAGGAAAAGCCCTCAATCACTTTCGGTCGGCTTTAAAAGTTGTTTTTCATAAACTTGAAAGCCCAGATGTCTTTATGGAAAGTAAAGAACCCGGATTCCCTGTGCCCGATTATGACACCCTACAGAGACTTAACAGCGTTGGCAGCGGCCATTTCAACGATAGTCTTCCTACACATTCCAGCATGAGTAATAGTTACAGCTCCAGCTCCAATCTTAAAGAAGATGCCTATTTTGTGCTTAATCGTGTACCCTCTTTGCCTCACGAGTCTTCTATCCCATCCCTGGTCCTTTCCCCAGACGTGGATCTTAAGGGCCTTCAAGCAATTGCATCTCCCGAACAGCTGGTTGAAGGTGGTGAGCTAGTGGAGGACATTAAAGAGGGAAAACACATGACGCTCGACCAGGTGTGTGTGGAGACCATCTATCTCAACAAATGCATCAACAATTTCAAAAATGTCTTGAGGGAGAAGAAGAAGATGCAACGAAAGCTCTTGAAGGACATAGTACAGGAAACCTTTTGGGTTTCCGGTGAAGAGGTGACCTCAGGTATAAATATAAAACCAATGCTTGGGAGGAAAATCTATTAGGGCAATTTAAAACAAAGTTGGATAGAGAAGTTTTTGTGGACGGTTGAACAAACCCATTTTCAGCATTTTTGCTTTTCTTTGGTCCTGTGATGTGTACATTGGCTTCCTAGAATCGAGGATCTCCATCCATCAGCTGTTTTAGCATTTAACATAGCAGAGAGAGTGTTTTGAATCCGGAGGCGGTGTGGTAGCTTTAACCCTTTAGCAGACAATTTTATTTAGAGGCTTGCAAGTGTTCTAGCCCAATTTATTTTAGAACATTTTTTTTTAATTTCTTGTTACGTTTCGCTTCTTCTAATTAGTAGTGCTGTAATGTGTGTTTATGGCCACTTGTCACTAGGGGGCAATGTGAGACAATAACAGAGGACTTCTGCTTTCAGTTTCTATATTTTCTACTAGCAGAAAGATATCAAAGCATTCCAAGAATTTACAACACAACGAGTTCTGCTAACTGAGGTCAAAAGCAGTGTACTTATCTCACACGACATAACTCTATTGAAGCTTCTAATGGGTTAAACCACTCACTATTCCTTTTCAAACATTTATATAATCTACACCGTTGGCCATGTAAATGTAGAAACATCTTAGATGCGATGTGAGGTCTGGGAGAGGAAGAACGGAAGTGTATATTGCAGGACTTTAGAACGGCATGTAGAAGCAGACTGTAGAGCTCGGTTCACGCTTGAGACCAAAAACTGGCTCCTTTTGCCCGTTTTAGGAATCACAAAATGGACAGACCACCAGAGAGGCTACTGCCCTGTCTTGTTGTCCTCTGGAGATCCATCACAAATGTGGCCTGAGCCTAACAAAGTGCATCTTAAATCTGGCTATACTGAAATATTGTTGTTGTTTTCACAGATCCCTGTGAGATTCTATAGTTGGAATCTTCATTGTTAATGTGCATGAATACCCGACTCTTAAATTCTTACCACAGTGAAGTTTTTTCCGGTCTAGGTTTTTACCACGAGTATTTCTTTCTCGCCTCTTGGCAATGTAATGTTGAAAGGACCCACTTAGCTGCTCGAAAAACCTAAAATTATATCTGGTCCTCACAAAACTGTCACATATGATTTTAGGGTGTTAAGGATACAATACAAAAGGGGGGATAAAAATATTTATTACTGGAAATCCACCCGCAAAGAAAAAAAATCACAAGTGCTGAAATTGGGCTATACAAAGGACAGCCCTTTAGGGTCCTTTTTTCTCTACACAGAGATAAAAAACAAAGCCACCGTCTTATTCAGGAGAATAAGACTTTACCGATGAGCAATTTCAGAGTAAAAAAAAAAATGCGACTGTTTTTTTTTAACATGATCCCGTGGGATTAGAACTGCTAATTGATAGTATGATTTGGTTTAATTGTTCTGTTGATGATGTGATGATGTCAAGTCAGGAATAGACACAAAAGTCTGAAAAAACATCCCAGTGACCATTTCTACCTCTCAGGTAGCCCAATCCAATTCACTTTTTCTTAGGGATAGCAGTGCTTAGGAGAACTCCTGCAGAAGCATGTGATCAGCTGATAGATTTGTAAGACTCTGATTCGCTGGTCATGATCATGTGTTAAACCAGGAAGTCATCACAGCAAATCAGAACCTTACAACTATATCAGCTGACCAAATTGATCACGTTTCTCCATGAGTTCTCCTTAAAGGAATACTATCGATTCACATATTTTTTTCAATTGACACAGGAATTGTTTGGGAAGTGTTGCTAAGTACTGGTGTATACATTTTAGTAGCAACTTCATTGTTTACTGTTCGCAAAATACTTTCAAACTTTACTGACGCCAAAACTGACGGCTGACTGAGCCATGAGGAGAGGGGAAATTCCCCTCACACTTGATCAGTTAACTCTATGTGTAGCTCTGTGTGTGACAGAGAAGAGAGCTCCCAACAGCTGCAGCTCCTGTGTCCTGTGTTTCTGACTGACTGTCTGGAGTAGAGGAAATGTAACTAATTGTCACAGCTTTTCATACTGTTTTTGCTTTCAGAGTTTGATATGTTTGATTTTTGCTTTCTGTTGTCTGATATGCAACTCTGGCTGTGCATTGAAGCAGACACCCCTTCTGCAATTGATTTGTTCCAATATAGCTAAATCCTACCCTCAATAAACTACAGCTTTTGCCTCTGATATTTAACATGAAAAGTAGGAAAATGTTTACACAGCTACTTAGACATTATTTGCACACTGTCATTCTAGAACACTTGGGTATCGATAGTATTCCTTTAAGCATTGCCATCCCTACTTTTTCTCCTAAATTTTGTTCTGGGGGATATTTTCACATCTTATGAGTAAAATTCATTTCAAGCCACCAGCAAGCAAGAAAATACTCTAAATCAGGGGTCTCAAACTCAATTTACCTGGGGGGCCGCAGGAGGCAAAGTCAGGATGAGGCTGGGCCGCATAAGGAATTTCACAATCGCGGTGCATCGCCGCCTCTGCCTGCCCCTCTCACTCTTCCTTCACAGAGAGGGGCGGGGAGAGGCGGCGATCCGTGCGGCGATTGACGTCAGGAGGGGCAGAGCTGAAGCTGAAAGCTCTGCCCCTTCCAGGAAATGCCGGCGGATTGCCCCCCGGGCGATTTGGGGGCTCTGCAGCCCTCATTTAGCGGCGGGGATGCGGCGGATTACTTGAGAGCACTGAAGCGAACTATAAGGAAGCTTTTGCCGGCGAGGGCCACAAAATATTGTATCGAGGGCCGCAAATGGCCCGCGGGCCGCGAGTTTGAGACCCCTGCTCTAAATAATACTTAGGGCTCGTTGACACTAGGGGTGTTTTCGACCTTTTTTCAAACGCAGGCGATTTTAAAATCGCCCACAAACGCTTGTGCAATGAATCTCTATGAGAAGGTTCATATCAGCGCAGTTTGCGCGCTGTGCATTCAGCAAAGCGGTGCCTGGACCATTTTTGGGGCGATTTTCGAATAATGGAAGGTATAGGAAGAGCGCTAAACGCTCACAAAACCGCTTTATGTGGCGATTGCGTACGCATTTTTTAGAATAAATACATTGTATTTATTCTTTTCCAGGTCAAAGAGCTCACTTCCTGACTTGCGTCAGGGAGTGAATTTCAAAAATCGCTCTGGCCAAGCTCATAGAAAAGCGCTTTGTCCAAAAACGCAGCGGGCAGTGGAGCGCTGTGAGGGGGGAAAAACAGCACACCAAAACGCTTGCGTGTGAATGAGGTCTGACGGTACTTTTTCACATACTTTTTGGTATTTTTTCAATTGCAGAGCATACTGGAAAGATAATTTAAACCAAACGTAGAAAATGTATCCTTGGAGAAAAAGTGAATTGGATCAGGCCCAGCGGTTGTATTGTAGGCTGCCTATGGAAAAAGTAAATGAAGACCAAGTCAGCCACTTAGATATTTTATTCTTTGTGCTGTCTGTAGCCCCATATTATTATTATTAATAATAATATTCAAAGCACGGCCTTCCATGCAATGTGGGAGGAAAGGCTCTCAGCGTTGTCAGGTCAACCATTTCCACCTAAGCATCCATGAAACGGCATAATCTCCCCGATAATCATTTTGCATAATAACTCTGCAGCTAAGCAGCACTTATACAGTCCAGGGCTAGATTCATGCTGCTGCTTATCTTCAGCAGATTCTGTTTACTCTTCACTGTATGTATAATATGTGCATGTTCTGCGTGTCAATATCAGGTTTATTGTTATACGATGTTATGGTCTTTTTATTTCATTCGCCCTGTTTCTACCTGTTGTCTTTTGTGTCTCATCCATGAGCTGTTTGCTCCCCTTGGGTAGCAGATAAGAGGTCAAGAATGTGAGAAACAGGTGATCTTTTCGTTACTGGTGCCGTTTAATTGCTCATCAATTTACATTGTTGGTATGAGTTCTGCTATTTTCAGAGGTACTTTGGGACTAATGGGTTAGGTACGATCATTGGTCTCATCCAAGTGCAATAAGGCGGCCCTCTTAAGAGCTATAGTAGTCAACACATCACCTAGGAAGAGGCCTTAAAGTGGTATTGTCAGCCATAGAATCAAATTCCATTTGTCAACAACCAGACCCTGCATTGCAAGCATTCCAATATAGTGATAAATGTGTCTGCTGTAATAAATCTTATCTCAGTCAGCCTGGCTCTATTTGGTACATTGCTGAGGAGAGGGAAGCTTGTTATCTTCCCTCCCGTCCCACATTCCTGCTCCTCACCGATTGGCTGAGGGCAGTTCAGTGAGCTGCTGAAATACGATCTATGCTGTGCTCACATGTGTTTACAAATGAAGCTAGATGTGACAGTGCAGTTTCTAGGAGAAAAAAGGGTAAGGGAGGAAATGACATCAGGATTGGCTTCAGTCAGAGGCAGTAAAGATGGAAAATTCCTGGAAAAGTTTTCTATTTATTCACTATATAAAATTAACTGAAATCAAAATGTGGACAGTAAAGTATGTTGTGGAAGTAGAACAAGTATTTATCTACTTATTTATGTGGTGTTGTTGTTTTTTCCTGGGATAGCATGGCTGTCCCTGCTGCTTTAAGGATGCTCCCAGAATCCTCTTGGAGGGATTATATGCCATAACCAGTTTGCCATGAAAGTCTGGCATTAAGAGAGTACAATTGGTAACCGTGTTCAGTTCAGTGTAAAAAATAAGATGCTGTTGGACAAATCTTAAGAACCAAGATAATAGAAACCTCAATATCAGTGGTTTTTAAACCCAATCAATGTACAGACCCCCTTCTATGTAATGCAACCCCCATCATCCATATGCATTGCCCCCCTCTCCCATTGACAGCAGCACCCCTCGCCCATGTATAACCCTCATTTGCAATGCTCACTTTCATATTTAGATCCCCATTTAATTGCTGGAGCAGTTCTATTTGTATTGCTTCTTCCTCCCCTCCCCCTAATAGTAAACTAACTGCAGTATGTGCTGATCTTCGATACCTCCAGTATGGGCAGTATAAGCTGTTGCTCTTTGTCTATACTGATAATAAACTAGCTGCAGTGTGTGCTTATCTCTGCTACCTCCAGTATGGGCAGTGTAGGTTGTCCTTATACTGATAGTAATCTAGCTGAAGTGTGTGCTGATCTCTGCTACCTCCAGTATGGGCAGTGTAGGTTGTCCTTATACTGATAGTAATCTAGCTGAAGTGTGTGCTGATCTCGCATACCTCCAGTAAACTAGCTGCAGTGTGTCATATGCCAGTATTTTAAAACCAAGCTAATGTCAGCAATACAAGGATAGTGAATTATTCATCAGCAGGGTTCTCCCCAGAATTTTTTTCCAGCCGGGTGGCATGAAAAAGTAGCCGGGTGGGGCAATATGAGAAAATGCAGGGCTGGAGCTTCTGTGCGCAACTCTGCTTATAGCATAGGAGGAGGTGAGCCGTTGACAGCCGGGTGCTCATCGAAACTAGCCGGGTGGAGCGCCCGGCTAAAAGAGCCTGGGGAGAACACTGCATCAGAGTCTAATTTTAAGACCTTTTGGCAAATTTTGCCTGGATTTTTGATTTAATGCTTTTGGGCCACAAAAAATTGTATTGTTTGTTTTTTTTCCTGCTGGTCAGGAGGGACCTCTGGAAAACCATACATAGAATTTAAAGTGTGCAAGAATTCAGCAACATTTTTGGCAAACATAAGCTACAGTTCAACTTGTCTCACACATACTTTTCCACAATGCCACACAAACTTGCCTCTTCAGTTTGTGTGGCTTGCCATATTCAGCGAATAATTACTTTTTTTTTTCACTATTGACTTCTAGAGTAAGGGGCTGTTAATGTTTACTGTGCTCACTGCCTACTTGACTTTGCTTTGCCCCTCTAACTTAAACCCCTTTCTGTCAGTAAAGCTCACAATTCATGATCTGAAGGAAATGTGAGCTTTGCAGAATTTGTAGTAAACATGATGGTCGCCCCCATAAAACAGAGGCGGCACATTCCTGCAGCTGCAACCAACCCGTGTGAGAGGACACTGCGTACTAATAAAACAAAAATGTTTTGCTATAAGCTCAAGTTAAGAAAGTTTACTTTGCTTGAAAGCCCCGCCCAACTTCCTTCAACTAGCCATTCCCTCTAGTCACATGACTTGGGTTTTAATACTAAAAAAAATATGATCAAGAATACCTTTGGTTTTAAAGGAACTGTTTTTGCTCTGTGGACTCTCGTTTGGAGCACCTGACAGCTAAGATGTCCAAACTACTCCCCTCGTTGACCTCAGCAATGGGCACTTGAAGTGAGAGGGGGATATGGAGGCTGCCACATTTATTTTCTTTTAAACAATGCACATGCCCTGGCAGTCCTGCTGATCCTGTGTTGTTAATACGTTTAGCCACAGCCCCTCAACAAGCATGCAGCAGATCAGGTGCTCTGACTGAAATCTGACTGAGTTAGCTGCATGCTTGTTTCAGGTGTGTGATTCAGCCACTAATGATGCATGAAAGCTCATCAGGATAGTCAGGCAACTGGTATTGTTTAAAGGGAAATCAATATGGCAGCCTACATATCGCTCAGTCCACAAATTATTGATGGTAACATGACCGCCACTAACTTCTTAAAGGACAACTGCAGTGAGAAGGGATATGATGGCTGCCATACTTATTTCCTTTTAAGCAATACCAGTTGCCTGGCTGTCCTGCTGATCCTCTGCCTCTGCCGATGTGCGCACATCCCCGCTTGAATGCTCCGCTCCGTCATCAGTCTACCAGCGGCGTCTGCGAAACAGCCATCTATTTACATTGTAGAGCGCTGTGATCTACGGCTGCACTGTACTGGGGACAGCCGTGTCACTAGGCTGTCCCTTAGAGTGGTCCACAGTGCGATCGCTCTCATAGGCTGATGCGTATGAGAGAGGATCGCAGGGATTGGCTGGCGGGGGAAGGATTAAAAAAATGTATTTAAAAAAATAAAAAATTAATAAAAAAAAAGCCTGCAGCAGCGATCAGAGCCCACCAACAGAAAGCTCTGTTGGTGGGCAGAAAAGGGGGGGGGATCCATCTGTGTGCTGTATCGCCGTATCGTTGTATTGCTCTGCAGCAAGCTAATAAAGCTGCAGAGCACTACATTGTGAAAAATAGCCTGGTCACTAGGGGGGTGTAAGCCTGTGGTCCTGAAGTGGTTAAAGTTGATGTGATGAGGAGGAGGGTGTTTAGTGTGATGGAGTCCACTATAATCCGCATAATTTTACCTCCTTCCAGTTCCTTTCGCTTCTATTAATCTAAAGCCTTTTCTTGAAGGTTCTTTGTGTTGGGCGGATATGATTGTCGCCTTTCAGCATAAATAACAGGCCTGCAAGGGTTTATTAAACGTACTTAGCGGCCCCCGAGTGGCAGGAGCCCACCGCCGTCTCTGTGTGACCGGAATGGATGTGCTGACTGTACAGGTTGCGGCGGACGTTAAGCTCGGGTACCCAGCTGCTGATGGGGGGGGGGGGTGGAGGAATAATTGCTGCAGATTAGTGACGTCGGGGCGAAACGCGTTGGTCATTTTGTTGAACGTGCGCAGTTTTCAGCGGTCCCCGGGGGTGAGAGCAGCAGGCTAAAGTTCCACTCACCGCCTCCTC
Organism: Hyperolius riggenbachi; assembly: GCF_040937935.1. NCBI lineage: Eukaryota > Metazoa > Chordata > Amphibia > Anura > Hyperoliidae > Hyperolius > Hyperolius riggenbachi. Next base: position 660,608,713 of record NC_090646.1, read on the forward strand.
ACTCATTGTTCCACTGCACAATAAACATAATTGCTTTGTTTTGCAGAGCGGATAGTGTCATGATTTGATATTTGCTTTTTATAGGTCTGTATTGGGCTGGGGTCAGGTGGGCTGTAGCCGGACTTTGTTGTCCGAAAGGTCCGGATCAGTGTCGTCAGTTCACTAAAGGTGGCCATATACCTCTGGACTTGGCGGCCGAGCCACCATCCGATTTGATTATCGAATCTGATAAAAATTGGTGTTGGCAAGAGTATGTCCGTCTGACAATGCGACCAATTTCAGGCCGAAATTGGTCTCGTGTATCAATCGGGCATGCAGCAAGATGTTGGGCCATCGTGGTCGATCAGGTGCACGGCGGTAGCAGCGAGCGATATCTGGATGAGCGACAAACGGGACGTATAACTGTATAAATGTCCCCCCCACCCGTGTGTGCATTTATATATTACCTGTCCTGTGGTGCCCATCCATCTTCAGAATCCACCGCTCTTCCATTAGCGGTAAACATGCCGCCGGCATAGCACATGCATGATGTCACACACACTTCACGTGCTATACGCCGGCGGCAGACTCGGCCAATTCCCGAGAGATTTCATGCCGAAATTGATCAGGAATCGGCCTGCAGGGTATAGGCAGCTAACCGACCTCTCTAAGAGATTCGATTAGAGAGAGATTTGTCTCTTGGTCGAATCTGCCCATCATCAATAGGTTTATGGGCACATAGACATGTTCAATAAAAATGTAATATTTGGCAATTTACCTTGTGGTATTTTAGACTTTTTTTTATTTTTTTTTCTCCAAATTCACTAAAATTTTTACATATGTAAAATGGGAGATCACAAAGCAAATCACAGAGCGCCACATTTGCTGTGCAATTTGCCCGCTCTCCCCTATTCATTGAAACTAATCGCAAAAGCAGGCAGTCTGCAGCCGGCACTATGTTTGTGACTAGGTTAAAAACGGATTGTACCACTCGCACTGCCAATACTTTATCACACTGTCCTTGCGATCGGCAAAATGCAGGCGCTTCGAAAATCGGATCCAAGCCTATACAGTGGGGGAGGGCCCTTTTGGCAAAGCAAGAAATGTGATTTTGAAGAAATGTGCGATTTTGCTGCATTCCCTCAAGTGCAGTTGCTCAAAACATGCTGCATGTAGTGCGACTGCGATTTTATGCAGAAACCCATTTACATACATTGAATATCAGTAGGAGCTACATAGGTACTAGTTTAGCAAATACAAAAGTAAATGTCATCCAAGTGCCTTCATTACAACAAAAGGGTAATTGCGAGGAGGTATGGCAGTCACAAAGCCCCCTTATGATGTCCTGTTGTAATTAAAGGGATACTGTAGGGGGGTGTCAGGGGAAAATGAGTTGAACTTACTCCGGGCTTCTAATGGTCCCCCACAGACATCCTGTGCTTGCGCAGCCAGTCACCGATGCTCCGGCCCCGCCTCCAGTTCACTTCTGGAATTCAGACTTTAAAGTCTGAAAACCACTGCGCCTGCGTTGCCGTGTCCTCGCTGCGCAAGTCCAGTATGGTCTGTGCCTGAGCAGTACGCTCCTGGTGACGTCAGTGGGAGCGAGGACACTGCCACGCAGGCGCAGTGGTTTTCAGACTTTAAAGTCTGAAATTCCAGAAGTGAACCTGAGGCGGGGCCGGAGCATTGATGAGTGGCTGCGCCAACACAGGATGTCTGCGGGGGACCATAAGAAGCCCCGGGTAAGTTCAACTCATTTTCCCCCGACCCCCCCTACAGTATCCCTTTAAGGCAACTGAGTGCGAAACAGGCAGTTTGGGCCCCCGCTAGTGCCGGAAGTATGCCTCAATGCCAATATTGCAATAGGTGCCTACGGCAGCGCCTGAGAAATTACGTTTTCTTCCTTTTGGCAGAGGAGGAAGAGGGGTGCACAGTTAGGCTGTCGGGTTGGAAGTGGGTGGTGGTGGTGGGGGGGGGGGGGGGTAGGTGTCAGGTAAGGAGTTTATGGTAAGGGGTAGGGTTAGGTGTCTGGTAGCAAGTTTGGGGGGAGGGTTAAGGTTAGGCATCAGGTAGGGCGTTTGTGCAGGGAGGGGGGAGATTAGGGGGAGGGTTCTGTGTGAGACTAGGCTTACTTTTAGCCATAGTAAGATATCGCTATTTAATACCAATATTTTACTATTGATATTACTGGGTGCCCAAATTTCCATGTGTCTTTCTTCGTTGTACGGCTGAGTGACAATACTCTACTGCTGCTGTACAAAGTCAAACATAGAGTTTTGTTGCCAGCAGCAAGCATTAGTGCTATCACAGTTATTTTAGGCAGCAGCTTGAGCTAGTTTCAGTTGGAGTTCTGCTTTAACACCTGCTTAGCGGTACGCTGGGAGTCTCTCTGTGTTTTGTGTGCTGGGGGTGTTGAGGCTTTCCTATCAGGCAGCAGTTCCGGTTGGAGTTCTGCTTTAACCCCTGCTTAGCGTTATGCTGGGAGTCTCTGTATATTGTGTGCTGGGGGTATTGAGGCTTTCCTATCAGGCAGTCACAGCACGTTATTTGCAGCTGCTGGTGTCTCGGCGTGCCGTGCTGCACGGTGAGGTCTCCTGCCCAGACGGGGTTAAGCTCTGCTCATTTCAATAAGGATTTCATTTCCCCCAGCGGACGGCTTAGAGGCATATTGGATTTAAGCTTTCATCTGTAAAGCTGTGTTCAGCGGCTCTACAATAGAGACAGGCACTTGTCATCTAATGCTTTTACCGGAGAAAATACACCTCTGACAGAGGAGAGACTCCCTGCGGGCCGACCGGGACACAAATTAACGAAATAACATCTCCGCTTCCCAGCCACGTGTATTTGCGAGAGGCTTTGTGGAGGTTTAACATGTAAAAAGGGCACCTGTCGTCTCTTTAACTAGGGTGGACTTACTGCTGGGAAGAACTTTAATGTCCCCATCCTAAAGGTTGGATCAGATCTATAACTGTGGGCTCAGAGCTTCACTACATTTAAAGCAAAATCTCTTCCAATCCCCCCCCCCTTAGTCCAGAGTTGGTTGGTCGGTCTCTACAGGGACCCAGCCATTAACTTGCCTAAAAGGGAATCTGAAGTAAGAGGGATATAGTGGCTGACCTATTTATTTCCTTTTAAGCAATATCAGTTGCCCGGCAGTCCTGCTGATCCTCTGCCTCTAATACTTTTAGCCAGATCTGACGAGATTAGCCGCATGCTTGTTTCTGCCGTAATTCAGACACTACTGCAGCCAAATAGACCAGCAGGGCTGCCAGGGAACTGGTATTGTTTAAAAGGAAATAAATATGGCAGCCTCCATATCATTCTCACCTGTGGTTCACTTTAGCTTGCCTTGAAGGAAATCTGAAATAAACAATGCAAATTGTTGACTTTCTGCTGATCCTCTACCTCTAGGGCCTGGAACTCACTCTAGTGGTTACCCAGACCTTCTTCTTTTAGCCCTGACCCAGCATGCAGATCAGGTTTCCCCGACACTATTAGCTACATGCTTGTTTCAGGTGTGTGATTCAGACACTACTGTAGACAAAGAGATCAGCAGGACTGCCAGGCAACTGGTATTGTTTAAAATTGAATAAATATGGCAGCCTCTATATCTTCTCACAGGTGGCGTAGCTACAATTCATGGGCTCCTCATCAAAACTTTGATTCCCCCCCCCCTCGCCCATGGGCCCCCCCCCTCGCCCATGTGCCCCTCCCTCGCCCATGTGCCACCCCCCCCCTCGCCCATGTGCCCCCCCCCCCCCCTCGCCCATGTGCCTCCCTCCCCCCTCGCCCATGGGCCTCCCCATTGGTCCCCTTCACAGCCTGGGGGCCCATCTCACAGGGGTCATAAAACAAGTGTGGTCACATGATCTTCACCCCCATAACAAGTGCAGCCACAAAACACCTGATCTAAATTCCCATGTATCGGAGGAAGGTTAGTAGTTGCCCCCCCCCTCAAAGTTAGTGGTTGGCCTCTCTGCAATCGCAGTGGCTGCTTCCCTCTAGTTATGGCCATGCTTCTCACTTTAGGTTCCCTTTATTTAACCAAGAATGTCCAAAGTCCGTTCCGGGTGCCAAATGCAGCCCACCGAACCTTTTCTGGTGGCCCCCAAAGCTCTCTTCGATTGTTAATTCCATTCGGCCCGCAGGCCTATAATGACAGTGCGTGATCAAAAATTACTTTTGGGTATGTTAATATAATGGTGCAGACAGCTCAGGTTAAGTACACGGGCATTCACTATATACATGCATCCCTGTTTTATTTTTTTTGTTACACAAATAACGTAAGTGTTGCATTTATATGTTCTGTACAGTGGGAGGAGAAAGTTTGCCAGTGTCAGGAGGAAACCCCTCCCCTTGGACCTTTCAAGCCTCCTGATTAGTCCTTTAATAAATGGATGACTTCACTAACCATCAGGGAAACGCAGGTTCTTAGATCGCTTTATTCCAGATTAAATCATTTTTGGCGCAGGCTGACACACTGGTGCACCTTTGAAGATAGGTAGAGGCAATCTTATTGGAATTAGGTATCTAGTTTTGGCACAGTGCTCCAGGTGTTTACAGCCGATTCAGCTTGCCAGGATAGTGGTGGTAAGCTCTACATTTTGGTGCAGAGACTTGACTATCCAATAGCCAGTAAGGCTAGGTCCACACTAGACACAGATGCAGGACGGACACTGCAGTCCGGATCAGGGGAAGATTAGGGGAAGTACCACCGTACTGCAAACTGATGAAGGTGCATCCGTTTTGCATCAGTTTCCGTTCAGTTTTTCCCTGACAGAAAACGTCTCCATCATTAGGAAGGAGTGGGAGGATTTTTTTGGGCCAATCATAAAGCTCAGGCTATCCGTTTTCACATCCGTTTTTTGCCTGTGGAGCTGGAGTTGCGTTTTCTCATTGCTTTTCACTACCCCTGCGTGTATCCGTGGTCCTGATCCGTTGCGTGAAAATGCAGCAGGTCTGGACCTTCCGTTCAGGTTTTGAAAACTGGTCCCCGCAAACGCAGACGGATCCGTTTTTTACTTGGGTGAGGCTGGCTGCTATTTTAAACATTAGTATCCGGGACTCCGTTTTTCATCAGGTTTGAAAAACGCAGCCACGGATACGTTTCCGCACCTAGTGTGGGCCAGCTCTAAACACTGAAGATGAGGAAGGTACTGGTTAGGGTTTGGCACCCAAGCTGGGAAGGTGTTAATGTGAATTGCTAGAGAGAGGAGGTTAGGCTTTGGTATCAGGAATGGCAAACCTGTAAGGTTGAAGTTTAGATCCTCTGTATCCCCTCCACCTCGCCATTCCAGCAGTGCGATATAAAAAAGCAATAATGTTCATAACGTTAGTTACACTACAGTTCCTCTTTAAAGTGAAAGGTATTGTTGGCTCTGTCCACTGGTGATGTGTAGAAATGTATTGATGAAATGCAAGTAATACCAACTTACATAGAGTGTATAGAGAGGTCCCCAGTATCGAGCACCAGGGGGGATCGCACGAAGCGGGATGCATGTGCTTGCTTGAGCAACCGGACGAAAAAAGCACAAGCTTCCCGCCCAAATACTCACACAGCCTCCAGCGACGTCTTGTAGCTTTCCTGTTAATCGTAGCAGCTTTCCGGCATCCGCCTTGCACTGATGACAGTGTGTCACCTGACCTGCATTATGTCATGTGACACACCAGGAGCCGGTAGGAGCAACAGAAAGGCTACAAGATGTTGCTGGAGGCTTGGTAAATATTTTAATCCCTGCAAACACCCCAGACCCCCCTCCCCCCCAAACATAGTCCCCGTTATTCCCTCAGACATGCCGGTTAATTAAGACTTCTGGTTGCCTGAGTTCCAAATAACGGTCGGGGAGTTTGCTGTATGGGCAGCTTAGAATCTGCCCATCTGTGATCTGCATACAATTTGCATGCAAGTTAGAATTATTGACCTCTCAGCCACCGTCTCTAGTGTCACGTGACATCTTCGGTGAATTTGGACAGGGCAGGTGTGGGCGGAGTGATGCGAGCGAGTGCTGGCTCAGGTGTGGGAGATGTGGGGGCGGATGTTTGCGGTGACAATGGTAATGGAGTGTACAGCGCAGTCCTCGCAGTGACAGGAACATTGACTACCCAGCAGTAAATTACCCCTCTTGGGTCTGCAGGAGTCTTTGAGCAGCCTCTAGTTTTGCAGAGCCCCCCTCCCCCGAGTGTAATCCGGTAATCAGAGGGTCATTCTTCCTCGGCTGATCCATAATGGACGTATTTTGAAACATTCGGAGAGGCTTTTGTTCCCCATCGCCGCAGAGAATGCGTCCTGATGCTGCATAATTGCTAATTGCCACTCATTTACTTTGGAGAGCGGATGAGAGGCGAGGCCTACCTCCATCCTCTGAAACGCATACCCCGCCGCGGCCATCAACACCTCGCTCCTTTCCCTCACGCCGCCTGGGATGTTATTTTCCTCTTGATAAAAATAATTTGCAGATTTTACTTGCTGGCATTTCGAGATGTGACAATTTTTTTTTAATCTCCTAAATATATAAAACTTCAAGTTTCTTAAAATGGCGCATTAGTGAAAGCCTTATTAATGTCTGGATGGATTTGGGGTTGTGTCGTGGTAGTTGGCGACATTTCAAAGTTATTAGGAATGCCGGAAAAGGGCTAAACGGTGACATTTCTTTTTCTTAAAGAGAAACTGTAACCAAGGATTGAACTACATCCCAATCAGTAGCTGATACCCCCTTTCCCATGAGAAATCTCTACCTTTTCTGGGAATAGTACATGAGGGGGGGGGGGGAGGGGGTCTGTGTGGCTGGTATTGCGGTGAAACCCCTCCCACATGTGATGTCAGGACCTAGGGCTTGACAATATCCTGTCTGTGAGCCTTGTTGCATTGTGGGAAATAACCGCTTTTTCCAACTGCCAATTGTTTCTTGATCTCTCTTATATTTTTTAACTTCTCACTTTGCAACATATTGATTTTTTTTTTTTAGGTCCAATTTCTGGAATAAATGCCAGTAGCTAAACTTCGGTGACCGAGACAATATGCCATTCATTGTATAGCTGCCCATTTGCTTGTTGAGCTATACAAGTTCTAGTCACATAACTGCGGCTGGTGCCCTCTGCTCTGGGCATCTTTCTAGCCGTGTCCTCCAGCTGATAACTAAAGGTGGCGACACATCACTTGATGTATGGCCAGATCAACTATTGAGGTGCCCGTTAATGGTAGAACCTTCTGAACGATTGTACGATGTTGGGCGTCACCGTGAGCATGCGTGGATAGATGTATATAGTGACGGCAACGTGCCAGCGATGTGGAACAGGCACTTGCAGAGACGAGGAGTCACGACAGCAGGTAGATGAGCCTTTAAAGTGAATGTAAAGCCGAAAAAAACGTGGATGCTTATCTATGGACAGGGAAGACTCTGTATCCTGTAGAGCAGGGGTGTCAAACTGGAATACAAAGAGGAGTTGGTCCAGGTCTCTGGAGGTCTCTTCACAATGGGAATGGAGATCCTTCCGCCTGTAGAAAGGGGGAGAGACTGGGAGCCCAATAGTGCAGTATCGCCAGTTGATTGGTGGGGGATTGTGGGTAATTTATACTCACAAAGATGGGTTGCAGTCCTGCAACCACCATATAGGTATGCAGAAAGAAACCGTTCCCGCTCGGTATCCCGTAACCTTCTGGAACAGTGTGGTCACTCTCCTCCTGTCGGCCTTTCCACTGGTAGAACAGGTGTACGAGAGGGAAGTGCAAAGCACCCCTTTTATTTGGGGGGGGGGAGTAACAACTGCTTAGGAGGTTTGGGAAGGCACCCAATTTTTCTGCTGATAGGTCTAAGTATGATAACTGTATAGTAATATAGAAAGGGGGATCTTACCTCCAAAGAGGATTCACCCCACCCCACACAACCCCTGTCAAAGGTTATTTGTTTGTATTGACCTGAGGAAGCTGGCTGAGACCCGTGAAACGTGTTGTCTACAATTACCCACTTTATAAAAAAAGACTCCTTATATCCTATCCGAGTGAGTCCTCTTTGGAGGTAAGATACCTCTTTCTAGATTACTATAGAGTTATCATACTTAGACTTATGAGCAGACAAGTTGGGCGCCTCTCCAAACCTCCTAAACAGTTGGAATACAAAGAGGGCTGAAATTTAACACTGGGGCCAAGTCAAGGGCCAACCTCAATGTTTATTGGTCCCTGGTGTTTAGTAGTCCTCCCTCCCCCAAAAAAGTTCTCTGATGTTTAGTAGTCCTCCCTCCCCCTATACAGTTCTCTGGTGTCTAGTGGTCCTCCCTTCCTTGTACAGTTCCCCAACCCCATATCGCTTCCCTGGTGATCCAGGGCTTCACCTCCAATATAGCTTTGCTGGTGGTCTACAGTGGGCCTAACATAATGCAAAGTTTGGAACCACGTAGGGGGCCAAATTCAATGGCTCTGCAGGCCAGATTTGGCCCGCTGGCTGGAGTTTGACATGTATCCTATAGAGCCATGGCTGTCTCCTCTTGCTCCCCTTGTTCCAGGGCTGTCACCCCTATTGTGTGTACTTGACCAATTAGTTGAATACACACCTGTGAACCGTTGGGAGATTTTGGAAGCACTGGTGCCATTGGCCCCAGAGTTAAATTTCAGCCCTCTTTGTATTCCAACTGTTTAGGAGGTTTGGGGAGGCGCCCAATAAAAATTGGGCGCCTCCCCAAACCGCCTAAACAGTTGGAATACAGTTGCTTTATACTGGGGTGCTATTTTGTATGTATGCCCCTGGGGGACCCTCTGATAGGTGCCAGTGTACCCCCAGGAGTTTGTGGGCCCCAGGTTGAGAACCACTGGTTTAGAGTATTTGCTAAACTGCTGTGAAGCCCCAGCAAGGCCAAAGCTTTTGGGTCTTTCAGATGACCTTTTCATGTCTTCAGGAGGAGAATCAGTCAGTCATAGCAGTGGCACACTGTGGGTAGACAGCCGCTAGCAGGATATCGGTAAAAAATCAGTTAAAAAAATATAAAAACTGTTGTATTGATCCAATTTTTAGAATTATTGGATCAAGCAGAATAATCAATCATATTTTTTTGAGTCAAGAAACAAATGAACCTAAAATATTGAATCATGTATGGTCATCTTAACCGGCTTGGGCGCGCCCATAGTTAAAACTATGCTGCGCTTTTAGCTGCATATTAATCCCAAGTGGGTTAAGGATGTTGCTACATGGTACAGAGGTTGCAACCACACCAGGGGGCCCTGGAAAAGAGGAGCCCACTAGGGGCCCGCCTTCATTCATCTCATTAGCTTTTTATTGGTGTTATGCTGGTTATGTACACCTCTACTGTATATGTGCATTGAATAGCAGTAATCTTTAACAAACGGTTTCCTTAGGCCTCCAGCACACTACATGCAATTCCAATTTTTTTTTTTATACGAGACGATTTTTTTTATTCAGATTTAAAAAAAAAAAAAAGTACCACATGCTGTTTTTTTTTAATTGGAATCTAAAATAGGATCGTATAAAAAAATCTGAATTGCATGTAGTGTGCAAGAGGCCTTACTCTGAATACACCTCTCTGACACTGCAGTTGTCCTTATAGGTTTTGGGGCTCCATATGAATAAAGTGCTTGGGGCCCCATGTAAAACTTGCGCAGGGGCCCCAAGCTCCTTAGTTACACCACTGCTGACTAGTGAAGTAAATTACTGTATATTTGTATAACAGTGTTTACCTTGAATAAGGGAGAGTCGCGCACACTTTTTCCTATTTCTTAATGAGAACATTACTGTATATACTCGAGTATAAGTCTACAAATTTAGGTCTGATTCACTTCATAAAAGTGTAGTGGTCGACTTATACACAAGTCACAGCCAACACTGAGCATACTGAGTAATGTGTGTACTAATAGTGACATTCCCATCTGCAGCAATGTACTCAGTGATAATTTGAGGAAAGGAAATACCCAGAAAACACAGGTCTGAAAGTCCTGGCCACATCAATGAACAAGGAAAGGGGAATGGGGGGAATACTGGGCTGCATAAAAGGGAGTGAATAATTGCAGCACTTGGTGGCCTGGAGGAGGTATTGGCTGCACTTAAGGGACAGGAGGGGTTAATGTCTGCAATACTGTATGCAGTGCAGTCATTAACCCCTCCTGGTCCCAAAGTGCAGCCATTAACTTTGCTGGGTAGACTTATACTTGAGTCAATAGAAAATTCCAGCTTATGAGGGTTGACTATTGGAGTTGACTTATACGTGAGGTCGACATGTATTAGAGTATATACGGTACCAATTTTTGCGGTACATACCTCAGCTTTTTAAATTAACACCGCGTAGAACCCTCCATTTAGACCCAGTTTCCACTAGGCGAGGCTACATCCAGAAAAAAAAAAACGACGCCAGGGTTACTATTTTGCCGACGTGGCATGGTGTGCCGCATGTACGTTTTGGCATTCCCGTTTTCATGTGCGTTTTTTTGAATGTGCTATCAATGACAATAGGACTTCATTATTGTAAAAAAAACTTACCTAGAAACATTTTCTGCAAATGCGCTTGCGGATTCGCATGTAAAAATATATGCATATGCAAATTACATGCGATTGGCATGCTTCTTACGGTGCCCGTTAACAGTACAATATTTCCTTCAGATTTGATCTTTCAACGCGATTTTTATGATCGAATTGTATAGAAAACTGTACCATGTGTGTCGCAAATCGATGTGAAACGATTCTTTGGTCAAATGGAAAAGAAAAAAAATATCAATCCAAAATTTAGATTTTATGATCAAATCGGAATGTAAAACCTTTCATTGTTCCATTAATGGGAGCAATCAATAATTGCCTTTCCGATTAGTTTCGATCGTTCAAATCCCTTCGAAAGGAAAAATTGTACCATAATGGAAATGTAACCAAACAGCCTGGAACTGGAACACCGGGATCCTTTTCTGTTAACCTCTAGAAGTCCGTGCAGCGTTCTAAAATGATCACTTCCTTTGCGCTTGCTTCCACCGCCATCACCACCACTATAGCAATATTGTCACAGGAACATAATTGGCAGGGGATCCCCATAATTGCCCCCCTGAGTTCTGCCGCTGTCGTGCCTGCGTTGCTGTGGAAGCGGGGGCTGGAATACACCCCTGGGTGGGGGGGATGCAAGAGCGAAGTGACAGTTCCCTCCACAGAGATTGGCAGCTGCAGAGCGCTTTGATAGGCGGCGTTTCTAATTACTGGCATGCATCCGCCTCGCGTGCTGGAGACGAGCGCATGGCAGGCCCGGCGCGGCTATTAATAAGCGGAGGAGGCAGATCCAGCACTGAGCCTTCACCTGCAGACAGAGACGGAGAGATTTCAATATTGGGATTAGCTAGAAGTAATTACATCGTGCGGAGGAGGAATCGCTTGTGATCAGTGCCGTTCCTCGCAGACAGGCGGGAGAGCGCATCGCTCAGATTACGGCGTCACGTTTGAGTTTGGAAAGTGATTTTATTGAATGCCTTGCTGATCTGTCTGATAATATGACAGAGACTCTCTCCGCAGATAGAACCCTTATTGCTGCAATAAAAAGTTTTTTCTCTTCTGCAAGCAGGGCAATAAACGCACAGTTCTGTCAAATTTCTGGGTTCGAAGGAAACCTCACAGCGGACAGGGCTATGGGAGGGGGCAGGGAGCTTACTGCCTATTAAGCTACGTACTCTCCACCTAACCGGTCCAGCGGCGTCCCCTAGACGACGGTCATTCAGTGAACCCTCTTCCTGCCGGCGGGTATGCATGACGTCATACAACAGGTGTGAACAGTACTTCAAGCGATCACGCTACTTTGCGCTGGAGTCGTCAGGGATCTTAAAGATCCAATCTGCTGTGACGGTTGTTATTGCCACACAACGTTTGCATGGTCGTGCACCTGTAACTACAGGTCGCTCGGTGCTTAAAAAATCTCCGGTCGTCAGGAAAATCGTTGGTAAAATCACAATGTGGGTACATAGCTTTTAGAGCTAAACACAAAACTGATATTCAAAACAAAAACACACAATCTTATACTTATTGTCGGAAACAGTTGTCTAATAAAACATAACGTTTAATTGACATCTAAAACAGGTTCTACCTCTACTGCTTATAATAAATGATGACTAGGAGGCAAAGTGAGGTTTGTAGATACAACACCTTTTAACAACCAATAGGGCCTCAAAATCATTAGGGCATCCCCCCTTCTGCTCCCCCTTCTATGAATGCATGTCTACAAACACATCACCACCCGTCAACTTAGCCAACATGTTTCACCCCCATATACTTTGGGGGCTTTGTCAGGGGAATATACAAAGTGCATAAACAGATTAACCTCCATGGCGGTTATCAGGAGTCAGGCTCGGGGTGGAAAACACAAGCCAGGAGCGGTAACCCCCTAGCATGACTCCGTGGTAGCTGCTGGGAGCCTTGTGCAGAGCATAGTGCGCACCTGGTGTTATCCCTCACCTCCCAGGGGATCCAGACGTCGGCTGACATTTTTCCTGTCCACTGAGGCATCCTCCTGGTGAGATCGCTGTCTGTTGTCATGACGATAGTTGGCGATCTCACTACAGGGTTACAGCGCCACCCGGAGGACTGAGGGATAGCTGCAGCGCTCGATCCTAGGAATGTAAGTTCTAGGGCTGCTGCCGGATCTCTAGCAGCATTTCCCCCCAGTTTTAGTGTCCAAAAGCCTGCATATAAAATTGCACCGCTTTTAGACCCGGAAAGATCCAGAAAGAATCATACTGCCAAGTGGGCTCAAAATGTTTATGCACTGAAAGCACTACTACTGCACTTTGTATGTTCTCCTGACAAAGCCACCAAAGTATATGGGGGTGAAACATGTTGGCTTAGGTGGCGGGTGGTGATGTGTTTGTAGACATGTATTCATAGAAGGGGAGCAGAAGGGGGAATATCCTAGTGATTTTGAGGACCTGTTGCTTGTTAAAGGCTATTGTACCTACAAATTCCACTTTCCTTCCTAGGCGTCATTGCCTATTAGAGCTTTCAGGAGAGTCGTGTAATTACATGAGTTGGGTTGATTCACTAACCAAAATAGCACGAGTAACTTCCTGTTACTTGTGATATTTTATCAGCATGCTTTAAATGTAAGTGCCTGCAGGCTACAAACACTAATGGCCACGTAGTGCGCGTAATACAGCGCATGCTATGAGCGCATTCTATGCTGCGGGCAGTGCAGCATAGCGAGCACTAGTAACTTACGCCTGCTATTTGCCAATAATGGGCGCTCCACTCGTCCCGCTCTGAGCCCCTTCGGGTCCAGTAACTTTACAGGACTTGATCCCCACACTTTGGCCCAATAGGCTGACCACGACCCCCAACAGTGGTATCACTGTGTTATGCAGTCAGGCGGAGGAGCCCACTATCGGAAGGGAGGAGCAGTGAGCAGTTGATGCTTTTCTGTGCTGCTCCCTCAGTAGTTTGATCTCTCAACCTACCCCGCCAGGCACAGGAATCCATTATGAGTTTATACTTTTACCGCCCCTAGGCCAGCTTCCTGTGGCTCTCATTCCATGTGCAGCCCCCTTTTTCATGTGTAAATTACATGTACAGCAAACCCCTCCTTCATGCAGCTCTCCTCTTTCATTTCAGCCTCCCGTTTCCAGCAGCCGCTCAAGACCCGGGCCATTGTGGCCAGTCCAGAAATCCAGCCCTTATGGGAATATAAATTGAGCATGGACGCTTAGGGAGGGAGTGCAGGATGTGTGCATTGTGGGGGCTGAGCAGTGCTGGCTATGGCAGTATTCCTCCACTAAATAAACAATGTCAAGTTGTTCCAAGGCAGATAATAATTTCTCAGGTTCCCAGGCCCTGCGAGAGAGGTGTTGGCATTTCTGTAAGCCTATTTAAGAGCTAATGCTATCCAGCACAGAGTTCCTGCAGGCTCTGTGTTTGATTCTACATTCTATACTATATTTTTTTATTACTATTTAGCATGTATATAGTGCTGACATCTTCCGCAGCGCTGTACAAAGTATATTGTCTTTTCACTTCAAGAGAAACCGTAACCAAGGATTGAACTTCATCCCAATCAGTAGCTGACACCCCCTTTCCCATGAGAACTCTTTTCCTTTTCACAAACGGATCATCAGGGGGCTCTGTATAATTAATATTGTAGTTAGATCCCTCCCACCGTGTGATGTCAGGACCATGGTCCTGGCAGTTTCCTTTCTGTGAACCTCATTGCATTGTGGGAAATAGTTGTTTACAGCTGTTTCCAACTGACAAAAAAGCAAGCAGCATCTCCTTCCACTGACATTACCTGCCAGCAGTAAGAATGTCACCATGTGATAAATGTCAGAATGTAAATCAGGGAGAGGAAAGACTCTACAATGGGCAAACACTGACTAATTCATTTATACATAATTATTGTAAAAATGAAGCACATTATTACATTGTTTTCACTGGAGTTCCTCTTTAACTGCCGCTCAGAAGGGCTCACAATCTAATCCCTACCATAGTCATATGTCTATGTATGTATGTATGTATGGTGTAGTGTATGTATCGTAGTCTAGGGCCAATTTTGGGGGAAGCCAATTAACTTACCTGTATGTTTTTGGAATGTGGGAGGAAACCAGAGTGCCTGCAGGAAACCCGCACAGACACAGGGAGAACATACAAACTTCGTTCAGATAGTGCCCTAGCTGGGATTCGGATTGAGGACCCAGCGCTGCAAGGCGAGTGTGATAACCACTACACCACCGTGCTGCCCACGAATTTAAAGTGTACCTCTGTTTCTGATGAGCAATACAGTCTCTTCAGCTCGAATCTACACATTATTAGCGTTAACGGTGCACATTTTTTTCAAACTGTTTACCTTGAACCCTGTTTACATTGATCCCAAGCAAACCAACACCTGCTCCTCCAACCCCCGGTGCACCTTACTGGAATCTGTCAGCTGGGATTGTGGTCATATGCAGGGCTATGGAGTCAGTCAGAGTCTGTGGTTTTATAAACTGAGGAGTCGGAGTTGGTTAATATTTGTACCAATTCCATAGTCCTGCAAAGGCTGTGGAGGTGGAGCAATTTTGGGTGGAATTGTCAGTGGTTTCATAAACGGAGGGATCGAAGATGGAGTCGGGTGATTTTGGACCAACTCCCCAGCCCTGGTCATGCGGCTGCCAGTTACTCAGTTAGTGCAGGTGTAGAAGATATACTTAACCAGACCTCCTGCTTTGTGCAGCTGATTACTTATGCAGGAAGGGGAAATACGTATGTGGCCTCAACGTATTTCCACTGCAAATTGTGATCACAAATGTGCTGCAATGCAATATCTTCTATTTCCAACATGTGATTTGTAGCACGTTATGGCAAATTTTTCGTGAGTGGCCGGGTGAAATGCGTTTTTTTCAATGTGTAGAGGGAGGGAGGGGGGGGGGGAATTGAGATGGGAAAATCACACAGCACTACGTTTGCTATGCAGTTTTCTTGCACTCCCATTGACTTACCCCAATGCAACATGCTGTGTAAAAATCGAATAGCGCTGGTGAGAACGGGGCCACGGCTATTACCTTGATCGCCACGGTGCCATGCTATTGGCAAATCGCGTACGATCCAGTCCTGAGGTCCCTGCAGAGCCAGATCATCCACAAGGCAATTCTAGGCAGTTGCCTAGGGCCCAAAGAGAGTCTGGGGGCCTGGTGGATGTAAGCCGCCACCAAATCTTACTAAAAAAGGCCAGGTGACGGCTATCTTTCCTAGGACCCCGTTTCATCTTAGAGAATCCGTAACCTAAAAGCCTCACATAAATAAACATACCAGCCTGTGGGTTTTCATCTCCTGTCCTCTGTGTCACATTTTCGCTGCTCCCCACCAGGATCCTGGCCCAAAAGAAGCCGTTTTATAAACTGTTTTTGTAAACAAAAAATATGGCTGCCAAACAGGAAGTTCATCATCATATAGCATGTTCCTGTAAACTGCATTACAGTTTCCATGAAAGGTTATATTATTATATAGGTTATATTATTGAACTATAAATTCAGCCTTTATAGTTTATTTCATAGTTTAGAAGAATTTTTACCTTGTAAAGAATGCTGCAATCTTTAGTAGTGATTACTGATAGCTGGTCGTGTCTGCATTCTGCAATAGTCTATGAGCTATGCTTCTCACATTTATCAGCTTTTATCAGTAGATGATACTGAGTTACTGAGAGCGGGGAATGTGTGAGCTCTGCTTTTCACAGTTTTCAGTATGTGAAAGACTAGAAGAGACTCAGAGCAGAGCTATCAGTGTAACCTCCTCCTGTCTGTAAACAATTACAGCCACTTCCTCTTTGGGCCGACAAGCCTGACAAAGCAGAGGAAATTTGATTTATTACAGCAATGGAGCAACTAAAAAAGGCTGCAGTAAGCCAGAGCACTTTAGACTAGATATAGGAACTTGTAGGATAGTAGAAAAAAGAGACTCTGTAACAAAATCAGCCTTATTTCTTCTATCCTATAAGTTCTTATACCTGTTCTAATGTGGTCTGTCTTACTGCAGCCTTTCCTAGTTGCACAGTGGCTGTATTATCTCTGTTATATAATCTAACCTTTCCTCTGACGGCTTTGTCGGGCTCAGGCACTCGGGCTGGAATGTGCTGCTCTGCTTTTAGTAGGATAGAAGCTATACACACCCTCTCCAGGCCCCCTGCAGGCTCTGTATGAGTCACAGACTGAGCTCATCTTAGCCTATCACATGCTATGTCTTTTGTTTGTAAACACTGCCTAAAACTGGCAATTACAAGCCAGGATTGCAGCAGGGAGAGGCAGAAACAGCACACAGGGACCCAGGAGAACATAATGAATAGAATGGTATGCTTTTTATTGTAAGAATTTTAGAGTACAGATTCTCTTTAAGCCATTTCTGGGCTCCTGACTGCCCCTCCAGCGTCACCAGAACAAGACGTGGAATCTCTGTATTGGCTGTAGACATTTCGGTAAGAAAGTGTAGTTATTGTTGTGGATTATACATATTGATGAGGTTCACAGCGGCGTCTCCTTCTGTCAGTGTTGTGTAACAAGCTCACACTTTATCCATAACGAGAACAGAGGAACGCTCATATGCAGCCTACCCAGTGTTCACCGCATCCTCAGCGTCGGGGCCCAGTTCTGTATAGACTACAGAACTAGTTGACCTAAGCCCATTTAAAAACGAGTTGTAGGACTCTTCATGCCGCCAGTCAGTGCGCATGTGCGGGGCACTCGTCCGACTGGCTCCCTAGCCCCGTCCTCCTGTCCCAACAACTGTCCGCCCTGCACATGCGCAGTAGCGCAAACACACGGACACAGGGACAGGATAACGCAGGGACACAGGGATTATTATATCGGGAATAACTAGTGCCAAAACCTGCTTTACAGTGTGACGGAGGGGTAAGCAGGGGAGGAAAACAGAGTAGCATTCATAGAGGTGATCAGCACCACTATAGACTAAGTAGGTGGTTTTGGCGCATAGAGCTCACCACCAGGCGCCAAAACCAGGCACCCCCCATAGCAGCAATGTAATGCTGTGTGAAGTGCATAATGGTGACTCAGGGCTCTGGCAGCTGCTGGACCCCCAATTACACCTCCCTCAGAGTTGTGACGACGTAACGCGGCAACACGTACGCCACTGTAGGACCAGTGAGAAGCGTATGCAGCAGCTGGCCGGTCCCGGGTGAGCCCCCTCTTGTGCAGGGCCCCAGTGTGGTCGCAGCCTCTGCTTTCCCATTGCTGGGCCTCTGATTGTGATAGAAGATATTCCAAATGCCATTATCCTAAAGCTGGCCACACACAATACAATTGCAATCAATCTTTCTGACTGATTGTAGCATTTCAAAAATATGACCAATGTACCACACACACACCTATGGTACACTTTAAGCTAGCCCTACACTTACAGATTGCCATCCAATGTGGCAAAACAATCGATTCATCTCTGAAAGGAATTGATTCACGAGGGAATCGATTTCCACCACACACTGCTGGAATCTATTGAAAATCAAGCAAATGGCAGCAAAGCGCTATTAATGCACTGTAACGCTACAGGCCATCAATCTGCAGCTGTTCCAGCCCTGCCCCCAATTGACCTAAATCTTCTGTCCTGTCCAAACGATACTTTTGACAAATTTTTGACTGAAAGTCAATCAATCTGACATTTTGCAGGAATCGGTTCCCAGCAGAACGGTTAATTCTGCAGGGAGTTAAACGGGAAAATTGATAAGTGTATGGGCACCTTTTATTCACCTGTTATTAACTGTGCCCTTATTGGAAATACGAGTAAGCTAAATTAACCACTTCAGGACTCAGCCTTTACCCCCCCTTAAGAACCAGCGCTGATTTCGCTGATCTGTGCTGGGTGGGCTCTACAGCCCCCAGCACAGATCAAACACCAGGCAGAGCGACCAGATCGCCCCCCTTTTTTCCCCACTAGGGGGATGATGTGCTGGGGGGGTCTGATCGCTCCTGCCTGCGAGTGGCTGGCTGGGGGGGGGCACCTCAAAGCCCCCTCCACCGCAGGATTCCCCCTCTCCTCCCTCCCTGCCCCGGAGATCGGAGGCTGCACAGGAACGGATCTGTCCTGTGCAGCCTCTAACAGGCTCCTGCCTGTCATGTGACAGCGATCCCCGGCTGCTGATTGGCCGGGGATCGCTGATCTAGTACAACGCTGCTACTGATAGCAGCGTTGTACAAATGTAAACAAAGCGGATTATTTCCGCTTGTGTTTACATTTAGCCTGCGAGCCGCGATCAGGGGCCCGCAGGTTATTCACGGAGCCCCCCGCCGTGAATTGTCAGGAAGCAGCCGCTCGCGCGAGCGGCGGCTACCTGATTAATTATCCTGCAGCCGGCGACGCAGATCTGCGTCGCTGGTCCTGCAGCTGCCACTTTGCCGACGCGCGTTATTAGTGCGCGGTCGGCAAGTGGTTAAGAGAATTCAGTTCCACTTTTATCTTCCCTTTCCTTTTCTGTCACTCTTTAACCACTTTTCCACCCGGGTACAGTATATCTATGCCCCTTTTAACTTAATTTCCCTGCCTGGGGCGTAGATAGACACCCCCCACCGCTATCCACGCTCCCGATCGCTCGTGCACGCAGCCACCCGCTCACCTGGAGATCAATGAACGGGAACATAGTTCATGTTCGTTGATCTAAGTCCCCGCAGCATTGATCGGCTGCTTCCATGAGAAGCTGCGCGATCATTGTGGAAAAAAAAAAAAGTTTCCCATCATCACTACTCTTCCTGTAAACCATTCACAAAAAATTACTGTGGCCATCTTGTGGCCAAATAGTAAAACTACAGTCAAAAGTATATTTTATATAGAAATACATATTTTTACATGAACTCATTACCCCCCACACTCTACAATTGTTACCAAAATAAATAAATAAAAATATGTACAATAAAAAAATACATAAATAGTTACCTTAGGGACTGAACTCTTTAAATATTTATGTCAAGAGGGTATAACACTGTTACTTTATAAACTACGGGCTTGTAATTAGGGATGGACGCAAAACTGAAAAAAATGCACCTTTATTTCCAAATAAAACATTGGTGCCACACATTGTGATAGGGACATAATTTAAATGGTGTAATAACCAGGAAAAATGGGCAAATAAATTACTTTGATTTTAATTATGGTAGCATGCATTATTTAAAAACAATAATGGCCGAAAACTGAAAAATAATGATTTTTTTTTTTCCAATTTATTTCCTATTTTCCTATTAAAACACATTTAGAATAAAATAATTCTTGGCATAATGTCCCACCTAAAGAAAGCCTAATTGGTGATGAAAAAAAACAAGATCTAGTTCATTTCATTGTGATAAGTAATGATAAAGTTATAGGCGAATGAATGGAAGGAGCGCTGAGAGGTGAAAATTACTCGGATGCTGAAGGAGTAAAACTGCTCAGTTGTGAAGTGGTTAATAGGAACCCGAGGTGTGAGACCTATGGAAGCTGCCATATTTATTTACTTTTAAACAATACCAGTTGCTTGGCAGCCCTGCTGATCTTTCTGACCGGTAGGGTCTAAAAGTCACATACCTGAAACAAGCATGCAGCTAATCTTGTCAGAATTGTCATAGATATTTGATCTGCTGCATGCTTGTTCAGGGGCTGTGGCTAAAAGTATAAGAGGTTGAGGATCAGCAGGACAGCCAGGCAATGTGCATTATTTAAAACCAAATAAACATGGCAGCCTCCTTATCCCTCCCCACCTCAGGGTTCCCTTTAATCCCATCCTTCCTCTTTGTCACTTGTTTCCCTTCATATTTCAGTGTAATGTCACCTAGAAGATGTTCAGGGGCTGCTAGAATCCAGCACAAGTCCCTGACCTGCTGTGACCTCTCTGCCTGTTATTCCTGTAGATGTGACTTCTGTGCCTGTTGTTCCTGTAGATGTGACATGACAGCGTGCAGACAGTCCCGCACAGCTCTCCATAATTGCCCAGCACAGCTCACACAGCCTCCATTCAGGGCTGCTGAGCGCTCTTGTTGTGATAAGGCTGCCATTTTTCAGAAGCAGGCGAGGGACCAGTGACTCCAGGCATTGCCCGTGTCTTTTATGGAATCTGCTTTTGCGGTCTTTGGCTCCCTGCACACTGCATGCATGCAATTCCAATTCCGATTTTTAATCAGTTTTTACATCCGATTCCGATTTTTAATTGTTACTGCATGCTGTGTTTTTTCCTCCTTTTTTCTGTTGATTGTATTCAGGAAAAATCGGAATTGCAAATCGGAAACGGAATAGAAATCGCAAAATGGATTTGCAGTGTGCAGGGAGCCTTTCTGCGTTTTCTCATATATCGTTTGCACAGCATGTATGTTTTTAGCCTGTGCAGGTTTGTTTTGGGAGGGGGTAAAACCCGTCTGGGACAAGTATAGGAATACCGGAATGTCCTTGTGGTGGGTGCTGTGGGTTATGGGTGGGTGCTGTGGGTTATGGGTGGGTGCTGTGGGTTATGGTTGAGTGCTGTGGATTACGGGAATGTCCTGACAGTAGGTGCTGCGTGTTATGTACGTCACTTGCATATAATTGGAATGGGTTGTGAAAATATAACACGTTTGCAAATTACGCATATTTTACACAGCATGGCAATGCAGAGAGGAGCTGTAATTGTTTTTAAATTTAGAACTTAAAGCGGAACGCCCCTTCCAATGGAAATGGATGCATGTGTTCAAAGAGCGTTTACCTGCACCTATTTCTGTTCTTTTCGATGGTTAAATGGAATGCCTAGTGATTTTTTTAAACTTAATTACATTGAATACTTAATTTAGAAAAATAAGCAAAATATTTACAATCACATGATATTCACATAGAGCTCCCCCTGCTGGCCTAGCTTAGAAAGCTTTGCAAGTACAGCTAAGGCCTTGGGTAAGACTTCTGTAGGGGTTGGCTATCAGTTATCAGGTCTGGGGACTTTGCCCTTGCAATGTTAGATAGGTGTTACTGCAATGACTAGGTAAGACTTCCATTGAGAACTGCAGGGTTTGGTTATCACTTACCAGGTCTGGGGAATTTTATCTTGTTAGTTACTTGCCTGTACATTCTCTTCAAAGGACAACTGAAGCGAGAGTGATATGGAGGCTGCCACATTTATATCCTTTTAAGCAATGCCAGTTGCCTGGCTGTCCTGCTGATCCTCTGCCTCCAATACTTTTAGCCATAGCTCCTGAACAAGCATGCAGCAGATCAGGCTTCTCTGACATTGTCAGATCTCACAAGATGAGTTGCAATGCTTGTTTCTGGTGTGATTCAGACACTACTGCAGCCAAACAGATAAGCAGAATAGCTAGGCAATTGGTATTGTTTAAAAGGAAATAAATATGGCAGCGGAAACATATTTTTCTCACTTCAGTTGTCCTTTAACCTCCCTGGCGATCTATTAAAAACCGCCAGGGGGCAGCGCAGCACATTCATTTTTTTTTTTTAATCATGTAGCTATCCTAGCGCTAGCTACATGATAGCCGCTGTTTAGTGGCATCCCCACTCCCCTTCCGATCGCCTCTGACGATCAGAGCATACAGAACGGGATTTCCTGTTTGGCGACATCGATGACGTCGGGATGACATTGTCAACGTCATCGACATCTTGGCGCACGGAGGAGTCCTGATCCACCCCTTTGCGCTGCCTGCCGCTGATAGGCCACACTGCGCAAGGGTCGGGGGGCAGTGCGGTGAATTGTCGCTGAGTGGTGGTGATTGGTTGGTACACGCAGCTAGCAAAGTGCTAGCTGCGTGTACCAAAAAAAATTATGCAAATCGGACCACCAGGGCCTGAGAAAGCCTCCGCGGCGGCTTAACCTGAACTCATTTCGGGCTTACCGGCAGCGAGGTTAAAGAAACAACCATCCACAAATCTTAGGAAAATAATATGAAAATAAAGCCACAGCTCTGAGCTTTGCAGGGTCCATAGATTCTACAAAATAATGAAATGGGTGCCTGTCCTGGGAATGGACGCTAATGATATTTATCCTACATGATGGTCAATGCGATACAAGTAATTCCAGTTTGCATTCCAATTTACCGGTAATACAAATGGCATGCAGGTTGTAATCAGCCAATCATAAGCACTTCTCACTGGCCCTATCTCAAGCTGCATGCAGTTAGCACGAAGCCAGAATCATTCGCATCTCATTGACCACGTCTAGAATTGACCTTATGTAATTGGTAGCTTCAAGTACATTGTGTCGTCAGGTCTAGAACTAGTTTGGGAAGACCTCTCCTCTCTGCCTAACGGGGCGTCATGATCGTTTCATCGTTGGAAGTCTTCTGTTTCTCACTCACGTCATGTCATGTGACTTTTCATCCGTATACCTCGAAGTGAGATGGAAATGTACTCATCTGCTTGGCTTATACATTTCTGAGACCCACATGTGATGGCCTTTGTCCTGTTTGAGCTTGTTCCTTCATTCGTACCTCAGCATGATGTCTTGGTCTTGTCCTCACATGTCTTCTTCATCCAGGGAAGTCTCACAGCGCGAGTGTGGGAAGGACAGAGTTTCTACTAACCTTCTCTTCCTCCTCTCTCTTTACTCTCTTTCCTCCACAGAGGGGCAGAAAACAGAATATCAGGTTAATTGTATTTCTAGTCTCGTGGTTCCTTCCTGTATTCTGGTCTCTGCATGCGTCTCGTGCTTTGTTTGGACTTATTGACAAATGTTTTGTTGCCCTTTTTGTGTGCGGTATGTGTGCTGCGATCTCCACTGCATGGTGTGAGAGACATGTGGTGTCCAATTAGATTCCAGCCAGTGCAGCGATACAATGTATGTTCACTTGATAGGAGTAATACCTGTTCATGTTTGGTAAGTCCTGGGGCACACTAGAGTGGGTGTTTTTTTAATCGATTTTGGAGTTTTGAGAATCACCGGCGCTTTTAATCACTTAATTACCAGCGGTGTTGTGTTTGCTAGACACACAGCACACACACACATCAAGTGTCGACCCAAAGAAGTATATATCCGCAATATGTTTAGAAATTCTGTGTGTGTGTGCCGTGTGCCTCTGCGGGGGGCGATCTTTGACCGTGAAACACGTGTCAGGCAGTCTTTGTGTGATTTGGAATCCCGAAATTGTGTTCACATGTTTGTCCGCAATCTTGAAGAATTGTGAGTTAAGAAGACAAGTTGTTCATATAAAAAACCAGTGATTTTTGCTAGTGGAGTTTGTACACTACAGTCATCACTAGGACAGAATGAGGCACAAAGGAGGACAGGGAGGCAGAGGTGATACAGAGGGACACGGTGAAGGCAGAGGTGGGTAGGGGAAACTGAGGGGGAGGGCAGTAGGGGAAACTGAGGTAATGGGGGCAGAGGTGGCACAGAGGGGCACACTAAAGGCACAGAGGGCAGAGGTGGCACAGAGGTACATGGGATGGCGATGACGCCGTGCTCACTTAAGAATGGATTCAGGTTAAGAATGAACCTATAGTCCCCATCTTGTTTGTTAACCAAGGTCTACCTGTGTATAAATGAATACATATAGAGTGTGTACATAACATATTGAGGCACATTCCAGTGGGTAGTCAGTAAGCACTGGCTTTCTATATGGGGGGGTTCATACCTGGGTATAGTTGAGAATTGTTGCCTTCGATGTTAGTCTCTTCCCCACTAATGCTTCACAGATGGTCAAGAAGAGGCGCAATGCTGAATGTGGTATTTCCATTGCTTTGTGAATCTTCACATTGCATCTTTATAAATACCACATTAGCAGACACAGGAGATAGAATTGTGAGTTGTCCGTAAAATGTCACATTGGCATTTAGAACTCCAGATTTTGTTGCCAGGGGTAACGCTCTGCCTAGCTGTAGAGGTGGGACGTTTTACTATTGCTTGTTTGTAGCCAGTTCCTTTAAGTGTTTTAAGGCTTTGGCATTTAAGGATTGTTCTATGCAGATGTAGCATGTTTTGAATCCACAGTTTTGCCGTCAAAGCCAAACAGGGACCACGGGGTCTCCAGACCTGTACCACACGCATTCATGTAATAGAGGTGCCTGGAAAACAAGGGTGCAAGGGATTGCCACTAGAAGAATATTGGTAAGGTTACCGATATTCTACTACTTCATTCCGATAGTAAAATATTGGTGATCTTTACCGGTAGTTTACTATAACTTATCCTAATGCTACTCCCTCAGGAGATGATGTAAGCGGTAACATTGGCCAAGACCTCTAGAATATCGGTCGTCGGTGAAGAGCAGGTGCCTGCTAGCCATGTGCAGAGCTGGTGGATGATGGACAATATGCCATGTGTGTACGGAACACCATCCCTGCCCTTGGCATGCTGTGTGTACAGAGGAATCTCCCATACGGCAAGAGTACACGCCTATAGGCAAGGTGGAGAAGTGGATGGGAGTTGTATAATGGAGTCAGAGTTGGAAGCCTATAGGCAAGGTGGAGAGGTGTCTGTGAGGCTTATACTGGAGTCAGAGTTGGAAGCCTATAGGCAACATGTGGATGTGAGATGTGTACTGGATTTAGAGTGTGGAAGCCTATAGACCAGGTGGAGAAATGGATGTGAGGTGTATACTGGAGTCAGTGTTGAAAGCCTATAGGCAAGGTGGAGAAATGGATGTGAGGTGTATACTGGAGTCAGTGTTGAAAGCCTATAGGCAAGGTGGAGAAATGGATGTGAGGTGTATACTGGAGTCAGTGTTGAAAGCCTATAGGCAAGGTGGAGAAGTGTATGGGAGTTGTATATTGGAGTCAGAGTTGGAAGCCTATAGACAACGTATTGATGTGGATTGTATGCTGAATTGAGATGTGGATGTGTGCCGTATGTCAGTGGATGTACTCCAGTCTCTGACTTATCAGTTTATTCACCTTCTGTATTTATATTTTCCTCTTTTCTGCAGACACAAGATGATGGAGACCCAGCGAAGCCTCCGTGGTTTAAAGGCGGGTGAGTGACCTTGTTCTCTGCTATGTATTCTGCACACATACATCAGAGGCTCCTGAAAGCAGAACCATGCATGAAGTATGTAATAAGCTGCAGATAGGAGACATTCATCATTTAGCCCTCTAGCAATGTAATGCCTGTGGACAGCATTCATTTCATCTTCATGTCAGAAGTCCAATGTTTAGGGGCCAGTGATATGGGGGGGGCACCTACTGGGTAATACGCCACTTAAAATGGTCTTGATAAAATGGCCTAGGCCATTCACTGAAATTGCAGCCTATCCAGTGAAATCACTGAGAATGCAACCTATCCATTCATTAGAGACCAGTGACATCACTGAGAATGCAGCCTATCCATTCATTAGAGACCAGTGACATCACTGAGAACGCAGCCTATCCATTTACAGAAGCTCAGTGACATCACTGAGAATGGAGTAGTGAACCCGAGGTGAAAATAAACGGATGAGAAATAATTTTATTTCTCCTCATACTCCTAAAAATGATTTTTTAGATATCTCATGGTTTTATTTTGTTTTTTAACATTTACAATGTAGAATGAATGTTTTGTTGTCTCTGCTCAGTGGCAGCCTATTAAGTGTCCCTAAATGAAAATGCATGTACTATTGACCTTTTCCTATCTCCTCCCTGCCCTCAGAAGTTTTATTTTGCCAGAAAAGTTTTTATGGCTGTAATTTGCTTATCAGTGATGCTTACTATATCCCCCACGAGGTGCCGACAAGACAGAAGCTGTCACTTCCATGCCTAAAAATAAACTCTTTCAGGCAGCAAGATAAAACAAGTAAAACAGCCTGGTTATTAATATGTTTTGTTCTGTACATACACATGTTTATCTCACCATGTCACACGTTGCCTCGGGTACACTTTAA
Organism: Hyperolius riggenbachi; assembly: GCF_040937935.1. Taxonomy (NCBI): domain Eukaryota; kingdom Metazoa; phylum Chordata; class Amphibia; order Anura; family Hyperoliidae; genus Hyperolius; species Hyperolius riggenbachi. Next base: position 660,634,911 of record NC_090646.1, read on the forward strand.
GCCTCAGTTTATGTTACTGTTTTCGAGTGACAGGGCAGGCTGCTTCCCCAGTGACGTCAGTGGTCTGTAGCCCGTGAATAGGCCGCATTGTCAGCGATTTGTCACTAGTCTCTATTGAAGGCATAGTGTGACTCTTCAGTGATGTACCTGGCATCCTGTGCATGCGTGGCCTTTTTTCTGCGCATGCTGGGAAGGCGAGGAATTGTTTAATAGGGTCATATTCGCTGCACCTCCGTTTTTCACCCTTGCGATTCGGCGAGGATTACCTGCGCTCCAGGAAGCCGTCACTCTGGGAGATTTGATTGGGAATTATTTTAGTCTTCATCCTCTCTCCTTGGTTCGGGCGCTGCTGCAGGTTTATGGGAGATTAGATTGTAAGTAGTGATGTTTCTGACATGCCGGGGCGCAGCTTCTGTTTGAATATTTTCCTGAGACTCTTCAGGATTAACGTCCGAGCAACCGCCAGCCTCGTTACATCGCTAAATCCCGATCTGCTGTGCCGCCTGCAAAATAGCTGCACGTTACATAAGACTATCGCCGTCATTACCAATTGAAACAAATTCTGAGAAGAGGCCCTCTTTATGCAGATTATGCTGATTTAATTGGTTGGTTTCCAAGGTGCATACATTTTGTATAAATTTAGCATCGACTTGTAATTTTTTACATCTCGTTGAAAATTCCAAGTGGAGGAGTCCGGAGTGTAGAGCACGGTGCTGCCTCCTGTGTCCCCGCCCCTCGAGCTATGGCGACTCCATACATGCCTGCAGGGAATGAGGAAGAGAGGCGCCGTGGGGAGGAGTCCGGAGTGTAGAGCATGGTGCTTCCTCCTGTGTCCCCGCCCCTCGAGCTATGGTGACTCCATACATGCCTGCAGGGAATGAGGAAGAGAGGCGCCGTGGGGAGGAGTCCGGAGTGTAGAGCATGGTGCTTCCTCCTGTATCCCCTCCCCTCCAGCTATGGTGACCCCGCCCATACATGCCTGCAGGGAATGAGGAAGAGAGGTGCTGTGGGGAGAAGGCTGGAGTGGGTGCTGCCTCCTGTGGCCCCTCCCTGCCAGCTATGGTGTCCCCATACATGCCTGCAGGGAATGAGGAAGAGAGGCGGTGTGGGGAGGAGTCCAGAGTGTAGAGTGTGGTGCTGCCTCCTGTGCCTCCTCCCCTCCAGCTATGGTGACCCAATACATGCCTGCAGGGAATGAGGAAGAGAGGCATGTGGGGAGAAGTCCGGAGTGTAGAGCATGGTGCTGCCTCCTGTGGCCCCTCCCTGCCAGCTATGGTGTCCCCATACATGCCTGCAGGGAATGAGGAAGAGAGGTGCTGTGGGGAGGAGTTCAGAGTGTAGAGCACGGTGCTGCCTCCTGTGTCCCCTCCCTCCAGCTATGGTGACCCCATACATGCCTGCAGGGAATGGGGAAGAGAGGTGCCGTGGGAAGAAGGCTGGAGTGTAGAGCGCGGTGCTACCTCCTGTGACCCCTCCCCTCCAGCTATGGTGACCCCATACATGCCTGCAGGGAATGAGGAAGAGAGGTGCTGTGGGGAGGAGTCCAGAGTGCAGAGCATGGTGCTGCCCCCTGTGTCCCCTCCCCTCCAGCTATGGTGTCCCCATACATGCCTGCAGGGAATGAGGAAGCATCCATTGCCATCAGAACCATCACCTGTTGTCTACATTCTAGTGTCTAATTGTACCTCAATAGGACAAATGTTACCCGTGAGCGCCATATAGTTTTGCCATAGATGTTTTGGGGCGCTCACACAAATATTCCGGTGTACAATACCACCAAAACCGATCCAGAAAGGTACAAAGGTGATGTCAGCACACCAATAATAGATGAGGGTTATTTATTTAATCCTGGCAAGTAATCCGTTTTGAAACTACTCTGCGTCCCTTTTTCAAGGATATGCAAAAGTGATCTGGAATGTGAATCCGACACATATAGTATAGCACTCACCAACATATATGGCTCTGACATATTCCACAGCGCTGTACAGAGATCACTGATCCATTCCCATCAGTCTCTGCACCGGAGGAGCTTACACTCTAATGTCCTGACCACAGCCACACACTATTAGTAATATATATATTACTATTACTAATGACTATATACTATTTACTATATACTATTACTAATAGTGTGTGGCTGTGGTCAGGACATTAGAGTGTTAGCTCCTCTGGTACAGAGACTGATGGGAATGGATCAGTGATCTCTGTACAGCGCTGTGGTATATGTCAGAGCTATATATATATATAATCTGACATATTCCACAGCACTGTACAGAGAGCTTACACTCCAATGTCCTCACCACAGTCACACACTATTATCATTATACCTTTATATAGCTCTGACATATTCCACAGCGCTGTACAAAGATCACTGATCTATTCCCATCGGTCTCTGCACCAGAGGAGCTTACACTCTAATGTAACACCAATATCCACACCCTGTAATTTTGGTGAGAAAGTGATTTCCGATGGAGGAAGCCTCAGTACAGAGATCGATGAGCGTCTTGGCTTGATAACCATCATTAACCTGAATTCCATGTTGGCGTTTGATGACGCCGCCGCCGCGTTCTGCTGCATTGTACCCCCAGCCTCAGAAAAGCACAAATTGGCGGTTTATTATAGAGAAGTATAAAGCGGTGACCTGCTCAACGAGCGCACACAATGTCTTGTCTGTATATAATGGTATGTTGCAATGTATGGATTACATACACAGCGCTGTTCCCAGTTCATCCGAGCAGAGAATGCGGACCTGACCTTGAGAACGCGGAATTCTCATTTATAGAGGAAATAACTCCCTGAACGGCTTTAATGATGTCAGGAATCGTCCGCTGAGGCTGGTGGTGAATAGTAATCTTTTTTCCCAGCTATGCTGCTTGTGGCTCAACAGGTGTGTGAAAGCATGTTAGCCTTTTATCACCAAGAGCAATTAATAGTCCTCTAAAATGCAGATTCGCTTCACCGGATAGTGCAGGGGTAGGGAACCTATGGCTCGGGAGCCAGATGTGGCTCTTTTGATGGCTACATCTGACTCACAGACAAATCAGTAGGGATTGATTCATTAAGCTACACTGATCAAGCAGCGCAGCCTAGTGTGAAAGCGCAAGTAACATTTTCAAAGTAGTGCACGCCACTGCTGTACCATGCACTACTAACTTGCTCATGCTACCCCAAAACGAACAGCTGCTTCAGTGACTTTGTAGGACAAGATTCCCGCACTTTGATTAGCCCAATAGGCTTCCTGTTACTTGCCTGGCAGCCTATTGGGCCAAAGTGTGGGGATCTCGTCCTACAAAGTGAATCAACCCCCAAGTCAGCTAGCTAATTGTACAAGTGGTTAGTCGGTATTTCTCCTGTCTGGCTCTCGGGGAAATTGTTGATTTTGCTGAAACCCAAGAGAAGCTGAAGACGTGTCTGACACTGCCCGGCTAATCAACTGTATACACATCACCATGGCAACAGGGATGTGTGCCCTACTGTCCCAGTTTCAAACATATTGTATGGCTCTCACTGAATAATATTTTAAAATGTGGCATTTATGACTCTCAGCCAAAAATGTTTCTGATCCCTGGGATAGAGGAAAGTTGGGACTAAGATGAGCAGTTCTCCGCCCTATCTGCAAATTGGTTGCAGGCTGAAATTGGGCCAATCAAATAAAGGAAGTACATATGATTGGCCAAATTCCAAGTCCTATACAACTTACACAAAATTTGTATGCGAACCATTATTACTAGCATTGACCCCACCTAGTGGTGACACGGACCGTTCACTACTCTGCTGGCAATTCTAGCCAGAAGGGGTCAGCACTGGTGCAGCAGCCAATCAGAAAACAATGTACATCTGCCCTGTGTTTGCTGGGTTCCACCAGTTGCTCCTGTTAATTCAAACACCCTGAGAAAAACAATGCCACCGTTTTGGATTGCTGATTTAAAGAAGGTAATTTGGGTGTCACGGTACTTTGGCTGCTGCCATGGTCTCCCATGTTAACAGACACAATTGTCTGTTAACATTTGAGCCTATGGCAGTGCACAAAGTACTGCAGCCTCTCTGCACGGGTATATGTTGCTGGGTCGGTTAGGGTCAAGCATAGGTGTGGGGGGTTAGTTAGGGTTAGGCATAGCTTGGGGGTTCTTTGGGTTTAGGCATAGGTTGGGGAGGTTGTTAAGGTTAAGCATAGGTGTAGAGGTTTGGTTAGGGTTTGGCATAGGTGCGCAGGGTTGGTTAGGGTTTGGCATAGGTTGGAAGGTTAGGTTTAAGCATAGGTGCGGTGGGTTGGTTAGGATTTGGCATAGGTTGGGGGGGGGTTAGGGTTTGGCAAATGCAGTGGGTTGGTTAGGGTTTTGTATAGGTTGGGGGGGTTAGGGTTAAGCATAGGTGCAGTGGGTTGGTTAGGTTTTGGCATAGGTTGGGGGTTAGGGTTTGGCATAGGTGCGCAGGGTTGGTTAGGGTTTGGCATAGGTTGGGGGGGGTAGGGTTTGGCATAGGTGCAGTGGGTTGGCTAGGGTTTGGCATAGGTGGGAAGGAGGGGTAGGGCTTGGCATAGGTGCTGTGGGTAGGTTAGGGTTTGGCATAGGTTGGGGGGGTAGGGTTTGGCATAGGTGCAGTGGGTTGGCTAGGGTTTGGCATAGGTTGGGGGGTAGGGTTAAGCATAGGTGCGGGTGGTTGGTTAGGGTTTGGTGTAGGGTGAGGAGATCGTTAGGGCTAGGCATAGGTGTGTGGGGTTGGTTAAGGTTTGGCATAGGTTGGGGAGATTGGTCAGGGTAAAGCATATTCTGGGGGTCGTTAGAGTTAAGCATCAGTTGGAGGGTTGGTAAGTGTTAAATATTGGTATTTTTTTCAGATATTTTACTTAGGTAATTATATAGTAGAATATCTGTACTATTACTTATATTTTTCTAGTGGGTATTTTCTGCTCACAAATTCTCATGACGACCTTTTTGCATGTACGCAATTGGTTTTCCTTTCAAGATGCAACCAGACTGACTATGGTAGGACATTAGATAGTGAGCTCCGTGGAGTTGTTGGGTATGCTCTATAAGCTATGGGGAAAATGGCCCGTACCTGTATAAATATAATCTGCTGGACCTTTTTGACCTGGCACATCACTTATCCTGGGGAGTGCTGTCTGCTACAAAGTTACTTAATATAATGGCAGCACCTCGTACACCTGGTCTTGCTTTTATGAAGCTGCCATCGGTGACCTTCGATGTTCCAGTTTTTATAACATGTGGACACACCTCTCAAGAACAGGAATTTCCCGTCATGCATCACTGGTTCCTGACTACACATCCATGCATGATTATTATTACGATTGATTTACATGGGGCACATAGATAAATATTTACAGACAGTTTAGACATACAAGGACTCTATGGATCAGAGCATGGTCATATAGCACATCGTGTAATGAGTGTCTGTGTAATTAATGATCCCAAGTAAAGCAATTCATCTTCCCCTTCTATGTCCCCTAATGTAGGTCTGGCGAATGACCGGCAATATAAATCAGCTGTATGCCAGGACTTGATTCCCAAAGATTACTTATTTTTGCACTTTGATGCACGCCATATACTTACTGATATTGAGGTCTGATCGACCATCCGGTTTGATAATTTTATCGAATTGGATGAAAATTGGTGCTGCAACAAGCATGCCTGATCGATACCCATGTATCTTACAGAAGCAACAGAGGCGCCAACAGAATAAAAATGATGTAAATTTAAAACCAAATAAGATGGGGGTAAGGGTGGACTTACCTCCCCCGGACAAACAACAATTCTATATGATCAAAAGTTTTAATTCTTACACCAAAAATATGCAACGCGTTTCACGGGTCTCTAGCCCACTTCCTCAGGCAAAAATACAACAGGAGTAACTTTAGAAGTGTGTGTGAAAGACACAGCGCCTCTAAACTGTGATCTCGACAGAGGCGCTGTGTCTTTCACACACACTTCTAAAGTTACTCCAATTGTATTTTTGCCTGAGGAAGTGGGCTAGAGACCCGTGAAACGCGTTGCATATTTTTGGAGTAATAATTAAAACTTTTGATCATATAGAATTGTTGTTTGTCCGGGGGAGGTAAGTCCACCTTTACCGCCCATCTTATTTGTTTTTAAATTTACATCATTTTAATTCTGTTGGCGCCTCTGTTACTTCTGTACGCTATTATGATTCACCTGGTGGATGGGTGTGCACACCCTTGTTTCCTTCTACGGAGAGCGACTTCTTAACCTGAGTGGGGACAGGTCTAATATCTCCCCATGTGCACATAGTGGTTGCCTGAACCTTGGCAACCCATACTTACGTAAGTATTTTGTTTGCTACTATAATTATCTCCATCCATTGTGTTTTTCTCTTGTTTTTCATATCGATACCCATGTATCGATTTAGCAAGTGGGAAAATCTCAGTCTGGTGTGGTCAATAGGGTGTGCAGTGATAACAGGTGAGCAGTATCCCAATGGATCCCTGGCTGCCGTCCCCTCTAAATGTCCTCCCCCTGGTGCCCGTGCACGTTAAATCTCACCTGTCCAGCTGCTGCAAATCTCAGTCTCCTTTGCTGTCTCCCCGAGCGACATCCAGGTGTGTGTGTGTGACACTGGCCACATGATATACGCGGCAACACATGCGTGACCAGGCAGGATGGAATCCGAGGCGTCATGAAGCCAATTTCTGAGGGATTATATGCTGAAATCGATCTGGAATCGGCCTGCGATGTATGGGCAGCTGACAGATCTCTCTCCCATCTGAGTCCCGTCCTCCAGAGGGTGCAGTTACTCTTGACCACAGGCAATAATCCTAACATTTGTTTAGCGCCAAGCGGATCCGTCAAAACCAGTTTTATTAGCTGAACGACCAATCGTACACATGCCCGATTTGACGTCCAAACGACCGGTCGTTTGGAAAAATCTGACGTGTGTACGCACCTTAACCTCCTGATGATCACGGTGTTAACCCCCCCCCCCCCCCCCCCAGTGACCAGGCCATTTCTTGTTAATAGGGCCATTGCTTCAGCCTATGACAGCGGATCACCGCCGACACTCTGGAGGGAACAGCCGTGTCACATGGCTGTCCCCAGTACAGCGCTGCCTTAGATCGCAGCACTGTATTGCCCTAATAGACAGCGGTTTCGCTGCCTAACAGTCTCCGAAACGGCGATCGCCGCATGGAGACTGAAGGCGGGGCGGAGCTGTGCCCGCTGAGCAGGAGATGCACGCGCAGCCTCCTGCTAGCCCCACAGAAGACCGTTCACGCCAATCGGCATGGAGCGATCCTGGGGCTGCCGCACTGCTCACGACAATTGGCGTGGAGCAGTCGGCAAGTAGTTAAGGGGGAGTCTTGCCCAAGGACTTTTTACTGAAGAGGTACTGACCCGAGCCAGGATTCGAACCCTGGTCTCCCATGTAAAAGGCAGAGCCCCTAACCAGTACACTATCCAGCCATAAAGGCCCTGCTGTCATGTACATTATCTCGCTGTATGCGTTACATTCTCAGATGTAGAATGAGAGATTTGTGGCATGTTTTCGGCCACTTCCTGTGGGATACAAAGCACAGTAAAGCATAGCTAATGAGGCTGATAATATAACATAATAATATAACCCGTACAATGCACAGAGGGCTGTAGACCATACACTGTGTATGTATTATAAAGCCTTAGCATATAGAATTCTTCAGTGCTGCGTGGGGAGCCTTGAGCGCTGAATAACCCCTTTCTGCACACACCATTAGCCTTGTACGCCGAGAGCAAAGCTCTTCATTACAGAGACACCCTGTTCCATTTGCTTTAATAACATGCCGTAGTTATGTATGTATCCGGAACATTCCGCTTTATAGATAGCCTGGAACATTCCGGCCTCGTAAGAACCCTCCACTCCTCAGAAGAGCAAACACTCCAGTATTCCCAGCGCACTCAGTGTGTGATAGATAGATATATATGCTTACTTACCTCTGACTCCACCCACACTAGAGCCATGTACGAATCCCGCCCTCAGAGACTGCATCACCTCTGGGATCTCTGCACAACCGGAGACCCCCAGTTTCTTAAGGGGTTACTCCGCTTTAATGCTAAAAATTCTATAACCTCAATGTGCTAGCTATGTTGTAACTGAATACCATTAAATAAAAGAGTATGCATAATGGTGGCGTCACAATAGTTGGGTGCCGGGTGGTGCCGCTACTAGAAAATAGTCAATTAGTTTTCTGATATTTTATTACCTGCCGCACATTCTCACTTGAAACCCCCCTCCCTCTAAGTGCCTAAAACCAACCCCCCAACCTATTGCCTAACTGTAACATCCTGCCTAAATAGTACCCCCAACCTAACTCCTAACCCTCCCCCCAGCTTGTAAGTACCGATATGGAATCCACCACCCCGCTAAGTGGTTAAAAGAACCCACTCAACCTGCCTAAAACAAACCTTGTAACTCCGGAGCCCAAATGATTGCTGTATATCATTAATTTTTATGTAGTGGTAGCCATTCAGCTACTAGCCACATCGAGTGCTCAAATCACGGCTTGGGTGCTCGAATAACGATAACTAGCAACACAGGTGTTCGATGTCTGCAAAACCCAGCTCACAAATTACCTGATCCATGACCACAAAGCTAATAAAAAAAAACACCTTGAAAACACATCAGATCACAATGGGAGGGAAAAAAATGCTGGATAACTGGTTAGTTGAATACCACATTGCTTGGTGGAAAGGCTACTCCATTTTACCAAGGTTTAATTGCAGCAAATCAAAATGGTACCATAGTCATAGTCTAATGTCCTACTATAATATTATTATTATGTATTTACATAGCACTGATATCTCCTGCAGCACATTACAGAGTACATAGTCATGTCACTGACTGTCCTCAGAGGAGCTCACAGTCTAATCCTACCATAGTCATAGTCTAATGTCATACCATATTATTATTTTGTATTTACATAGCACTGATATCTCCTGCAGCACATTACAGAGTACATAGTCATGTCACTGACTGTCCTCAGAGGAGCTCACAGTCTAATCCTACCATAGTCATAGTCTGATGTCCTACCATATTATTATTATGTATTTATATAGCACTGACATCTTCTGCAGCACATTACAGAGTACATAGTCATGTCACTGACTGTCCTCAGAGGAGCTCACAATCTAATCCTACCATAGTCCTATGTCCTCCCATATTATATTATGTATTTATATAGCAGTGACATCTTCTGCAGCACTGTACATATTTATACAATCTAATCCTACCATAGTCCTAGTCTGTCGTAGTATAAGGCCAATTTTTTTAAGGTAAACCAAAAAACGTACCAGTATTTTGGGGGGGATTAAGGAGTAAAGCCACACCAACACATTGAAGTGCTTGTACATGTACAGGCTTCATGCACATGTCTGTTTACCTGATATGGTGGTACCCTAGTGCTGAAAGAGTCCCCCCCCCCCCCCCCCCAAGAGGCCGCTCATCATTATCTCCCGTGTCTGGGCTGAACATCTTTCTAAAGCTAAGTACCCACGGGGGTACAATTGTAGCTGTCGCCGCACACGGGAGCGTGTGCGCGACAGTTCGGCGGCAGTTCGGCGACAGCTCGTCGCCAAATCCCTCTGCATCCACACGGCAGCAGAGGGATTAGCGATGCGGCGGAAGCTGTCGCCGAGTTTCCTCCCCCCCGCCGGAAGCTCCGTGTGGTGTGTGTGGGTAGCTGTCGCTAGCCCGCATACACATGCGGGGCTAGCGACAGTTCCGGCGAGGTTGCGGCGACGACTGTAGCCGGCGATTGAACATGTCAATCGCCTGGCGACAGCTCCGACGGGCGACGGTTCGGGGCGCGCGCGTCATACACACGGACGAACCGTCGCCGCAACACGCGCGTGCCACGTGGTTGCGGCGACGGCCGTACCCCGTGTGTATGAGCCTTTAGCCTCTCTGTTAGGAACACTTAATGCAGTTACACTGTGCCGTGCATGAGCTCCCGCCTCACATCCACAGGTGACCTCTGACCCTTTATAACAGCTTTATAGATCTGTATTTTGCTATCGCTGTTCAGCAGGGGAGACATGAAAAGCGTCTTAAAAGCGAAGCAGCATCTTCTGCCGGCTGCAGTTCTTTGTTTTATCCTCCTCCTCTGCGCTGCTGTAACCGCTCCACATTGATCCAGGAACCTTGAAAACATTCACGTTTCCAAACACACATCCTCCAACCGCAGATATCACTACTCTTCTGTTCTCATCGATTTAGAGTGCTTGAGTCTTCCACGAGTTTGCATTCATCCCTTCGCTGTATGCTTTATAGTGATTGGATGAGCAGAAACCAATATGGTGTAACATACGGATGTTGGGAAGCACCTGTACTAATGCTAGATTGTCACTCACCAGAGGAGCTTACACTCTAATGTCCTCACCACAGTCACTCACTTATTATTGTACATTTATATAGCTCTGACGTATTCCAGAGCGCTGTACAGAGATCACTGATCCAGTCCCATCAGTCTCTGCACCAGAGGAGCTTACACTCTAATGCCCTCACCACAGTCACACACTATTTAATGTATTTATAAAGCGCCAACATGTTACGCAGCGCTGGACATTAGTTTAGGTTACAGACAATATTTAGGGGTGACATACAGCAATATGACAATACAGGAATACAAGAAAGACCAGATCGCACAGCACAGTATGAGTACCAGGTAATGCTTAGTCACTGGATGGGAGCATGGAGATCACACAGCACAGTATGAGTACAAGGTAATGCTTAGTCACTGGATGGGAGCATGGAGATCACACAGCACAGTATGAGTACAAGGTAATGCTTAGTCAGTCACTGGATGGAGCATGGAGATTAGGCAAGTTAGGTTCACTCAAATGCATAGCATGGGTGCACAGTAATGGAGGTGTATGATCAGGTAGGACAAAAAAGGAGGAGGACACTGCCCAAAGGCTTACAATCTAGAGGGAGAGGTGGGTACAGGAAAGGTAGGGGGACCAGAGTTCAGCTGAGCGTTTAAAACACTTGTGAGGGGTGGTAGGCCAGAGTGAAAAGCTGAGTTTTGAGGGCCTTCTTAAAGATGTTGGAGGGGGGCTGCCCTAATGGGTGGAGGTAGGAAGTTCCATAGTGTTGGTGCAGCTCTTGAGAAGTCCTGGAGGCATGCATGGGACTGGGTGATGCGGGGGGCGGTTAGGCGAAGTTCATTGGAAGAGCGGAGTGTGCGGCTAGGTGTGTACCTCTGAGTAAGATCGGAAATGTAGGTTGGACAGGTTTTGTGGACAGATTTGTAGGTCAGACACAGTATCTTGAATCTGATTCTGGGCTGGATAGGAAATAGGGAGACCAGACAGAAGGGCACTATTAGTATTATACATTTGTATAGCTCTGACATATTCCACAGTGCTGTACAGAGATCACTGACCCATTCCTATCAGTCTCTGCACCAGAGGAGCTTACACTCTAATGTCCTCCCCACAGTCACACACTATTATTGTAACTATTATTTATGTCTGTCTTTGTCCCTAGGCCCTGCGGTGGATTGTATGGCATTGACAGTATGCCTGATCTTCGCAAGAAGAAGCCCATCCCATTGGTCAGCGACTTGGTGAGTCAGTTAATTTAGTTTGGTTTGTGCAGTTTGTTGGATAACTTGTTTTATAGCAGAGATTATTGTGTTTGACATGCCTGTATCTGAAAGTGAATCTGAAGGTGAATTTAGAGAAAAAGTTAGATGGTTCAGTAGAGGGAAGTGTCTGGATAATCCTGATTCATCTTCACCCCTCTCCACCTCACCTCACCGCTCCAGCGCTGGGAGGTCCTATGAGAACCTATTCTTGTTGAATAGATTAATGCGGCTACACTCCAGGGCGTGTATGAGCGTGGCCGCACTGCAGATGCCGCAAATGAGGGCTTCTGCGTAAGGTGGCCACTCTCCTTCTCTGACAGGAGTGTAGCGGGGAAGGAGAGGAGGATCCCGGAAACCAGCGGTGGGATCTGGAGGATCCCTCTACTGAAGTCATCTGACTTTTTGTTTTTTGTAATCTCAGATTTGCTTAAAAAGGACGCTAATTTAAAAAATGCAATTGCATTGCACTGTATTGTCTATGGACTCATTATAGGTAATTTTAAAGTGAACCAGAGACGAAGCACCCTTATGTATTTTACCATACATATCAGTGGGAACATTAGAGAAAACACCTACCCTGCTCTCTGTTTCATCCTTCACTGCTCAGCCTGCTTGTTAAGTATTCAGTCTGGGTTTGTTCAGGAATCATTATAGCTGAGTCTGTCTTCTCTGATGTCTTTTCAAGCCCAAGCCTGCCCCCTTCTGCCTCTGCTTTCCTGTTCTCTATATTCAAAGCATCACAGAGAGCTGTGATGAGATGGGAGGAGCTGCTAATGTAAGGGCATATTGAAAACCTTTTTTTTTTTATCTATATTTGTTACTCATAAGAGGTTTGTTAGAAATGGTGATTTCATTTTGCACACAGCCCACTAAATAATATGCTTTTCTGATGAACTGTGTTTTGCATGGAGTTTTAGTAAAAAAAAACACAAAAAACAGCACTCTAGAGGGGCAAATATACCAGGTATAGTATTTTTGTAAAATCTATTGGGGGATATCTTTATTTTGTGCCAAAGCGTTCATCTCTGGTTTCCTTTAACCATCTTCCAACCGCCCTTTGACGGTGTACTTCGATCTTCCCTCCTGCAAAATCAATTGCCTTGAAACCTTCTTTTGGCCCTGAAAAGTGCAAACACAATACTTTTAAAACGTCTGTTTTACAGGAACTAGTTGGGTACATAAACACTTTAAAGAGGATCTGTAACCTCAAAAAATCCCCTGGGGGGTACTCACCTCGGGTGGGGGAAGCCTCCGGATCCTAATGAGGCTTCCCACGCCGTCCTCTGTCCCACGGGGGTCTCACTGCAGCCCTCCGTGCAGCCGTGACGTAATATTTACCTTCCTGGCTCCTGCGCAGGCGCTCTGACGGCTGTCGGCTCCGAACTACACGGAAATACCCGATCGACGTCGGGTCTGCTCTACTGCGCAGGCGCAAGTTTCCGGCGCCTGCGCAGTAGAGCGGACCCGACTGAGATCGGGTATTTCCGTGTAGTTCGGAGAGGAAAGCAGCCACAGCGCCCCCGCTGGAGCCTGCAAAGGTTAATATTGAAATTACAGTCGGGTCTGTCGCCGGCTGTTCAGAGGGCTGCAGCGAGACCCCGGTGGGACAGAGGACGGCGTGGGAAGCCTCATTAGGATCCGGAGGCTTCCCCCACCCGAGGTTAGTACCCCCCAGGGGATCTTTTTCATGTTACAGAGTCTCTTTAAGGTACAAATGCGCCAACAATTGTCTGTTGTCTACAAATACTTCTCCACAGCTGCCTGTATATCAAATCCCCCACTGCAGACTATCTGTGTGCAATCTGTACTCCCACATCTGTGATCTGTAGTCAGGTCTGATTGATGCTCTCCACATATCACTTCCTGTTCCCTTCTGAAGCCAGGAAGCAGGAGGTACAATCACAGGAACCTGCTGAAATATGCAGAGACCAATCATCTCATGTGACTTACAGCTCCATTTTAAAGATAAAAAGAATTATTGATATTGAATTATAATAATTCTAATTTCTACTCTGGATTTCTCAATTATAACGCTTACCTACCTGGGAAGACTGTTTCTGCTGATATTTAAAGCGGATCTGAACTCAGAGCTTCCTCTCTGTTTCCAAAGATAAGCAACAGCACATTTAAAGAAAAACATTTCTTTGTTACAGCTGATACAAAATCCTGCAATAAATCTGCAGTGTGTCTACTTCCTGCTTTCATGGAAGCAGACATAGTGTTAACATCCTGTGTTTACAAATGATCTGCTCCGCCCAGGCAGAGGAGCTTCCCAAGCGGACACTGCTGACAAATCAAATTACAGTTGTAGTTTGTCACAGATGAGGGGGAGTTTGACAGAGTGCATTTCTCTTCATTTTCCTTCTGTTTTGTGCAAGAGTTCAGGTCCACTTTAATTATACTATCTTTGTAAACTGCATCCCACTGACTTAAAGTATTACTGTCGAGCATAAAATCTAAAATCAATTCTTTATTTTTATCTGGTAAACAAGTAATAAGGATGCTAACCAGGCAATCCAAAAGTTAAAATCACTATTACTTTTCTTGCTGATAAATGATCATTCCCCAGTTTACCTGACTCTTATTTGGTACGTTGCCGCACAAAGGAAGTCGCAGGGCATGCTGGGTTGTCCTTTTTTACTTCTTTTTTTCCCCTGAGACTTAACTAATGTACAGAAGCAAAAAAGGACAACCCAGCATGCCCTGCAACTTCCTTTGTGCGGCAACGTACCAAATACGAATCAGGTAAACTGGGGAATGATCATTTATCAACAAGAAAAGTAAGAGTGATTATAACTTTTGCATTGCCTGGTTAGCATCCTTATTACTTGTTTACCAGATAAAAATAATTGATTTTTGATTTTATGCCCGACAGTTACACTTTAAGCAGTTAATAGCTAAGTCCCCATACATGCTATGATCACCAAATTTGCTAGGTATTTTAAAGGATACCGGAGCTGTAAATTGTAAAAACAAGTTGCTCCCCCCGTTCTCCTCCTCCTCTTTACATTATCTCCTAAAGGCCCCTCAAAGCTACTTCCGTGTCAACCAGGTTGGTAAGTCTGCAGGCACTACCCGGCGATGCGTTTCTTTGATTGCACACCTGGGGCTAGGAGCGTGCTGTGCATGCGCACATTGTTGCGACTACGTAGTGTGCATGGGGACTGCTTCCTAGACATGCCTGCTCTCCCTGTTTTTATTATTAATACTTTATATAGCGCCAACATATTCCGCTGCGCTTTACAAAGCACAGTAAGACAACACGGGGAACATAGGAACAACCAAAGAATGTACAGCAGAGTCTCAAGCAGCACAAATATTGCAACTAAAACAGTAAAGTTATCCTTAAGGAAAACAGTGGGAATGCAGATGAAAAAATTATAATAGGAGAAAAAAACTCTCAAAAACTACAAGGTCTTTTTGAAAGATTTTTCCCCTTTGTTCCCATTGTTCTCCTTAAAGAAAACCTGTAATAAGAAAAAAACCTCCCCTGGGGGTACTCACCTTGGGTGGGGGAAGCCTCCGGATCCTGTTGAGACTTCTCTCGTTCTCCTCGGTCCCACGGCGGCAGCGATAAAGCTCCCCGAACAGCGGGGATGTAAATACTTACCTTCCCGGCTCCAGCACAGTATCGGCTCTACGCTCGGAGATAGGTGGAAATAGCTGATCGCTGTCGGCCTGCTCTACTGCGCAGGCGCAAGTCTCCTGCGCCTGTGTAGTAGAGCGGACCCGACGGAGATCGGCTATTTCCGCCTATCTCCGTGCTGAGAGCCGCAACAGCGCCCCCACTGGAGCCATGGAAGGTAAATAAATCAGTGCTTATCAGCGCTTGTCAGGTTTGTGGAGGGAGGATTGCCGGACACTTCGGGGGAGCCAGCGCTGGATTGCCTGCAGCTACGGGGGAGGAGGAAGCCTCATTGGGACCCTGAGGCTTCCCCCTACCAAGGTGAGTATCCCCCAGGGGAACTTTTTTTTTGTTACAGGTTCTCTTTAACATTCCTAGCATGTTTGGTGATTCTAGCATGTATCGCAGCTATAGTCAGCGCCATTGACTTCAATGTATTTCGTGAAACTATTTTGGCGAAACTATTTCACGGAACTACTGGAAGTTTTACAAACTTTTTTGCGATAATGTCAGACGCATTTTCACTCATCTCTATTGATAAAATCAGTTGTATGTTGTCCAGGTCAGGAGGAACTTGGTTATATTTGTCTACAAGTATCTGCAGGGGTCTGCCCTTTAAGGCAGTGGTATGGATGTTGATGAGATTCTGAGAACTCTAGTTTGCATATTCAATGTAAGGAGCTTGGAAGCGGGCCAATCCTATGGACTTCCTTCCTGTTTTGATTGGCCAAAGTCCCAAGCTGCATAATTTGCATTACATTTTGCATGCAAGTGGCAGTTGTTCACATCTCATTGACCTTCTCTCGAGTATTGTTGTTGGGGTGTAGAGTTCACTGAAGATCACGTGATCAGGTAAATCAGCTGGTAGATTTGTCATACTTCTGATTTGCTGTGGTCACTTCCTGTTTAGCCTACACAGGAAGTTACACTTGACTGTGACCAACCAATCAGAGCCTTACAAATCTGTCCCCTGATCACACGCCTCCCTCTGCTTGAGTTCTGCTTTCCACAAGGAACGCTGTTATAGAGCTGCATGTGGTTCCCGCTCTACTGGGTGGTAGACCATAATTAATGCATAAATATTTTGGTTTGGTAACTAATTCATGTAAACTGTAGTCAATGACCTGCTAATAGCTTCAGCCTATATGCAAATTTAATGTGAAATTGTATGCCGCTTAGAACTGGGCCAGTTGGAATTGGCAGGTTGGCCCAGTCACAAGCCCCATACAAGAACAAAATACTAGCATATAATTGGCCGTCTCTAGTCAAGCAGATGAACTTTGATGCCTGGAGAAAGTTGGTTATCTGCACATATACAGTAGATTCCTTTATATTTCATCTTTACCTCTTTTGAACGGAATAAGTTTCTTCCGCAGGTGACAAAATGTCTTCTCAAATAAAAAATAAAAAAGCTTTATGTATTATAATGAATTAGCATTGATCAGGATACATAAGAACCTTCACAAATGTTTCCTCCCCTTCTTCCTCCTCCTTCCTGTTTTGTTGCATTAACCTGTTACAATTCTCTTGTATGCCGACCCTCCTTTTCACAGGCGATGGTAAGTGGTTGCCACCATCCCGTAGAAGCTAGACGGACTCCATCTAGAGTAGTTTCCTCTTCTGCACCGCCCTCCCTTCCGCAGAATATAAAGTTCTGTTACCTTCTCTCACATCACTGATTTAATGAACCTCAAAGTAATGAATTGGTTATCTCCCTTCCCATGTAGGTACGGCCCGGTTCACACTGGCAATAAAAAATGGTCCGGTTGCAGATTGTAACTGAGCGGATCGTTACGGAGCCAATGTTAACCTATGGTTCCGTTCACACTGGTCTGTTCGGTTGGGTCCGTTCCGCACGCTCCGCTGAACAGACCGCAATGTTGATGCTGCAGTGATTTTTTTTTTTTTTAACCGTGGAGCCCAGCGGAACGGGAAACGGACGCTGAAGCACTGCACTGGGGGCAATGAGGAAACTGATCCTGTGGTACAAAATGGACCCTTCTAGCCAGCAAAATCTGCTTTGGTGATGGGGGCAGGGGGGATATGGGGAAATAGAAATGAACCATCGGAACAGAATCTGATCCATTTAACAGATAAGTGCCAGTGTGAACCAGCTCTTAGATTTGTGAGATTTTCCTTATAAAATATATACAGAACATCCCAATCCTGCCCCAGAACGTTCAACGTCAATTGCTGAATTAGACTCTAAACGTGACAGCGTCTGCTTCCCCGAACCCCTATGTATCACTATAGGGCAGGTCCACCAATGACAGATTAGTGGGAGAAGCGACTATAGTAGGAGAATGCGTACCATCTGGAATATTGGTGCCGGCAGTGCACTATTCTGTACAGTTTCCATGGTCCTGAAAGAAACCAGACAGAGCCAGTGATAGGGATCTACAGAGTCAGAGGACTAGGAACAAGAGTGGGTGCTCCAATCAGTAAAACACATGAGACCACCGAAACAGACAGGTGGGAGCAGTTATGCAAAAAATAATCATTGCTAGGGATGGTCAAGGAGATGAAAATTATTTTGAGTTGATGCAGCATTTCGCAAATTTTGTATGCAGCTTGAATATTAACCAATCAAATCCTGCTGAGGTAAAATTCGATTGGTCTATGTCCAAGCTGCATACATTTGCATACAACATTTGCATAAGCCTGCATCCACTTGAAATTATTTATATAGATATATATAGATATATATATATACAGTACAGACCAAAAGTTTGGACACACCTTCTCATTCGAAGAGTTTTCTTTATTTTCATGGCTATGAACATTGTAGATTCACACTGAAGGCATCCAAACGATGAATTAACACATGTGGAAGTATAGTACATAACCAGTGTGAAACAACTGAAAATATGTCATATTCTACGTTCTTCAAAGTAGCCACCTTTTGCTTTGATTACTGCTTTGCACACTCTTGGCATTCTCTTGATGAGCTTCAAGAGGTAGTCACCTAAAATGGTCTTCCAACAGTCTTGAAGGAGTTCCCAGAAATGCTTAGCATTTGTTGGCCCTTTTGCCTTCATTCTGCGGTCCAGCTCACTTCACAGGTGTGCCCTGTCAGGTTTAATTAGTGGGATATCTTGCCTTATAAATAGGGTTGGGACCATCAGTTGCGTTGTGGAGAAGTCAGGTGATAGTCCTACTGAATAGACTGTTAGAATTTGTATTAGGGCAAGAAAAAAGCAGCTAAGTAAAGAAAAACGAGTGGCCATCATTACTTTAAGAAATGGAAGTCAGCCAGTCCGAAAAATTGGGAAAACTTTGAAAGTGTCCCCAAGTGCAGTCTCAAAAACCATCAAACGCTACAAAGAAACTGGCTCACATGCGGCCCGCCCCAGGAAAGGAAGACCAAGAGTCACCTCTGCTGCGAAGGATAAGTTCATGCGAGTCACCAGCCTCAGAAATCGCAGGTTAGAGACCAGGTCAATGCCATACAGAGTTCTAGCAGCAAACTATGCTAATTCATAGTTTGGATGCCTTCAGTGTGCATCTAAAATGTTCATAGTCATGAAAATAAAGAAAACTCTTTGAATGAGAAGGTGTGTCCAAACTTTTGGTCCGTACTGTAGATTTAATTGACCATCCCTAATCATTGCTAATGAGACTATAAATTAATTGCAAGTGCTCAAATCAATGTGCAAAATGCAAACCTTTATTTGGTCTGTAGAAGTACAAAAACCTCTACAAACACCCATGCCACTATCCCACCCTACTAAACAATCCCCACTACGAGAGGCATGGGGAGAGAGCCACCCAACTCTGTAACTGAGCATCAAATCCCGGAACCGCATTCACTCCACCCACTCCAAGATGCAAGGGACCGGTCCTGCCTTTACTCCACTCGCCTCACTCAAACAACTACACATAGCAGCTGCACTCGGTTGGCACTCAGGCTTTGTGCTGGAGAGTGAGAGCTGTACACTGGCTGGGGAACATCATCCTCTGCCATAGAGGCTTCCAGCAGTTCTGAGTGAAGATAGGCTTTGGTCAGTAGAGGCTCCAGCTTCAAATTTTTTTGGGGGGCATGATGGCTGGCTGGGGGGAGGCCCATCTGGGTGATCAGGTTCAATGTTTGTGGGGCGAGCTTTAGATATTTTTTTGCCTAAATCAGGTGATTAAGGCTAATTAGTTCAGCAATGATGGGAACCAATTGTAAACATCACAAACAGAGCTAGGTGCCTCAGCATACTGTAGCTTAGTGCCAGTCCATGGCTTTGTTGAAGAAGATGGTCAACTCTTTGGGTTTTTTAGCATTGCATAGGTCTCAGTTAGATGCTAGAGAAATGGCAAGAGGCTGCCTGGCCCTGCAGAGCATGGATTTCCAGCCATGTCCTGGCATCTGCCAGGTTCATTAGACTCAGTGATGGGCGCTGAATGTGGACGAAGGTTGCATTCAGATGCAAGGTTCCCCCCCTCAGTACCACCCATGTGCCCCACCCATACATGTATGCAAAGGATGCCTTCTGGTAGCATCGTACAGACCCTGACCAAAAGCTTTAGGGGTCTTCTCGGGGCATCCCAGGCATACATGTCCTTTCTCATCTAAGTTTATTTTTTTTCTTTTTGTATGATGTTATTTCTGCCTAGCTGCTTTGCAGAATTTCATTTCAGTATTTATTTTTCTAGAGCTTATAATTCTCAGTTTAGCTTTGCCATAAACCTCCCAGCACTGAGATCCTGCCCGGTGGCCTGCAGAGGACATGATGGTCGAGTGAATTGCTTTAAGGTGGAGGTATATGAGAAGTTGGTGGGCACTTTGAGGCGCAAACCTCTCCTCATGCTTGAAATTTCAGTTTTCAGTAGATTGGCCCACGATCGTGCTCTAATTGAGGCCAGTGCAGAGTATCATCTGGCACCCAACTTACCGCCTGGCGGGGCAAAATAACCCACTGCCGGAGTGGTAACTTAGCCAATCGGACATTGTATAGGTTTGCAGTAGAATAGTTGATTGGAAACAAATAGCAGGTGCTCGAGTGGGAGGTTAGGTTCAGGCATTAGTTTTATGTATTAGGTGAGTGGGTTAGTTTTAGGCACTAGGTGTGTGCGTGCGTTAGTCACTATGAGAGGGGATTAGTTTAGCCATACGGTTGGCGGGCTAATTTAGGCACTAGGAAGGCAGATTAGGTTTTAGGCAATAATTGGGGGGGGGGTGTCATTTTAGGCACTAGGAGGGATCATAAGTTAAGGCATTAGGTGGGGGGGGGGAGAGTTCGTTTTGTGCACTAGGTGAGGATTTGTTTTGTGCATTAGGTAGGTGTGTTGGTTCCAGGCACTAGGAGCGGGGATTAGTTAGTTTAGGCATTAGGTGGGGGGGGGGGGTCATTTTATTCTCTTGGAGGGGGGGACTAGGTGGAGTCGGGGGTTCATGTTAGGCATTTGAAGGGGGATTCATTTTAGGCATTGGGTGGTAGAGGGTTGTTTTAGGCACTAGGGGGAGAATTCAAATAATAATGAGCTATAGTAAATTAATTAGTTAGTAATTAGAATGACATTAAAATCCATGGAATAGGTGAACATTGTTCCAGACAGAATAGCGGCCTGCATGAATGCTTTGTATTCTATTAGCTGCTGGAATGGGGGGTGATTTTCGGGTTGCACGTAGAGGTCACATGTGATACCTGACCGGCTGTCACTTCCGCACAGAATGTCCTCTGCAGGTCTCGGCTGTTTTGTCCCCCGCCACTTATAGGCCTTTCCATTGTATGTTTATTAGGAGAGATATGACTGTAATGGGGATTGCTAAAGTGTTCCTCTTGCCTCCACAGTCCCTGGTCCAGTCGCGGAAGGCCGGCATCACCTCCGCCATGGCTACTCGCACTTCTCTCAAGGACGAAGACCTGGTAAGTGCAGCAGCTGCTTCCAAATAAAACGTTTTCTCAGTTCCAATCGTTCCTCAGATACTCGCTCTCATGTCCCAGCAGATATGTATACGTTTCTACTTTTAAAGCATAAGTAAAAGTTCCTGGAAAAGCCGCCATACACCTTCCTGACCAAAAATATACCTGTAGAGTTCTTAAAGGGACCCGGCAGTGGATCTAAGTAGATAAATCTGCTGTATATCCTAAAAGATAAGTGCTTACTAAAAGTACTGAGTACGTTTTTTTTCTTCTTTTCTTTTTTTTTTTTGTCCTGTAAACATTTATTTAGTCAGTTGAAAACTGATTTAAAATGTACTATAGCATGATGGGATCTCCTTACTACTTTGCACACCTCTTTCCCTCCATATCCTGCCTTGCTGATGAGTCTCATGCTGTCTGTCCATCCTTTCAGCTATAACCCCCTCTTCATCTCTCTGATGAGTCATGCTGTCTGTTTTCCTTTCTGCTAACACCCTCACTTCTGATGAGTCATGCTGTCTGCTCTTTTCTCTGCTAACTTCTTCCTCAGTAAGCCCTTCTGATGAGTCATGCTTTCTGCCCAGCCTCTCAGCTTAGTCCCTCCCAACCCCTCCCTTCTGATGAGTCATACTGTCTGCTCACTGGGAGACATCTCTGCTAACTCTCTCCCCATTTCTCCCTTTTGATTAACTTATGCTGTCTGCTCAGCCTCTCAGCTTACTCTCTCCTTATCCCTCCCTTCTCATGAGTCCTCCTGTCTAATCACCTCCCCCATACCTCTTTTCTGATGAGTCATGCTGTCTGTTCTCCTATTTCCCTCCCCATCCCTCACTTCTGATGAGCCATGTTGTCTGCTTTCCAGTGTATAGACAAGAAAGTTGTCCTGTGTGCTCAGTGCTGTCTGTAGTGACCCAGAGAACAGAGGACTACACACCGAAGAGCATACAGTGACTATTTAGAGAGGGGTGTTTACTGAGAGGCAGGTGCAGCTGGTGATCCGATCACGCAATAGTTAAACAGTTTTTTCAGCTGTCTGATTTCATAATAGGGAAAATCACGAATGCTCCTGAACGACTTGAGATGTACTTTTCAGATCTATTTCTGCAGCAGTTTTAGAATGACTGCTGTACAGACATGCTCCTGTCCGATTGGCATGTACGGTTTTGAGGAAGAGGAGGGGAGAGAGGCTGGAACAGCTTCATGGCTCTATGGAGGATGCATGTAAGTGGTGGTGCAGTGTACCAAGTTCTAAAGAACCAAAACCACCAATTTTTTTGTAGTGGGTCTAAAGGAACCTTAAATCAGAGAGTGGCGTGTTAGTGGGGGAGGGTAGTGTTTGTAGTCTGTCTGTTTGAGGTCTCTTTCCAGCTCTCTTGGTGAGCACATCGCCCCCTGCTGGTATCCCCTGTGTGTTAACTTTGTACAATGCCGGCCTCTTCTTGTTCATTGCAGAAGTCTCACGTCTACAAGAAAACTCTTCAAGCCTTAATCTACCCCATTTCCTGCACCACCCCCCACAGCTTTGAGATTTGGACCGCCACCACGCCCACCTACTGCTACGAGTGTGAGGGTCTGCTATGGGGGATCGCCCGCCAGGGCATGCGCTGTTCCGAGTGCGGGGTGAAATGCCACGAAAAGTGCCAAGACCTGCTGAACGCCGACTGCCTCCAACGTACGTTCCCCGGAGAAGGGATTTGTGATTAGGTGTACTGTATCTGTAGCAAGGAGCTGCTGCTCGGGCTCGGTGGTAAAAGCCAAGTCCAGTCAGCTCCATGCTAGTGGGCAGGAGTGAGCCGATTAGGTCTGCACGGTGTGGCTACGCTGCATCGACACGTAGGGATGATCAATGATATGCAAATGTTTCCGTGTTTATGAAAACGTATGCACGTTTTATGCAAATATATACAGCTTAAAAATGGACCAATCAATTTAAACCGGGGTGGGATTTGAGTGGTCCATTTTCAAGCTGCATATATTTGCATGAAAATTTGCATAAATTTGTATGAACTCGGAAATATTTGCATCGCATTGATCATCCCTATCGACAAGCCCTTGTTGAAGGGGTTCAGGTGTTCCCAGCACTGGAAAGTTGGACAGGGAAGCCTGGATTATCCGGAGGCTCTCCCTCTACTGAGGTAAGCACCCATTTGGGGCATATTTTCCCTTCTGGTACATTTACTTTTATAGCCAATCAGCTGCATCATCGAAATGTTCAGTTCATGAGAGAAAACAGAACATAGCTGTAATAAGCAGTAGTATTGCATGAGATACATGTGTTCCTGAGCCTCTTCCTTCTGTTTACATGGAAGGAGGGGGAGGGCAGTGTAGAGAACCAGCTACTGGGAGGAAATGGGCGGGGCAAGAAGTTTACATTTTAGGTAATGGGAGAGTGTACATTACTTTTGAAGCATCTTTTGCAGCAGACCCCAAGCATCAGTGGCGTAACTAGATATTATGGGTTCCCATAGCAAAACTGTCATGATGCGCTCAGATGGTGGCACTCTTAAAGGGGAACTGAAGTAAGAGGTATACGGAGGCTGCCATATTTATTTCCTTTTAATCAATACCAGTTGCCTGGCAGCCCTGCTGGTCTATTTCTCTGCAGTAGTATCTGAATAACACCAGAAACAAGCATGCAGCTAGTCTTGTCACATCTGACTTTAAAGTCTGAAACACCTGATCTGCTGCATGCTTGTTCAGGGGCTATGCAGCAGATCAAGGACTATGCAGCAGATCAGCAGCTGATCCTCTGTATTAGAGGCAGTGGATCAGTAGGGCTGCCAGGAAACTGATATTGCTTAAAAGGGAATAAACATGGCAGCCTCTATATACCTCTCTGAGGCCTCTCTCTTCAGTTCCCCTTTAAGCAATGCCACATGCCCCTACCTTATGGATATGTATAAATTGGGCAGTTTACATTCTCAGCAATCAGCCCTGCACATAGTCCATGGATACTGAGACATAGGCAGATGGTAAAGAAACATAAGAAAGTTAATAGTGAATGCATTAAGTCTCACCTGGGCCCCCTATGCTCCAGGGTCCCACAGCAACTGCTATGGCTATTGCTATGCCCCTGCCTGGCATGAGCTTTGGGGGCATTCCAACTTCCCGTGCCTCCCAGAATGCAGTGGGCCTGATTAACTAAGACATCTTTAAAGACCTTCACACATCAGCAGTGGGGATACCATTGGTTATTCCACAAATCTTGACTGAAATGTTCAAATTCTTTTTTTAAAATATTGTAAAAGATTGCAGCAATAGCCTGGGTCATATTGAAACAAAGGATGATCAGTGAGCGGGGCTCCCTGCACACTGCAAATCGGAATCGGATGTAAAAACCGATTAAAAATCGGAATCGGAATCACTTGCAGTGTGCAAGAGGCCTAATACTGCTCCAGTACTGTGGGTCTTCTCAATGCTTCACAGACGCCCATTCTGTGCTGCCATCCTCTGGCTCCTGATCACGTGATTGGGAGCTGGCGAATGGCAGCAGAGAGTGTGCTGCAGTGATGCATGGAAGAGACCCGCAGTGCTGGTGCAGGTAAGTATTACTCCACTTCCAGTGCTACTCTGCATGGTGTGGAGGCAAAGTGTGTGCGTAGGGGGAAGCATTTGAGTACGAGGGAAGAGTGTGGATCCCAGGGGACCCCATGACCATTTTCCAGGGGGGCACCTGGGTTGTTGCTATACCCATGTCAGTGAGCTGCTAACAATTCTGAATTAATGTAGATTTTATGCTGCAACCGCTACATTTGATTGGTCTGTTTCTAAGTTGCACGTTTGCATACCATTTGCAACAACTCAGTATTATTAGCAATGAGTTTTTTTTATTGACCATACCTACTCACCGGCAAGCATGGGGGAGACAGGTGACCAGAGACCCCGCAGGAATATAGGAGACTTTATCCTGACGGTGCTTCTCTCTCTCCCCGGGACAGGTGCGGCAGAGAAGAGCTCGAAGCACGGCGCCGAGGACCGGACGCAGAACATCATCATGGCCATGAAGGATCGCATGAAGATCCGGGAGAGGAACAAACCAGAGATCTTCGAGCTCATCCGAGACGTTTTCACTGTGACCAAAGTGGCCCACGCACAGCAGATGAAGACCGTGAAGCAGAGCGTGCTGGATGGAACCTCGAAATGGTCCGCCAAGATCACCATCACCGGTGAGTCCACCCGCGCCGCCAGCATTTAAAGGGTTTATTGAAGCACAATAAAGACATAATAAACATCTCCATACAGGTTTCCAAATCAGACTTGAACAGCCAAGGTAATAACTTGGAGAATGATAATAAATCAGTACATAGAAAGTGCATCAATAGCAGTTATACAGGCATTCAGTGGTAATCCGATACAGTTCTTAGGGGCACCGAACTGCAGTCAAGAGAACAGAGGACTGTTTTGTAGCAGAGAAAGTCAATGAGAATCCAATACGGTAATTCTGACGCGCATGCAAATTGTAGGCAGCTCGGAGTTGAGTTCATGTAAAACTGCATTTGAATGTCCCAATTCCAAGTGGTATTCAATTTGCATTATGTTTGCATGCTAGTTGCCATTATTAGCTTTGCATCAACCTTGAGCATAACGACCTTGTACTGTCCGCCCACACCCCCACCCCGCAGCAGGCCCTCTGCACCACTTAGCTAATCTCCATCACGGGGGCTAGGAGGGCTCGCTCTGTATTTACCGTATTTGGACCGTGTAAGACACATTTTTCGGGGGGAACAAAAAATTGGAGAGAAAAAGTCCCTGTGTCTAATACGGCGAATTCAGTGAACCCACATCTTACCAACGCCCGCCGATATGAACCGCAGCCAAGTCGCCCGTGTGTGTCTGTGTCCCCTGTCCCCCCCTGTCACAGGAGCCCTAGTGGTCAGACCGCAAATTTCCTTCCAATCGGTTTCAGCACACAGACCATGTAAGATTTGGTCGCGATCTTTGCGCAGAAACCGACAGAATTTGGGCAGCAGCCCGACCAGAAGGGAGCCTGTGAGGTACGGTAATTACAACTTTACACACTATTTCAGGGTATAACTGCCACCACCTCTGTTTTCTGAGACAGAGGAACTCACTAACTGGTTATTTCTCGACCTGCAAATAAAAACTGTTAAACACACTCTATTCTGTCCGGCTGGTAACAACAGTACTGTCTCCTCAGAAGTCTGGTTAAGTTTGTGCGGCTGAGAAGCAGGGTAGCGGAACAGTGAATGACTTTGATAAAGTATTTTATTCACGGGCAATATAAATAATTAATATATACAGACAATTATTAAAATCAACAATTATTAAAACAGTAATAGCCAGTATGAAAAATAAAAGAAAGGGAGAAAAAATACTTAGTTTCATGAAAAGATGTCCTTTTGTGGGAAGAATCATAAAGTCCTTGGTAAAATCCTTTGTTTCAGATCAAAGTTCAGAGTTCAGACCAGGGGGATGCCAGCATATCCTCAAGCTGGCACAGATGAGATCAAGATGGTGGTTCAGGGTGGAGGACACTGAGTTTGGCTCCTCTGCCATTCTTATGCCCCTGATCCAGTAGGAGGGAGTGAGGGCGGGAGCCACACACCCCATTAGAATATGAGATGAGTCCTGGGGACCAGAAATCATATCTAACCATATATGGGCTCTATCTCACAGAACCGTACAGGTCAGGGCAGATTTACTAACATTTTCAGGTCTGTCTCGATTTACCCAGCAGTCTGATACCAAACATGAGGGGTGGGACCCCTGTGGTATCATCAGGGCACTTTTGAACTGCCTAACTGGCAGTCCTTTACCTCAGAATGTTCTGAAACTTCCTTAGAACCAGCGCCAGACAGGGCCTATAATGCTCTGTTAGTTTGGAGGGTCTGCCAGCCTGGCAACACAGAAAATATGACTCATATAGCAGTTTATGGAATATGATCTACATCTGGGATTTACAGCAGGTCATTCCTAGGTGACGTTTCTTTTGAAGCTTGCGGCCGCAAGCTACGTGTCAGCTCCCCTGCTGGGAGGGGAGCCAAAATGTCAGAATTCCTAACTAAATTGTTTCTGCCATCCTGCTTATCAACTATATCTGATGGATGGGCCATCAGCACAGCTTGAAGCCAGGGACACTCTGCAGCAGGCTCGTGCCTTTTGGTGGAAGGAGGGAAAGAAACAAAAACAAAAACCCCCAGGAATGTCAGTTCTGATTCCTGTAATGGCTGCACAAATTTAGCCAGGAAGCGATCAGAAATTGGACTTCGCGGATCCTTCCAATTCGCCCGCGTTTCTCACGGAACCCCCCCCCCCCCCCTTTTGTTTTGTCTGCCATCATCTCCCCCCCCCCTCGTCTCCTGCTCCCTTGTGTACAATTAGAAGTGTAGCGGCAGCGTGTCTCACCCAATCCGTGTCTCCCCCATGGATCGCAGACCTCTTCTCTCCTGCACTGCTGCTCTAGTAAATGCTTCTGCTGATCGCGTCACTAGGAGGAGCCGTGCAGGACAGAAGAGGTCTGCAATTCCCACGGGAGCAATGGATAAGGTGAGACATGTTCCTGGACCATGGACGCACCACGTTTAATATATTTATACAATTTTCCCTGGTTTTTGCCCTCTACACCTTGGTGCGTCTTATATTCCAGAGCGTCGTATATGGCGGTAAACACAGTAATACAGAGCGACAGCAGATACATTAACTGCTTCTGATCCTCCCCTCCCATTCCTCTTCTGTGTGCCGTACAGCCAATTACCATGCCTTTATAAGAAATGCCATACTAATACTGGGTAGGGCCTTTCTTTATTAGGAAAACATTCAAGCCACAGTAAAATTCCCTAAAATCATGGTTCCCTCATTGTAGCTTCATTATCTGAAGCTCCTGTAAAATGTTATGCATTGTACTGCGACCACATGATTGGCTGATGAGATAATTGCATGAACAGGCAGGTGTGCGGGTCTTTCTAATAAAGTGCTGAGTGAGCGTGGATTGCATTACAGATCAGGGCCTCATTGTAAAGCACACATAAAGTACACTGACGCCATAAGGAATAAATGAGTTTGTGTCACTGTGGTGTCTGCTGTCTTGCAGTTCTCTGCGCTCAGGGCCTGCAGGCCAAAGACAAGACCGGCTCAAGTGACCCGTACGTCACCGTCCAAGTCGGGAAAACGAAGAAGAGGACGAAGACCATCTACGGCAACCTGAACCCAGTGTGGGAGGAGAAGTTTCACTTGTAAGTTGTCGCTCAGCAGCCATCTCTGGTACCCACCCTGAGCCCCACACTGAGACAACTTTATACATATGAGGGGGTATGGTAAACATTTAATTATCACCCATAAGTTGTTATGGTATGCTGATGAAATGTTGTCAGCGCCATCATTGGTCCCTAAATGCATGGTGGTCAAAAAGCAGCTCATTGGACAGGATTCACAAAGCTTCTTCACCTGTTTTCACCTTATTTATGTTAAATGTTTAACCACTTCATAACTGAGGAGTTTTACCCCTTGACCACCAGAGCAATTTTCACCTTTCAGCGCTCCTTCCATTCATTCGTCTATAACTTTATCGTTACTTATCACAATGAAATGAACTATAGCTTGTTTTTTTTGCCGCCAATTAGGCTTTCTTTAGGTGGGACATTATGCTAAGAATTATTTTATTCTAAATGTGTTTTAATGGGAAAATAGGAAAAAATGTGGGAAAATTGTTTATTATTTTTATAGTTTTTAAATAATGCATGCTACTGTAATTAAAACCTATGAAATGTATTTGCCCTTTTGTCCCGGTTATAAAACCGTTTAAATTATGTCCCTATCACAATGTTTGGCGCCAATATTTTAATTGGAAATAAAGGTGCATGTTTTTCAGTTTTGCATCCATCCCTAATTACAAGCCCATAGTTTATAAAGTAACAGTGTTATACCCTCTTGACATAAATATTTACAAAGTTCAGTCCCCAAGGTAACTATTTATGTTTTTTTTTTTTTATTGTAATTTTTTTATTTTTTTTTAATTACAAAAAAAATTGGGGAGTGTGGGAGGTAAGGAGTTAATTCTGTGTGTAAAACTAATTTATTTGTAAGTGAAAAATGCTTTAGGGTGTAGTTTTACTATTTGGCCACAAGATGGCCACAGTAACATTTTGTTTATGCGACCTGCAAGCGTCCGGAAGACGCTTGCAGGAAGTACAAAGAGGCTGGGAACTTTTTTTTTCACAATGATCACGCTGCTTAGCGGAGAAGCAGCGGATCAATGCGGAGTTTAGATCAACAAACAGGAATGGCTTTTCCCGTTCATTGATCCCTGGCGAGCGGCCGGCGGCGTGTTTACGAGCGGGAGTGCGCGCTAGAGTGAGCGGGAGCGCGGGCAGCGGCGGGAGCGCGGAAAGTATGCATTTCTCCGTCCCTGGTGGTGAAAGGATGGAAAAGGGGACGGAGAAATGCGTACACGTGGGGGTAAAGTGGTTAAGCTCCCAAAAAGCAAAAGTATAATATAATTAAGGTAAGAAAAGTACCGTAATATTGAAATAAAGTTTATCAAGTAAAACTTTGAGTGATTATATTGCTTGTAAATGTGCTGAAAGGTTTTTTTCTATCAATTAGGTGATACATAAGTCATTTATGAGAGGTTTTGTGAATAAAGCCCATTGCATCCATTTTTTATACAGATTGTGCTAGAATTGATAAGTGTGAGATGGAAAAGATTGTTTCTGGAAGGGTTAGAGTTACGGTTGGAAAGGGGTTAGCAAACATGGAATCCAGCGTGCAGACACCTTAGACATCTGCAGTTTTTCATAAATAATTTTCCACACACTGCCATAACAGGCCTGTTTTATTCATCATCATTTGGATGGTTGTTCCTCTGTCTTCCTCCCCACTTTCTTCACTGAGGCCTCATTGTCTGTCAGTGATGGTCTTCCAGGTCTGTCTTGCCCGGTCTGTAAGGGACATGTGACCTCTTTCTTCTCTGTGGCTGCGTCGTCTGTCAGTGATGGTCTTCCAGGTCTTGGCTCGTCTGTTAGGGACATGTGACCACTTTCTTCACTGTGGTCCCATCGTCCATTAGTGATGGTCTTTCAGGTCTTGGCTCGTCTGTTAGGGACATGTGACCACATTGGAAATTCCTTTTCCTCCTCACAGTGGTGTCATAAGATGGGCAATCCTTTCCATAAGCTGCCCTCATCTCATCATAAATATGCCGTGCACTTTTACCCTTCACATTCAGAAACTTTATCACGCTGCAAGGCCATGGGTGTCCGCAGAATATTTTCCAGGGGGGGGTCAAAATACAGGGGGAAGTGGTGCATCAAGCGTTGCGCACCGCACCGAGAATTGCGCGCTGCGCCGAACAGTTGGTGTAGTCATGGACCAGACTGTGGGTGTGGTCATGGGTGGGCCCAAATTTACATGAACTTAGCAATGGTGGGACATTAGACTAGGACTATAGTAGGAATTAGATTGAGAGTGCCTCAGTCACGTGTGCCCCCCAGTTTAGGTAGTGACAGGTGCCCCCTAGTTTAGGCAGTGACAGGTGCCCCCATTTTAGGTAGTGACAGGTGCCCCTTAGTTTAGGTAGTGACAGGTGTCCCCAGTTTAGGTAGTGACAGGTGTCCCCAGTTTAGGTAGTGACAGGTGCCCCTTAGTTTAGGTAGTGACAGGTTACCCCTAGTTTAGGTAGTGACAGGTTCCCCCCAGTGTAGGTAGTGACAGGTTACCCCTAGTTTAGGTAGTGACAGGTGCCCCCCAATGTAGGTAGTGACAGGTTACCCCTAGTTTAGGTAGTGACAGGTGCCCCCCAGTTTAGGTAGTGACAGGTTACCCCTAGTTTTGGTATTGATAGGTGCCCCCCAGTTCAGGTAGTAACAAGTGCCCCCCAGTTTAGGTAGTGGCAGGTGCCCCCTAGTGTATGTAGTGACAGGGCCCCCCAGTTTAGGTAGTGGCAGGTGCCCCCTAGTGTATGTAGTGACAGGGCCCCCCAGTTTAGGTAGTGACAGGTGCCCCCCAGTTTAGGTAGTGACAAGTGCCCCCGAGTGTTTGTAGTGATAGGGACCCCCAGTTTAGGTAGGGACAGGTGCCCCCAGTTTACATAGTAGTATGTGCTCCCCAGTTTAAGTAGCTACAGGAGCCCACAGTGTAGGTGAGAGGGTCACCCCACTCGCTGTAGTGACAGCAGCAGCCCAGCGTCAGACCTTAGAATCAGCCAGCGACTAGTTAGAGCAGACGCACAGTACTCCTTGGACACCGCGATGCATATGCGGAAGTGATGTCCCTTCCGCATATCAGTGCGGTGTCTGCGAGATCCTACCGCCTGCACTCACTGATCGTAGGTCTGACGCTGGGCTGCCTGCTGTCACTAGGCAGCGGGGGGTGGCCAGGGGAGGGCAGCTGGCGGGGGGGGGGTGGCAGGCGTGCAATTTGCCCAACGTACGGACACCCATGTGCAAGGCTCAATCTTTTCCATCTCACACTTGAGTGACTTCTGGCACAATATGTAAAAGAAGTGAAGGATGCAATGAGCTGTTGCTCAGCATCATCAGTCGCTTTTTATTATCGTGCACTTAGGGACCAGTGATGACAGTTGTTGTTTTTCTCCACCTTCCATACACTGGAATAAGCAGGGCCTGTTTGTCTCCCGCAGAGTAGGAGGGCGGTGCGAGCGTTTCCTTGCGCAGATGATGCTGTAGGATGGCTGCCGGCGGCGTTCCATTTGCCCGTTGAGTGCCGCGGATGTCAGCGCTCCCTTGATCAGCTGTAATTTTCCATTGTGCTGCGTTCACACGTGCTATTATTAGAGTGACATTAAAGAGCTAATGATTCATTGTGAAATTGTAGAGTGCAGGGGAAACGAACTGGAATTAGTCCTTCTGTGTGGCTAAATAATGTTATATGATAATATGTCTGTCGTGTGGGGCGTTCATACTCTCTTCACTGCGGAGTCAGTTACTTCTGTGCACTGGCTGATCGCTGACGTCTGGTGTTCGGCAACACGCCGCTCTTGGCAGACTCAGTGAGAGGGGGGGGGGGGACTGTAAGTCTCAGCAGACCCTCATGTTGTTTCTTCCGGGGTCTAATATTCACGGCAAATCGAACAATATGATTGGATACGTCTAATGCCTATGCATCTTTTTTTGCCTTTTCTTTTTTTTTCCCCAAATGATAAATATTTATCATTTCCATGACAATCTTGTACTTTCCTAGTTTGGCCACTATATTAAAATCACTTACCAGGATAATACTTATATAGCACTGGCATCTTCTGCAGCACATTACAGAGTACAGAGCCATGTCACTGACTGTCCTCAGAGGAGTTCACAATCTAATCCCTACCATAGTCCTAGTGTAATGTCCTACCATATTATTATCATGTATTTATAAAGCACTGACATCTTCTGCAGCACATTACAGAGTACATAGTCCTGTCACTGACTGTCCTCATAGGAGCTCACAATCTAATACCCATCATAGTCATAGTCTAATGTCCTACCATATTATTATCATGTATTTATGTAGCACTGACATCTTCTGCAGCACGTTACAGAGTACATAGTCATGTCACTGACTGTCCTCAGAGGAGCTCACAATCTAATCCTACCATAGTGCTAGTCTGTCCTACCATATTATTATTAAATATTTATATAGCACTGACATCTTCTGCAGCACATTACAGAGTACAGAGCCATGTCACTGACTGTCCTCAGAGGAGGCCACAATCTAATCCCTACCATAGTCCTAGTCTAATGTCCTACCATATTATTTTTATGTATTTATATAGCACTGACATCTTCTGCAGCACTGTACAGAGTACATAGTCATGTCACTGACTGTCCTCAGAGGAGCCCACAATCAATTCCTTGTTTTTTAAATTGGGGACCAATTACCATGTTTTTGGCATGTGGGAGGAAACTTACACATACACCAGTAGAACATACATGCTCCATGTAGATGGGTCAACGAGACTACAGTTTTACTAACTACACCACCATGCCACTCCCCTGGAGATTTTCTTTAAAGCACACCTGTAGTGAGGGGGTATGGAGGCTGCCATATTTATTTCCTTTTAAAAAATACCAGTTGTCTGGCAGTCCTGCTGATCCTCTGCTTTTAATACTGTACTTTTACCCATAGACCCTGAACAAGCATGCCGATCAGATATTTGACTGAAGTCTGACTGCATTTGCTGCATGCTTCTTTCAGGTGTGTGATTCAGATACTACTGCAGCCAAAGAACAGTAGGACAGCCAGGCAACTGGTTATGCTTAAAAAGGAAATAAATATGGCAGCATCCATATCCCTCTCTCTTCAGGTTCCTTTTCAGTTGGAACAAGTCTCCGCCACACTACTTGTGTTCCTGGCTGGATGCTGGGCCTTTGCAGTGGGAGCTCTGTGATTGCACCATTCTATCTAGTTTAATGCAGTAAACAGGTCACCGTGTGCCGATTCCATCTCCCTGACACCCGGGTCCCTATTAGCACCTCTGTAGTGCTGGGAATTAGTTTCTCTCTCCGCCTCGATGCCTCCTATCCTGGGCTGTGCCGGGCTGGCATTAGTGTCAGGCTGGCAGGTGTGTGTGGAGATGCACAGAGGCATGCTGGGAGAGGCGCTGTGTATCTAATCTCTCCCGCCTCCTATCCTGGGCTGTGCTGGGCTTGCATTAGTGTCAGGCTGGCCGGTGTGTGTGGAGATGCACAGAGGCATGCTGGGAGAGGCGCTGTGTATCTAATCTCACTCTCCGCCTCCTATCCTGGGCTGTGCTGGGCTTGCATTAGTGTCAGGCTGGCCAGTGTGTGAAGATGCACAGAGGCATGCTGGGAGAGGCGCCGTGTATCTAATCTCTCCCTGCCCCCTATCCTGGGCTGTGCTGGGCTTGCATTAGTGTCAGGCTAGCCGATGTGTGCGGAGATGCACAGAGGCATGCTGGGAGAGGCGCTGTGTATCTAATCTCTCCCCGCCTCCTATCCTGGGCTGTGCTGGGTTTGCATTAGTGTCAGGCTGGCCGGTGTGTGTGGAGATGTACAGAGGCATGCTGGGAGAGGCGCTGTGTATCTAATCTCTCTCCGCCTCCTATCCTGGGCTTGCATTAGTGTCAGGCTGGCCGGTGTGTGTGGAGATGTACAGAGGCATGCTGGGAGAGGCGCTGTGTATCTAATCTCTCCCCGCCTCCTATCCTGGGCTGTGCTGGGTTTGCATTAGTGTCAGGCTGGCCGGTGTGTGTGGAGATGTACAGAGGCATGCTGGGAGAGGCGCTGTGTATCTAATCTCTCTCCGGCTCCTATCCTGGGCTTGCATTAGTGTCAGGCTGGCAGGTGTGTGTGGAGATGCAGAGAGGCATGCTGGGAGAGGCGCTGTGTATCTAATCTCTCCCCGCCTCCTATCCTGGGCTTGCATTAGTGTCAGGCTGGCCGGTGTGTGTGGAGATGCACAGAGGTGTGCTGGGAGAGGCGCTGTGTATCTAATCTCTCCCGCCTCCTATCCTGGGCTGTGCTGGGCTTGCATTAGTGTCAGGCTGGCCGGTGTGTGTGGAAATGCACAGAGGCATGCTGGGAGAGGCGCTGTGTATCTAATCTCTCCCGCCTCCTATCCTGGGCTGTGCCGGGCTTGCATTAGTGTCAGGCTGGCCAGTGTGTGTGAAGATGCACAGAGGCATGCTGGGAGAGGCGCTGTGTATCTAATCTCTCTCCGCCTCCTATCATGGGCTTGCATTAGTGTCAGGCTGGCCAATGTGTGTGGAGATGCACAGTGGCATGCTGGGAGAGGCGCTGTGTATCTAATCTCTCTCCGCCTCCTATCCTGGGCTTGCATTAGTGTCAGGCTGGCCGGTGTGTGTGGAGATGTACAGAGGCATGCTGGGAGAGGCGCTGTGTATCTAATCTCTCCCCGCCTCCTATCCTGGGCTGTGCTGGGCTTGCATTAGTGTCAGGCTGGCCGATGTGTGTGGACATGTACAGAGGCATGCTGGGAGAGGCGCTGTGTATCTAATCTCTCCCCGCCTCCTATCCTGGGCTGTGCTGGGTTTGCATTAGTGTCAGGCTGGCCGGTGTGTGTGGAGATGTACAGAGGCATGCTGGGAGAGGCGCTGTGTATCTAATCTCTCTCCGCCTCCTATCCTGGGCTTGCATTAGTGTCAGGCTGGCCGGTGTGTGCGGAGATGCACAGAGGCATGCTGGGAGAGGCGCTGTGTATCTAATCTCTCCCCGCCTCCTATCCTGGGCTGTGCTGGGTTTGCATTAGTGTCAGGCTGGCCGGTGTGTGTGGAGATGTACAGAGGCATGCTGGGAGAGGCGCTGTGTATCTAATCTCTCTCCGCCTCCTATCCTGGGCTTGCATTAGTGTCAGGCTGGCCGGTGTGTGCGGAGATGCACAGAGGCATGCTGGGAGAGGCGCTGTGTATCTAATCTCTCCCCGCCTCCTATCCTGGGCTGTGCCGGGCTTGCATTAGTGTCAGGCTGGCCGGTGTGTGTGGAGATGTACAGAGGCATGCTGGGAGAGGCGCTGTGTATCTAATCTCTCCCGCCTCCTATCCTGGGCTGTGCTGGGCTTGCATTAGTGTCAGGCTGGCCGGTGTGTGTGGAGATGTACAGAGGCATGCTGGGAGAGGCGCTGTGTATCTAATCTCTCTCCGCCTCCTATCCTGGGCTTGCATTAGTGTCAGGCTGGCCGGTGTGTGCGGAGATGCACAGAGGCATGCTGGGAGAGGCGCTGTGTATCTAATCTCTCCCCGCCTCCTATCCTGGGCTGTGCTGGGCTTGCATTAGTGTCAGGCTGGCCGGTGTGTGTGGAGATGTACAGAGGCATGCTGGGAGAGGCGCTGTGTATCTAATCTCTCCCCGCCTCCTATCCTGGGCTGTGCTGGGCTTGCATTAGTGTCAGGCTGGCCGGTGTGTGTGGAGATGTACAGAGGCATGCTGGGAGAGGCGCTGTGTATCTAATCTCTCCCTGCCCTCTATCCTGGGCTGTGCTAGGCTTGCATTAGTTTCAGGCTGGCCGATGTGTGTGGAAACCCAGAGGCATGCTGGGAGAGACGCTGTGCATCTAATCTCTCCCTGCCTCCTATCCTGGGCTTGCATTAGTGTCAGGCTGGCCGGTGTGTGTGAAGATGCACAGAGGCATGCTGGGAGAGGCGCTGTGTATCTAATCTCTCCCCGCCTCCTATCCTGGGCTGTGCTGGGCTTGCATTAGTGTCAGGCTGGCCGGTGTGTGTGGAGATGTACAGAGGCATGCTGGGAGAGGCGCTGTGTATCTAATCTCTCCCCGCCTCCTATCCTGGGCTGTGCTGGGTTTGCATTAGTGTCAGGCTGGCCGGTGTGTGTGGAGATGTACAGAGGCATGCTGGGAGAGGCGCTGTGTATCTAATCTCTCTCCGCCTCCTATCCTGGGCTTGCATTAGTGTCAGGCTGGCCGGTGTGTGCGGAGATGCACAGAGGCATGCTGGGAGAGGCGCTGTGTATCTAATCTCTCCCCGCCTCCTATCCTGGGCTGTACCGGGCTTGCATTAGTGTCAGGCTGGCCGGTGTGTGTGGAGATGTACAGAGGCATGCTGGGAGAGGCGCTGTGTATCTAATCTCTCCCGCCTCCTATCCTGGGCTGTGCTGGGCTTGCATTAGTGTCAGGCTGGCCGGTGTGTGTGGAAATGCACAGAGGCATGCTGGGAGAGGCGCTGTGTATCTAATCTCTCCCGCCTCCTATCCTGGGCTGTGCCGGGCTTGCATTAGTGTCAGGCTGGCAGGTGTGTGTGGAGATGCAGAGAGGCATGCTGGGAGAGGCGCTGTGTATCTAATCTCTCTCCGCCTCCTATCCTGGGCTTGCATTAGTGTCAGGCTGGCCGGTGTGTGTGGAGATGCACAGAGGTGTGCTGGGAGAGGCGCTGTGTATCTAATCTCTCCCCGCCTCCTATCCTGGGCTGTGCCGGGCTTGCATTAGTGTCAGGCTGGCCGGTGTGTGTGGAGATGTACAGGGGCATGCTGGGAGAGGCGCTGTGTATCTAATCTCTCCCGCCTCCTATCCTGGGCTGTGCCGGGCTTGCATTAGTGTCAGGCTGGCCGGTGTGTGTGGAGATGCACAGAGGCATGCTGGGAGAGGCGCTGTGTATCTAATCTCTCCCTGCCTCCTATCCTGGGCTGTGCTGGGCTTGCATTAGTGTCAGGCTGGCCGGTGTGTGTGGAGATGCACAGAGGCATGCTGGGAGAGGCGCTGTGTATCTAATCTCTCCCCGCCTCCTATCCTGGGCTGTGCTGGGTTTGCATTAGTGTCAGGCTGGCCGGTGTGTGTGGAGATGTACAGAGGCATGCTGGGAGAGGCGCTGTGTATCTAATCTCTCTCCGCCTCCTATCCTGGGCTTGCATTAGTGTCAGGCTGGCCGGTGTGTGCGGAGATGCACAGAGGCATGCTGGGAGAGGCGCTGTGTATCTAATCTCTCTCCGCCTCCTATCCTGGGCTTGCATTAGTGTCAGGCTGGCCGGTGTGTGCGGAGATGCACAGAGGCATGCTGGGAGAGGCGCTGTGTATCTAATCTCTCCCCGCCTCCTATCCTGGGCTGTGCTGGGCTTGCATTAGTGTCAGGCTGGCCGGTGTGTGCGGAGATGTACAGAGGCATGCTGGGAGAGGCGCTGTGTATCTAATCTCTCCCGCCTCCTATCCTGGGCTGTGACGGGCTTGCATTAGTGTCAGGCTGGCCGGTGTGTGTGGAGATGCACAGAGGCATGCTGGGAGAGGCGCTGTGTATCTAATCTCTCTCTGCCTCCTATCCTGGGCTTGCATTAGTGTCAGGCTGGCCGGTGTGTGTGGAGATGTACAGAGGCATGCTGGGAGAGGCGCTGTGTATCTAATCTCTCCCGCCTCCTATCCTGGGCTGTGCCGGGCTTGCATTAGTGTCAGGCTGGCCGGTGTGTGTGGAGATGCACAGAGGCATGCTGGGAGAGGCGCTGTGTATCTAATCTCTCCCTGCCTCCTATCCTGGGCTGTGCTGGGCTTGCATTAGTGTCAGGCTGGCCGGTGTGTGTGGAGATGCACAGAGGCATGCTGGGACAGGCGCTGTGTATCTAATCTCTCTCCGCCTCCTATCCTGGGCTTGCATTAGTGTCAGGCTGGCCAATGTGTGTGTGGAGATGTACAGAGGCATGCTGGGAGAGGCGCTGTGTATCTAATCTCTCCCCGCCTCCTATCCTGGGCTGTGCTGGGCTTGCATTAGTGTCAGGCTGGCCGGTGTGTGTGGAGATGCACAGAGGCATGCTGGGAGAGGCGCTGTGTATCTAATCTCTCCCCGCCTCCTATCCTGGGCTGTGCCGGGCTTGCATTAGTGTCAGGCTGGCCGGTGTGTGTGGAGATGTACAGAGGCATGCTGGGAGAGGCGCTGTGTATCTAATCTCTCCCCGCCTCCTATCCTGGGCTGTGCTGGGTTTGCATTAGTGTCAGGCTGGCCGGTGTGTGTGGAGATGTACAGAGGCATGCTGGGAGAGGCGCTGTGTATCTAATCTCTCTCCGCCTCCTATCCTGGGCTTGCATTAGTGTCAGGCTGGCCGGTGTGTGCGGAGATGCACAGAGGCATGCTGGGAGAGGCGCTGTGTATCTAATCTCTCCCCGCCTCCTATCCTGGGCTGTGCCGGGCTTGCATTAGTGTCAGGCTGGCCGGTGTGTGTGGAGATGTACAGAGGCATGCTGGGAGAGGCGCTGTGTATCTAATCTCTCCCGCCTCCTATCCTGGGCTGTGCTGGGCTTGCATTAGTGTCAGGCTGGCCGGTGTGTGTGGAAATGCACAGAGGCATGCTGGGAGAGGCGCTGTGTATCTAATCTCTCCCGCCTCCTATCCTGGGCTGTGCCGGGCTTGCATTAGTGTCAGGCTGGCAGGTGTGTGTGGAGATGCAGAGAGGCATGCTGGGAGAGGCGCTGTGTATCTAATCTCTCCCCGCCTCCTATCCTGGGCTTGCATTAGTGTCAGGCTGGCCGGTGTGTGTGGAGATGCACAGAGGTGTGCTGGGAGAGGCGCTGTGTATCTAATCTCTCCCGCCTCCTATCCTGGGCTGTGCTGGGCTTGCATTAGTGTCAGGCTGGCCGGTGTGTGTGGAAATGCACAGAGGCATGCTGGGAGAGGCGCTGTGTATCTAATCTCTCCCCGCCTCCTATCCTGGGCTGTGCTGGGTTTGCATTAGTGTCAGGCTGGCCGGTGTGTGTGGAGATGTACAGAGGCATGCTGGGAGAGGCGCTGTGTATCTAATCCCTCCCCGCCTCCTATCCTGGGCTTGCATTAGTGTCAGGCTGGCCGGTGTGTGTGAAGATGCACAGAGGCATGCTGGGAGAGGCGCTGTGTATCTAATCTCTCCCCGCCTCCTATCCTGGGCTGTGCCGGGCTTGCATTAGTGTCAGGCTGGCCGGTGTGTGTGGAGATGTACAGGGGCATGCTGGGAGAGGCGCTGTGTATCTAATCTCTCCCCGCCTCCTATCCTGGGCTGTGCCGGGCTTGCATTAGTGTCAGGCTGGCCGGTGTGTGTGGAGATGCACAGAGGCATGCTGGGAGAGGCGCTGTGTATCTAATCTCTCCCTGCCTCCTATCCTGGGCTGTGCTGGGCTTGCATTAGTGTCAGGCTGGCCGGTGTGTGCGGAGATGCACAGAGGCATGCTGGGAGAGGCGCTGTGTATCTAATCTCTCCCCGCCTCCTATCCTGGGCTGTGCTGGGCTTGCATTAGTGTCAGGCTGGCCGGTGTGTGCGGAGATGCACAGAGGCATGCTGGGAGAGGCGCTGTGTATCTAATCTCTCTCCGCCTCCTATCCTGGGCTTGCATTAGTGTCAGGCTGGCCAATGTGTGTGGAGATGTACAGAGGCATGCTGGGAGAGGCGCTGTGTATCTAATCTCTCCCGCCTCCTATCCTGGGCTGTGACGGGCTTGCATTAGTGTCAGGCTGGCCGGTGTGTGTGGAGATGCACAGAGGCATGCTGGGAGAGGCGCTGTGTATCTAATCTCTCTCTGCCTCCTATCCTGGGCTTGCATTAGTGTCAGGCTGGCCGGTGTGTGTGGAGATGTACAGAGGCATGCTGGGAGAGGCGCTGTGTATCTAATCTCTCCCGCCTCCTATCCTGGGCTGTGCCGGGCTTGCATTAGTGTCAGGCTGGCCGGTGTGTGTGGAGATGCACAGAGGCATGCTGGGAGAGGCGCTGTGTATCTAATCTCTCCCTGCCTCCTATCCTGGGCTGTGCTGGGCTTGCATTAGTGTCAGGCTGGCCGGTGTGTGTGGAAATGCACAGAGGCATGCTGGGAGAGGCGCTGTGTATCTAATCTCTCTCCGCCTCCTATCCTGGGCTTGCATTAGTGTCAGGCTGGCCAATGTGTGTGGAGATGTACAGAGGCATGCTGGGAGAGGCGCTGTGTATCTAATCTCTCTCCGCCTCCTATCCTGGGCTGTGCTGGGCTTGCATTAGTGTCAGGCTGGCCAGTGTGTGTGGAGATGCACAGAGGCATGCTGGGAGAGGCGCTGTGTATCTAATCTCTCCCCGCCTCCTATCCTGGGCTGTGCTGGGCTTGCATTAGTGTCAGGCTGGCCGGCATGCTGGGAGAGGCGCTGTGCAGCTAATCTTTCCTGCCGCTCACTCCATTAACCTTTCATCAGGCGGCCCCTCTCCGTACAAGCCCCAGAGGCACTGGTATTGATCACGCTTTCATCCTCCGCCATCTCCTCCAGATGCCCAAATTACTTGCCGATAATTGAAAGGTCTACTTCGTAGCCTAATTATTCTCAATATTATGTTCAGACTAGAACACTGGAAGTGGCATTCTTGCCAAATACTGTCATTAAAATAAATAACTCTCTCTATATAAAGAGTTACTCCGCTTAGTCAAAAAGCTACTGTGTAGACAGGGGTGTCACACTCGATCACGTAAGGGGCCAAATATAAAACAAAGGCCAAAATATAAAAATCAACAAAGTCTAAGTAGCAGGCCAAGTTGTTAAGATTTAACATTGATTGAACTGTCTCAAATTAAGCTGCGTCACTACAGTGACCGTGGGAGGACACACACCACACACACACACACACACACACACACACACACACACACACACCATACACGCGCACACACACACACACCATACACGCGCGCACACACACACACACCACACACCTCACACACACACACCCACACACACACCAACATAGCAGTTTAATAGTTACCTGCTCCAGTGGTGCTTGAGGTCCCATCTAATCTTCCTGACAGCCGCACGCTCTTCGCTGCTTATCTCTGTCTCTGAACGCATATCACGTGATCAGAAGCTGGAGGTGTGGAAGCACAGAGCGTACAGCTACTGGGGAGAAGAGAAGAGACATGACGCAATGCTGAAGCGGGTAAATAATGCACTGTTCTGCTGTGCTACTCTGCTATGTAGGGAGATGGTGTCAGGGAGTAAAGGTGTGTAGGTGTGCATGTTTTACTATCCACTGGCATGTGGGCGCTGTATCTAAGGAGGGGTCCTGTGGGTTGGTGCTGCTCCTGGCCATAAACTGACAATGCTTTAACCAGAAACACTGTCATCCTCTAGATGGGGACAGCAGTATGCTGCTGTTATTTTACTGCTTACAATACTGCACATTCGAAGCTCTGGAGACCCACATAAAATGGCAACATTCGACCCGTGGGCCTTGAGTTTGACACCTGTGGTAAAGAACATTTATCATCACTACAATCATATCATATGAATAAAATCCATTGTGCCATTTGCATGACCTCTCTTTGCTCCCCTACTTGTAGTTACCATAAACGTAGAAAACCTTCCAGTCACTTCAGATCCTAATGCTTGCTGCCTGGGGGTAACTCTGGACTCTGAGCTCTCATTTATGCCATGTATTACCGCATGAACTACCTCCTGCTATTTCCATCTCAAAAATGTTTCCTGAATTTGAGTCTTACGAACATAAGAGGCTAGTAAATGGTTGTGAATTCCCCAATCATTTCCCATCTAAATTACTGTGACACCCTACTCAACGGCCTACCAAAGAACAGACCACTGCCTACTGATCTCTGGTGTCTATCTCATGTAACATTTCTCACACTCCTCTGATGCGGCTTCTCTCTGCCAATTACTCAAAGGATCACATTCAAACTCCTGACCCGATCATACAAATAGGGCAGGTTTTTATCATACAAACAGGTCTAGACTTTTTGGAGCCTGAAGCAAACTTGTGAGGATGGGGTTTCTCAGAATCAGGAACTGACTGAGGTGGCCATTGGTCAGGAGTAGAGTTGGTAATGGTCATCAGCTTGCAGGAAGTGTTGGTCTGAGGTGGCCATCAGTCAGGAGTAGAGTTGGTAATGGTCATCAGCTTGCAGGAAGTGTTGGTCTGAGGTGGCCATCAGTCAGGAGTAGAGTTGATGATAGTCATCAGCTTGCAGGAAGTGTTGGTCTGAGGTGGCCATCAGTCAGGAGTAGAGTTGAAAATGGTCATCAGCTTGCAGTAGTGGTCTGAGGTGGTCATCAGTCAGGAGTGAAGTTGGTGGTGGTCATCAGCTTGCAGGAAGTGTTGGTCTGAGGTGGCCATTAGTCTGGAGTAGAGTTGGCGGTAGTCATCAGCTTGCAGGAAGTGTTGGTCTGAGGTGGCCATTAGTCTGGAGTAGAGTTGGCGATAGTCATCAGGTTGCAGGAAGTGTTGGTCTGAGGTGGCCATTAGTCTGGAGTAGAGTTGGCGATAGTCATCAGGTTGCAGGAAGTGTTGGTCTGAGGTGGCCACCAGTCAGGAGTAGTTAGTGATGGTCATCAGCTTGCAGGGGACGTTGGTCTGAGGTGGTCATCAGTCAGGAGTGAAGTTGGTGGTGGTCATCAGCTTGCAGGAAGTGTTGGTCTGAGGTGGCCATCAGTCAGGAGTAGAGTTGGTAATGGTCATCAGCTTTCAGGAAGTGTTGGTCTGAGGTGGCCATCAGGCAGGAGTAGAGTTGGTGATTGTCATCAGGTTGCAGGAAGTGTTGGTCTGAGGTGGCCATCAGTCAGGAGTAGAGTTGGTAATGGTCATAAGCTTGCAGGAAGTTTTGGTCTGAGGTGGCCATTAGTCCGGAGTAGAGTCGGTGATGGTCATCAGCTTGCAGGAAGTGTTGGTCTAAGGTTGCCACCAGTCTGGAATAGAGTTGGCAATTGTCATCAGTTTGCAGGGGATGTTGGTCTGAGGTGGCTATCAGTCAGGAGTAGAGTTGGTAATGGTCATCAGCTTTCCGGAAGTGTTGGTCTGAGGTGGCCATCAGGCAGGAGTAGAGTTGGTAATGGTCATCAGCTTGCAGGAAGTTTTGGTCTGTGGTGGCCATTAGTCCGGAGTAGAGTCGGTGATGGTCATCAGCTTGCAGGAAGTGTTGGTCTAACTAAGGTTGCCACCAGTCTGGAGTAGAGTTGGCAATTGCCATCAGTTTGCAGGGGATGTTGGTCTGAGGTGGACATCAGCTTGCAGGAAGTGTTGGTCTGAGGTTGCCACCACTCAGGAGTAGAGTCGGTGATGGTCATCAGCTTGCAGGAAGTGTTGGTCTGAGGTGGCCATTAGTCCAGAGTAGAGTCGGAGATGATCATCAGCTTGCTGGAAGTGTTGGTCTGAGGTGGTCACCAGTCAGTAGAGTGGATAATGATCATCAGCTTGCAGGGGATGTTGGTCTGGGGTGGTCATCAGCTTGCAGGGGATGTTGGTCTGATGTGGTCATCAGCTTGCAGAGGATGTTGGTCTGATGTGGTCATCAGCTTGCAGGGGATGTTGGTCTGAGGTGGTCATCAGCTTGCAGGGGATGTTGGTCTGAGGTGGTCATCAGCTTGCAGAGGATGTTGGTCTGGGGTGGTCATCAGTCGGCAGCAGAGCGTAGCTTTGCTCAGTGCTGGTCATGAGTCGGCTATAGAGTTTAGTGTTAGGCATAGTCAGTGGTGGTCATCAGTCACCAGTAGGGATTGCTTTCCAGATGTAGGGGATCTGTACATTGTCAATTTCTGTAGTCAGATCTCGCATCCTATCAAAAAGTCCTTCAGGAACACGGCTCCTCTTAAAAGCTGTCATCATTTCCCAAATGACACTTCAGCATTCCACTTGATCTTTAATGTTCTGCAAAGCTCAGAATATTAATTTAAAGTACTCTCCAGCGAAGTCTCTTCTTTCGTACCCTCAGATCACGCTGGCGGGGGGAGGGGGGAGGTACATGTTTCCCGGGCATTGCCATGAATTGAAACTTTATTGGGAAGTCGTTGTCGCTCTTGTATTTAATGAACGGTTCAGTGTCAGTAATGATAAGTTGAAGATGGTTAATGGGACGTATACATGGTATGTCTCTCTGGAATGTCATACCTGTTTGTTCGCACCTGCACAGTTATTCTTGTTGCTCAGCAACAAAATGTAAAGGTTTGCAGGGAGCGGGTACCAATCGGTTATTTCAAAGTACGAGGAGTGATGGGTTGTGGTGTACTGAAAGAAGAACTTGCCAGTAGTGTCTGACTAAATGGAACCTGCAGTTAAGGTGGCCACTAACTATACAATTCGTTAAACGATCGTTTACGAATGATTATTTGTATGAATGATTGGAAAGTAGCGTTTGGGACCACTAACGGACAAAAATCTCCTAACCAATCCAATCAGATTGACAAGGTCGATCTGAAAATCAGATTTTTAAAAAAAATTTTTTAGATGTTCTGTGATCAGGTGGGGAAAGTTTTTAGCCTTCACTTGAGTCATTGGAAACGATAGCGAAGATTGCTAAAAAAAAAGTGAAGCATGAGTGTTTGTACTGTTTCCCATTACATACAGCACTATCTTAAAGGGAACCTGAGATGGTGCCACAGCATTAAAGTATACATACTTGGGGCTTCCTCCAGCCCCCTCCAGCCTGATCGGGGCGATCAGGCTGGAGGGGGCTGGAGATAGCCC
This sequence comes from Hyperolius riggenbachi, assembly GCF_040937935.1. Lineage (NCBI taxonomy): Eukaryota > Metazoa > Chordata > Amphibia > Anura > Hyperoliidae > Hyperolius > Hyperolius riggenbachi. Next base: position 660,679,800 of record NC_090646.1, read on the forward strand.
CAAGGGGCGGCTGGAGGAAGGGGCGCAGTGTAGAAAGGGGGCACAGAATTCATTCAGCTGTCATTCCTAATTGTGTATGAAGCAGAAAGAAATAAGAAAAGGGGATACATAGCAGTGACTGCAAGCCAGATAACTAGATATTAAGGTATTGGGGAGGTTGTGGGCCCTGTGGCGCCTCTTAGTCTAATAGCAATCAGTGTGTGATGGCTGGGGTGGCAGGGATGGAGGGGCGCACTTTGGTGTCTCAGCCTTAGGTGCTGGAGGACCTTGTCCCTGCTCTGCCTGCTGGACAGGAAGTAAGTCACCGGGATTCCCGGGTTCCCCATCGTAATTGCGTTGTTCCACGTATGAACGCCGCACCACAAACGCAGTGTTTTATGTACCCGTATATTCCGGCGTATAGGACGACTGGGCGTATAAGACGACCCCCCAACTTTTCCAGTTAAAATATAAAGTTTGGGATATACTCGCCATATAAGACTACCCCTCTTCCAACACACACCAAATTAAAAATCATATACTGGTGCTGTGTATGAACAGATACTGGTGCTGTACTGTATGCGTTACCCAATATATATATATATATTTATCAGTATATAGTCAATTGACTTGTTGCATTGGTCAACTCTCCTTAAGCAGATTGGTCAGCTCTCCTTGTCTACCTGTTTATAAGAGCGGTATGGAAGGATAGATTGCGCTCCCTTAGCAGGGAGATCTTAGAGGCGGTAACAGGATAGGGCGTATCACCCGACATCAGCGACACCCGGCGTATAAGACGACCCCCGACTTTTCAGAAGATTTTCAAGGGTTAAAAAGTAGTCTTATACGCAGGAATATACAATATGTGTCACCCATCGACTTACATTACTTGCGCTGTTCCACCGGAGAAGTCCAAGGATAAAGCACTGTGGCTCAGCAGCGAATCGGGTACTTCCGGCGTAACACGACGCACTGTTGTAAGTGTGCTAGGCCCCATACACTATTATTGCTGGTGTGTTACCCTGCGTGCAGAAAGAACACAATGTAGTGAAACAGGCCTAGTGTAAAAGGGGCCTAAAGGACACCTGAAGCACGAGGGATATGGAGGCTGCCATATTTATTTCCTATTAAAACAATGCCAGTTCCCAGGCTGTCCTGCTGATCCTCTGCCTCCAATACGATTAGCCATAGACCCTGAATAAGCATGCAGCAGATTAGGTGTTTCTGACTGAAGTCTGACTGGATTAGCTTCATGCTGGTTTCTGGTGTTATTCAGACACTACTGCAGCCAAAACGATCAACAGGACTGCCAGGCAAGTGGTATTGTTCAAAAGGAAATACATATGGCAGCCTCCCTATCCCTCCCACTTCAGGTTCTCATTAAAGCGGACCTAAACCAAATATTTTTTTTAATTCAAAAATATTTAGTTGCACCACTCTGACACATACAAAGATAAATACACACTCCTTCCAGTATAGGAGCATTTCAGTGCATGCTTTTCACCCTTCTCTTTCCACAACTAGGGTTATACTTTGTTTTAGATCATGGGTGTGTTTGTCATCAGCTGCCCTCCGTCATGGGGCATAATCTACGTGAAATCTCACACAAGCTGAGATCACCTCCCCTGTGACATCATCAGTAGCAGCCTGTGTTTTGTTTTTTATCTCCTCCACCAGTCTGCTGGATTCTGTCCCGGCAATATGAAAGGAAGGGAGAGGTTCCTCTAATAAATGTATAAATATTTTATATTTGTCATCGTGCAGCTGAAAAAAGGCTGCTATTTATTATTATAAGTTAGAAAATAGATTTTATTTCTGAAATCTTGTATTTTTTATTTTGGTCCACTTTAAGTGGAGAGGGGGAGCCCTGTCTCTGCTGATGGATTAGATTCTGTCATATATTTAAATGCGGCATTTCTCAGTGTATTAATTGTTTTTTTTTTGAGCAGGGTGTATTAAGGACACCATTTTGCTGCTATTACATAATTGACCATAGGGCCTGTTAGAATGTCAGTGTTTGCTGTAGTGCTCTTTTCGTTATTGTTGTGCTTGAAGCTCGAGCCTTCAGTCTGTCATATTTTCCGCAGTGAAGTTGAAAGGACCCGGGGTGTGCGGATTTGTTATGGGTTAGCTGGGAATTTAATTAGCATATTTAATGCGCGTCTTGTGCGTTTCCTGCGGCTTCAGAAGTGAAATCCCTCCAGGACGCTGCGATCACAACTGCGTCTGATCATCTCGCTGCTGCCTGGATCACAGCCCGTTACGTACCAAAGTGATTCCACGCCAATATATGTAAATATGCCACTCAGAACCTTCCAAAAAATTATTTGTTTTTGCGGTGGGTCCTCTTTAAAAAAAAATAAAAAATTTTTTGATTAAACCTACAAGTTTTCTGATCTCACTGACCCTTTTTAAAGAGAACCCGAGGTGGGTTTAAAGAATGGTATCTGCATACAGAGGCTGGATCTGCCTATACAGCCCAGCCTCTGTTGCTATCCCAAACCCCACTAAGGTCCCCCTGCACTCTGCAATCCCTCATAAATCACAGCCGTGCTGTGAGGCTGTGTTTACATCGGTAGTGTCAGTCTCAGCTGCTCCCCCGCCTCCTGCATAGCTCCAGTCCCTGTCCCCGTCCCTTCCCTCCAATCAGCGGGTAGGGAAGGGAGGCATGCGGGGACAGGAGTTCTGCAGGAGGCGGGGAGAGCAGCAGACTGACACTATAGAGATAAACACAGCCAGCTCTGACAAGCTGTTTGTCAGCAGCGTGGCTGTGATTTATGAGGGATTGCAGAGTGCAGGGGGACCTTAGGGGGGTTTGGGATAGCAACAGAGGCTGGGCTGTATAGGCAGATCCAGCCTCTGTATGCAGATAATATTCTTCAAACCCACCTCGGGTTCTCTTTAACAGTCCAGTTTCCTTATAGCGAACCTGAACTCAGAACTTCCTCTCTGCTCTAAAATATGAGCAACAGCATAATAACCTTTACAGAAAAACATTTCAGTGTTTCAGCTGATACAAGTCCTACAATAAATCTGCAGTGTGTCTACTTCCTGCTTTCATGGAAGCAGGCTTATTGTTAACATCCTGTGTTTACATATTGGCTGCTCTGCCGAGGCAGCAAGCTGACACAGCTGATAAATCATATTACACTTGTGATTACCGTAATTACAGATGAGGGAGGATTAGACAGGCTAAACGAGTTGCATTTCTCGGTTTTCCTTCTGTCCTGTGCAAGAGTGAGTTCAGGTCCACTTTAAAAGGAACAAAATCCCAAATTTTTTGTCTTCTTCACAGCTGTCACTGGCTCTGTGACTCACTGCTTAAAGGACAACTGTAGTGAGAGGTATACGGAGGCTACCATATTTATTTCTTTTTGAACAATACCAGTTGCCTGGCTGTCCTGCTGTTGATCCTCTGCCTATAATAATTTTAGCCATAGACCCTAAACAAGCATGCAGCAGATCAGGTGTTTCTGAGATTGTCAGATCTGACAAGATTAGCTGCATGCTTGTTTCTGGTGTGATTCAGACCCCACTGCAGCCAAATAGATCAGCAGGGCTGCCAGGCAACTGGTATTGTTTAAAAGGAAATAAATAGGGCAGCCTCCATGTACCGTTCACTACATTTGTCCTTTAACTATGTTTAAAGAGGAACTCCAATGAAAATAATATAATAAAAAAAGTGCTTCATTTTTACAATAATTATGTATAAATGATTTACTCAGCGTTTGCCCATTGTAAAAACTTTTAAATCCCTGATTTAGATTCTGACATTTAGTACATGGTGACATTTGTACTGCTGACAGGTGATGTAGTTGCTGCATTCTTTTTTGGCAGTTGGAAACAGCTGTAAACCGCTATTTCCCACAATGCAACAAGGTTCACAGACAGGAAACTGTGACAAGAGTATGTACTCAGAATTTCTTTGTGGGACGGGTTTCACCACAATATCAGTCATACAGCGCCCCCTGATGGTCTGTTTGTGAAAATAAATAGATTTCTTATGTAAAAGGGGTTATCAGCTACTGATTGGGATAAAGTTCAATTCTTGGTCGGAGTTTCTCTTTAAGGGGCACACTGATCAAAGAGAAATAATCTGTGCTGCTGGGACTATGGAATGTTTTGTTGTGTGTTGATTGAGTCAGGTGATAGCTCCAGGTGCTGCTCTTGAGACTGGGTGGTTCCCAGATCAGCTACAAGGTGGAAGAGTAAAGAGCGCTTCAATAGTGCACACGTGACTAGGGATGCTCAAATCCGAATCCGGGTGAATCCGGTTAGTTGCTATCTGGATTTCACCCAGATACCTGTGCAGGGGGGGGGGGGGGGTCAATATTACCTGTCTGACATCTTCTTCGGTCCGTCCCTCGGTGCCTCCCACGATGCGTTCCACGCGGCGGTCAGGTGACTACAAACACTTCCTCCTTCCGGGTTGTAGGAGGAAGTGTTTGTAGTCACGTGATGCGCATGGAACGCATCGTGGTACGTCAGACACGTGGACTGCATCAGCAACGTCAGACAGGTAAGCTTGACCTCCGCCCCCCCCCGCCCACCACGCACAGGTTTACTGGGTGAAATCCGGATAGCAACTAACCGGATTCGGAGTTGCTTATCTCTGCACGTGACGTTGGCAACGCCCACCGTTTATCTCTAAACTGTACCAACATCACTTGGCTAATTTAGAGGAGGACCCACTGGCAGGCACTGCTCTTTCCCCTATTATGTTTTACCCTACACATAATCATCTTTGCTAGACATGAAAAAAAAAAGACAGCACCAACTGTCATTATTTAGAACTACAACCCCCCAAAAATGCGATAAGCTAAAAGGTTGACAGTTGGAAACAGCTGTTATTTCCCACAATGCAACAAGGCTCACAGACAGGAAACCGTGTTGTCACAAACTAGGCAAGACCAGATAGTTGGATAAATAAATATTTTGTGAAGACATCCAAGAAACTTTATAAAATAAATATAAACTATTGAGAGCGGTATTGTTGGCTTACCTCTCCTGAAGTTACACACCAGTCGTGTGAATGGTTATTGTGAGTTTTATTGTACACAAAAGGCATTTCACGGACCATCCCAGTTCTCCAGGTCAAAAGTGCTTTGGACTGTGAAATAGCTGTGGGTAATGCTACCATTCAAACATTCAAGGCCTGCTTGCTTGGACTGACCTCTGGCGAATGTACGCGATCTGGCACCAGGCTGCAGTGTAAGCGGACTGACCAGGCCTGGATTTACATCATAGGAGCCTATAGGCACCGATGTCCTGGTACCCTAGACTCCTCCCTCCGTGAACCTACAACCCCTCACCGAACCACACCTTAAAGAAAAACTCTGACCAAGAATTGAACTTTATCCCAATCAGTAGCTGATACCCCCTTTTACATGAGAAATCTATTCCTTTTCACAAACAGACCATCAGGGGGCACTGTATGACTGATATTGTGGTGAAACCCCTCCCACAAGAAACTCTGAGTACCGAGGTACTTCTGGCAGTTTCCTGTCTGTGAACCTTGTTGCATTGTGGGAAATAGCTGTTTATAGCTGTTTCCAATTGCCAAAGCAGCAAGCAGCAGCTACATCACCTGCCAGCAGTATAAATGTCACCATGTATTACCTGTAAATGTCAGAATGTAAATCGGGGAGAGGAAAGATTTTACAACGGGCAAACACTGACTAAATCATTCATACATAATTATTGTAAAAATGAAGCACTTTTTTTTATTACATTATTTTCACTGGAGTTCCTCTTTAAAGGAACACTATCGCGCTACATATTTTTTTCAATTGAGATAGGAATTGTTTGGGAAGTGCTGCTAAGTACTGGTGTATACATTTCACTGGCAACCTTTTTGTTTACAGTTATCAAAATACTTTCACATTTTACTGACGCCAAAACTGACAGCAGACTGAGCCATGAGGAGAGGGGAAATTCATCTCACACTTCATCAGTTTACCCTGTGTGTAACTCTGTGAGAGAGAAAGCTCACAGCTTTTGTCACAGCTTTTCATACTGTTTTTGCTTTCCGAGAAAAATACTCTGATATGCAACTCTGGCTGTGCATTGAAGCAGACACCCCTTCTGCAATTGATTTGTCCCAATATAGCTAAATCCTACCCTCAATAAATTACAGCTTTTGCCTCTGATATTTCACATGAAAAGTAGGAAAATGTTTACACAGCTACTTAGACATTATTTGTACATTGTAATTTTAGAACACTTGGGCATTGATAGTATTCCTTTAAAGAGACTCTGAAGCGAGAATAAATCTCGCTTCAGAGCTCATAGTTAGCAGGGGCACGTGTGCCCCTGCTAAACCGCCGCTATCGCGCCGCTAAACGGGGGTCCCTTCACCCCCAAACCCACCCCCGCAATAGTTGGTCGTAGACGTGTTTGTGATTTATTGCTTCCTGGAGGCAGGGCTAACGGCTGCAGCCCTGCCTCCAGTCGCATCTATCAGCGGCGCATCGCCGCCTCTCCCCCGCCCCTCTCAGTGAAGGAAGACTGAGAGGGGCGGGGGAGAGGCGGAGATACGCGCTGACAGACGCGCGTGGGGCAGGGCTGCGGCGGTTAGCCCTGCCCCAACCAGGAAGCGCTCCCCTGCTGCACCGAGGGGATTTGGGGGTGAAGGGACCCCCGTTTAGCCGCGGGATAGCAGCGTTTTAGCAGGGGCACACATGCCCCTGCTATCTATGAGGTCTGAAGCGAGATTTATTCTCGCTTCAGACTCTCTTTAAGTGTGCTGGCTGATCCCAGCTGTCACTCCTCCCTTACTTCCCTTACCTGGCGTACGTAGCTACAGGTGCCCCTAATACTGAAGGTACCTCTGGCTACTTAATACTAAGTGGCAAGTTGTGCCCCTGAATGGAGGGAGAGTTCATCAATGGAATGCAGAGCTGGGTAAGTATCCTCATTTATGCTCTGCATAGGGAAGGAGGCACAAGGGGAAGGGAGTGAGCCGCCTTTCCATCATCAGGTGCCTTATGGTAAATCCGGCCCTGGGACTGACCTCTGGTGAATGTATGTGATCTGGCACCAGGCTGCAGTGTCATGTAAGTCCATGCTTTGATGCAGTTTATCGTTTTCTCTTGCAGCGAGTGCCATAATTCTTCTGATCGGATCAAGGTGCGAGTCTGGGATGAAGACGATGACATCAAGTCCCGAGTGAAGCAGAGACTGAAGAGAGAGTCCGATGACTTCCTGGGTCAGACCATTATTGAAGTGCGGACGCTGAGCGGAGAGATGGACGTGTGGTATAACCTGGGTGAGTGATGGATCTGACACAGGGGTAGGGCATTATGTAAAGGCCATCTGCAAGGCCACGGGGGAGGTGAGAATGTCCTAGAATGGGCCAGTTCGGCTTAGGTCTAGATTGTGAGGACAGTCAGTGACCTGACTATGTACGCTGTAACGTGCTGCAGGAGATGTCAGTGCTATATAAATACATAATAATAATATGGTAGGACATCAGACTATGACTATGGTAGGATTGTATTGTGAGCTCCTCTGAGGACAGTCAGTGACATGACTATGTACTCTGTAAAGTGCTGCAGATGATGTCAGTGCTATATAAATACATAATAATAATATGGTAGGACATTAGACTGATAATAATATGGTAGGATTCGATTGTGAGCTCCTCTGAGGGCAGTCAGTGACATGACTATGTATTCTGTAATGTGCTGCAGAAGATGGCAGTGCTATATAAATACATAATAATAATAATATGGTAGGACATCAGACTATGACTATGGTAGGATTGTATTGTGAGCTCCTCTGAGGACAGTCAGTGACATGACTATGTACTCTGTAAAGTGCTGCAGATGATGTCAGTGCTATATAAATACATAATAATAATATGGTAGGACATTAGACTGATAATAATATGGTAGGATTCGATTGTGAGCTCCTCTGAGGGCAGTCAGTGACATGACTATGTATTCTGTAATGTGCTGCAGAAGATGGCAGTGCTATATAAATACATAATAATAATAATATGGTAGGACATCAGACTATGACTATGGTAGGATTGTATTGTGAGCTCCTCTGAGGACAGTCAGTGACATGACTATGTACTCTGTAAAGTGCTGCAGATGATGTCAGTGCTATATAAATACATAATAATAATATGGTAGGACATTAGACTGATAATAATATGGTAGGATTAGATTGTGAGCTTCTCCCAGGACAGTCAGTGACATGACTATGTACGCTGTAATGTGCTGCAGAAGATGGCAGTGCTATATAAATACATAATAATAATTTCCAGGTGCCTGTAAACAGACTGAGTTTCACTCTAGCTCTACCCGTCTCCATTTGTAGTTCCTCCCACTCGGCTGCATGTGGCTGAGTCACCCTGTCACCAACTAGTCCCCCATTCCTCTCCCTTCATCTTCTCATTAGGGACGTTACATGTGGATCTCAGCGCACTATCGTCTGCCTTCAGACTCCCAGAATCCTCTGCACCTGTCAGGCGCCACAGTCACAGCGCACTTCCAATTCAACTAATGAGCTCTTTAGGCTTCGTAAATTCTTTTCTAGAACCGATATTAAATACTAATTAAATATTAGGAGAAACATTATTACCGCAGCTTAAAGGGGAGCCAGTAGTCGGAGCTCTCTTCTTGTGAGCCTGTAAAGATTGTGCTGCTTGGCTTCATGTATGAAGTGTCTGAATGTGGAGGAATTTCCGTTCCCTACTACCGTAGCAAGCCGTCTTCTTGTTTTCCTGGTATTAGGGCCGGATGGGCAGCAGGGAGAGACAGGGGCAATATTCCATAGTCAGAAGCTTTATAGCATGGCAGATTTGCTGTATCGCTGTTAAAGAGGAACTCTAGTAAAAATAACGTAATGTATAAAATTGCTTATTTTTAGCAGCCAAGACAGTCTGATGTAAAACCAGCTTCAGTCAACTGCCAAACAAACAGGAGTATTGCCTGATGAACTTTTTAATCAGCATGGTTTCCTTAGCCATACAAAAGTGTTTTGACCTCTATTTACTTTCAGGACATACTTCTACTTCTGTTTGACTGCCTCATTTTCTTAGATAACTAATAGTTTTTAACATTGGTAGTGCGGTAAAACCGAAAAAGTTCAGACAAGTTGTTAGTGGGACTAGTACTATATGTGCCCATGCTTATCGCAGCATGTCACTTCAGTTACTACATAATTTTATATATATATATAATTTTAGATGAGTTATAGCGCCATGTAAGGTAGTCACATGATGCTCTTTAGAATTCTGTTACTGTTTGTACAGATCATGTGATGAGTCCTCCTGTGTTTGTCCTTTCTAGAGAAGAGAACAGACAAGTCTGCTGTGTCCGGTGCGATCCGCTTACAGATCAGTGTGGAGATAAAGGGAGAGGAGAAGGTGGCCCCGTACCACGTTCAGTACACCTGTCTACATGAGGTAAGCGGCCATTCTTCACAGTGCTGTATATAGTGGCTGGATAGGATGCTGGTTAATGGATAGTATGCTGGTTAAGGGCTCCGCCTTTGACGTGGGAGACCAGGGTTTGAATCCTGGCTAGGGTCAGTACCTGTTCAGTAAGGAGGGGAGGGAGACACAGAGAGCCCGATATTGTGCAGTATGTACTGGAAAGTTAGGATAAAGGTGTAGTGTTGTAGGAGTTATACTCACAACTTTGGGTTACCTGCCAGGCAACCACTGTAGAGGCAGGTGGGGAGATTAGACCTGTCCCCACTCAGGATTAAAGCCCCATCTACACGATACGATTCTTTTTACGATTCGATTACGATTCTATTTACGATCCGATTAAATCCGACATGTCCGATCGGGATGCGATTCAGTTCAATTTGCCATTGTTTTACAATGGCAAATCGAATCGAATCGCATCCCGATCGGACATGTTGGATTTAATCGGATCGTAAATAGAATAGTAATCGAATCGTAAAACGAATCGTATCGTGTAGATGGGGCTTAAGAAGTCGCTCTCTGTAGATCGGAAAAAGGGGCCAAATCCCCTCCACCAGGGGTGGACACAAATTGTAAGCAAGGTTACAAAAAATCAACATCTTCTATCTACATTGGGGAGGTAAGTCCACCAACTATCTCCCTATTTTTAAACTTTTTATCTAATTTTACACTACTGGCGCCTCTGTAACCTTGCTTACTATTCAGTGAGGAGTTCAAGGCAAGACTCCCTAATACTGCAGGGTGGCCTCCTGCGCGCGTCCCAGTGGCTGCAGCTCTTGAATCTTGAGTCCGACAGGAGAAAAGCGCTATACAAATGTTAGGGTTATTATCGTATGATCACTGACCCAGTGACAAAGCTATTCTCTTAGGCCAGGTTCACATTAGCGTTCTGGATCCGGTGAGCGGATCCGGTCTCCGCTTCATCGGATCCGGATGGCTCAGTCCGTAGCCCGGTTTACATAGTGAAAACGGATCTGATGAATGGTTGATCCGGATCCGTTTTCACTCAGCAAATACATACCTCATTTTCAGTAGTAGCCGGCTTCTTCTTCCGCTGTGACTACACAGAGCGTCATGTGACTAGTCACATGACATTTAGTCACATGACGCGGAAGAAGACGGAAGCCTCTACTGCCGGCTACTAGAGAAGATTTGGTATGTATAAACCCTCCCTTACCCACCCGCCTGGCTGCTGCACCCTCCCTCACCTCAGGTTCGCGTCGGCACATGCCCCCATCCCCCGTGGAACGGTCCGTTTCTTCACTAGTGTGAAGAAACGTTCCATTGCCCCAATGCTGCAGTATTTTTGTCCGGATCCGTTCCGCTGGGCAGAACGGTCCGGAAAATTAGGGCCTGCATCATTTTTTAGATCCGTGGACCAGAATGTATCCGTACCAATGTGAATGGATTCATAGGTTAACATTGGATCCATTCACATCCGTTCCGTTTGTACAGTATATGTTCCGGTTCCGATCCACAAAAGAACGCTAGTGTGAACCGGGCCTAAGCCCTGGGGCTCAATGGATGGCTTTCTGCAGCGTTCTCGAATCGCCCGTAATTCCATGCACTTGGTTGATTCAAGTGAAAGTGATCCCACTGTAACGGACTCTGAGGAGTAAATTCATCACTTTTTTTCCATCAGCTTTACATATAAACCAAAAGGGAGAGTGTATACGCCTGGTTATCTTTCTGCACCTTTTGGATTGTTCATGGGTATGCGCCAGGGGTGCCCTTTGTCACCGCTGCTCTCCAATATAGCCCTTGCACACAGGGCCAGGCAGAGGTGAGAGAGGCTCCAGCCTCAGGGTGCAGTGTAGGAGGGGGCGCACAACTCACTCAGCTATCAGTCCCCTATTGTATTTGAAGCAGAGAGAAATACAAAAAGGGATACATGGCAGAGACTGCAAGCCAGATAACATGCCTCCGTTCCTCTCTGGACAATATTTCTCATGCTGAGACAATGCACTTTCTATAGTGGAGGGGGGGGTGGCAATGCGTACATGCATCCACAATCAAGCAGGAGTAAGGGAGGAAATTACATCAGGAATGGCTTACAAATGGCCACAGTTAAAATGAAAAATGCTAAGAAGGATTTTCTCTTTTTTTACTGTAGAAGAATCCCTAAAATCAAAATGTGGACAGTACAATACATATATTGGTAGGTGAACAGAGGCGCCAGAAGGATAAAAGTACATAAAATTTTTAAAAAATTGCTGGGAGGAAGTGGTGGACTCGCCTCCGTTAAAGCAGACACCAAGGACTGTAAATGTATAGATATACACATTTATTGAAGATACCCCAAAGATGCAACGTGTTTCGCGGGCACAGCCCACTTCTTCAGGCAATAAGCAGGGGATAAACAACAGCAATTCAGTTATAGCAAGCAGAGCACCTCTGAGACTGTCTCAGAGGTGCTCTGCTTGCTATAACTGAATTGCTGTTGGGCACAGCCCACTTCTTCAGGCAATAAGCAGGGGATAAACAACAGCAATTCAGTTATAGCAAGCAGAGCACCTCTGAGACTGTCTCAGAGGTGCTCTGCTTGCTATAACTGAATTGCTGTTGTTTATCCCCTGCTTATTGCCTGAAGAAGTGGGCTGTGCCCGCGAAACACGTTGCATCTTTGGGGTATTTTCAATAAATGTGTATATCTATACATTTACAGTCCTTGGTGTCTGCTTTAACGGAGGCGAGTCCACCACTTCCTCCCAGCAATTTTTTAAAAATGTTATGTACTTTTATCCTTCTGGCGCCTCTGTTCACCTACCAATATATTTGAGTCCACCCCAGGTGGAGGGGTGATCTACCCCCTTTCTTCCTATCTACAGAGAGCGACTTCTTAATCCTGAGTGAGGACAGGTCTAATCTCCTCACCTGCCTAATGAGTGGTTACCTAGGTGGTAACCCGTGTTTGTGAGGATTACAATCTCACTGTTTCATTTATCTAATCAATTTTGACATACTACACCATATTGGGCTCTCGATTTCTCTTCAACTTTAGTGCAATACATATGTAAGTAGAGCAAGTATTTTATCTACTTATATACCATATGTGGGGTTTTTTTTTTTCTGAGATGGTATGGCTGACAGCTCCTCTTTAAAATACAAGCTTGTCGTTTGAATTCCCCCCACCCCCGGCTAGAGTGTCTGCAGACACAAGACTGCCATGCCTGTTACTGAATCTGGGCTTGATGGAGGATTTGAGATGAGCAGGTACATTGTGCAGAGGCCTCTCTGTCCCCCCCAGTCATATTTCATACAGGAGGAAGGACATACAGGATAATTGATGTATAACTGAGGCAGACACGATCCATCCACACGTCAGGGAATCGGGCTATACGCAGGCTGCAGCGGGTTCTGACTCAGAAGGTCACCTTAGTGCTGTCTTACAGTAATATCCCCGGCTCCATGCCCGCTATGCAATGCTGCTATTTGCATTTTTGCAAGGCCCAGGATTCTATCGGGGGCCCATATTTAAAATCATTAAAGGACTTCCGAGGCCAAATATCAAATCTATTTTCACTCACCTTGGGCTCCTCCCAGCCCCTCCCAGCCGTTTCAGTCCCTCGCCACAGCCCCGGTCCTCCTCGGTGTTCCCGCTGGCCACACACAAGTATGGCGAACCGCCAGCAGGTTCGGCTCTTCTGCACCCATGTCATCTGGCGGGTACTGCACCTGCGCACAACAACTGCGCAGACGAGCCGCCCCCAGCCGGTGGGTCCCCATCATTACCGGCAGCCAGTGGGAACACCAAGGAGGATCTGGGCTTTGGCGAGGGACTGAAACGGCTGCGAGGGGCTGGAAGAAGCCCCAGGTAAGTAAAAAATAGATTCGTCATTTGGCCTCATAAAGTCCTTTAACCACTTTGCATCCAGACCTTGTTTCCCTCTTATGGATTAGAGCAGTTCTGACAGTTTAGCTATGTCCTTATTTACTCAGAAATAACTTTATCCCTACTTATGACACATAAATGAAATATATATTGTTTTTTTCAAGACAAACTAGGCTTTCATTGTATGCCATTTTTTCCCTCGAACAATTTTGTTTTCTATGAATTTTAATGGGAAACCAAGGAAAAAAATTAGAAAAACACATTATTTCTCAGTTTTACCAATTCCAATTTAAAAATAAGAACTGCTACTGTAGATAAAAAACACAAATTTTGTTTGGCTATTCTTAACGTTTATCACAAAACTTAGATTATGTTCCTGTCACAATTTATGGTGAAGATATTTGATTCTGAAATAATGCTAGAGTGTAATTTTCACTATGAAATGAGAAAATAAAAGTATTTTTAATGGTAAAAATCAATCTCCTTAGGTCAGGGAACATATATTCCCGTTCACCAATTAGTGCTGCATCAGATAGTGCCAGAAATGTGCACAGGAGCAAGCCCAATCCTGCACAGCACTGCTTCTGCTACAAGACGTATATCTACTGACCTGTGGCTTAGATGAAGTCACAGAGGACGTAGATATACTGTAGTGGTGGATAAAGTGGTTAATGCTAATCGGGCACCTCCAGACGCCAAAATTTACTGTGGTTGCCGCATCTTGCAGCTATTATAAAAGCCACGATTTGTGGCAAAGAAGGTAAATTTCAGCACCCAGAGATGCCCGATAGTGGTGGTCAGCGTGCGCCCAGGTTTACTTTCTTTGCCGCTCAGGTGCCTATGATGGTGCCTTTATCAGAAAGGGCTCCTGTGCCCTTTTTTCCTGCTTGGTGCCTAACCTTAAACCCTGAGGACCCCCCATTTATAACACTAACAGTCTCTGTGTTTAAGTGTTAAAAGCCTCGATTAGCAGCTATTTGGGCACACAGAGGCACCTGCTATTTGTAGCCGCAACTTGCAATAGCTATTTTATCTGCTGCCTAAACGACTGCATATTGCCGCTAATCGCTGCCTTTTGCATTGCCACCTGTTTTGCTTTGAAATACCTTGGGAATAGTGGGAGAATGAAAATATAATAAGAATACAGCATGAGAAACATGGCAAGCTCACATCTCCATTAAATAGACGTAGGTATGCACACCTTTCAACACAGTAGCGAGCAATAAACATACGGGTGCTTCAGTCGATAAACCAGACCTGTTTGAGGTCTTACAACATCTAGAATATACAAAAAAATGACCGGCACACCAAGCTATTGATTTGCTTAAATCTTGTATTATATGAAATAATCACCCAAAAACAGATTGGTCACAGAATACAGTGGGCTGTGGACAGCAGATCACAGCCCAGTGAAAATATGCACTATTTAGTGGTTACAATGATAGTACAGAGCTGTACAACAAAGGCAAGTACAATCAGTGGATAGTTACATATTAAACATACAATCACTGCATTAAACCAGCAGCAGCTGGAAACCGCATACAGAGCATGAGCAAGGAGCAAACACTGAATCTGATCTGACTAGTGAAACTGACTAGTAAAACTATGAGCTTCTGTCAGCGTTCAGATGAATTTGCAGTGATCGTCAGAAGAAATGTCCATATTTACCCTCTTATTTCATATAATGTATTATTTCATATAATACAAGATTTAAGCAAATCAATAGCTTGGTGTGCCGGTAATTTTTTTGTATATTCAAGCTCACATCTCCACCATCCATCCAGCGGATCAAGCTGTAAGCAAACTGACCAACTGTGCAGCTGGAAATACCCCGGGAGCCAAGCACTAGAAATAGAGATCAGAAGCAGCACCCCGTCAGGGTGGACAGCGATTTGTCTGCACAGCAGGAGTCCTTTCACTACAAAGTATCTATTTCTACTGTTCCGTTTCTGTGTGAGTCTCTTTGTAGTCCACATCAATGTCTGAGAGTGTGTTTGACCCTGCTGCGCCCCTCTGCTGTAATCAGTCTATTGACCCGAAGGGATGGGGGAAGGATCTGCTTCTGTGCCTCTTATTTATGTAATGCTGCACAACATCTATCCCTCTCTCTTTCAGCTCAGTCTACAGAAATCAGTATCACACCGTGGTGGTTGTGATAGTTTATCATGGTCAAAACCGGTTAAATTTGATGTTAACTTCCATTTTTCAAGTTGAAATTCAGTTTTAGACAATTTGGATCAAAATGCAGTGAAATCAGAATTTATGGTGTTTGTGTTCAGAGTCAATAGGGATTGATGAGTCCGTGACATGACAACCATTCTGAGTTGATGCAAATGTTATGAAAATGTAAGTGGCTTGGATAATTAAGGAGCTGCTTTGCCATTTAATTGGTCCTTTTCCAAGTTGCATGAATTTGCATTAAATTACCATCATATTTGCATCAACTCAAAAGTATCAGCATCTCTTGACCACCACTAATTTTTACCAGGTCAAGTGCTCAGGATTTGACGGACTTCAGAGAGACTCATGGAGCGATTCAACTGCTACAATTATACATTTGTAATGAAGTGCTGTTTTAAAAACTAAAGTTTCAGCTCACACCCCCTTCCCCCCTCAGACTATTTAACACTTATGCTGGGAATACACGGTTCATTTTTAAGCTGATTAGATGGTTTGATAGATAATTTCCGACATGACCAATCTCCGTTTTGATTCCATTGCCGCTCGATTTCTGATAGAAGTGAATGGAAAAAGATAAAAAAAACGAGTGGCAGATAAGAGAATCGACTGCAGAATCAAGCGGCAAAAACGATCAAGGGCAGAAACACTCGGCAGAAATTAACCGTGTATTCCCAGCATTCAGGCCTCTTTCACAGTGGGACGTTGCGTTTGATGCGACGTTAAGGTCACACAACGTGCCCCTAACGCAAAGCATGTTAGTTTTGAAGTTGGATGCTATATTGAACTGTGTTATGAGTCTCTTGATGCGCCGTTTTCGTTGCATACTGATAGAACGAAAACGGCGCATGCGTCACATTTTTAAGAAAATCAAAAACATTGCTGAGCATGTGCAAACAGTCCAACTTAGCTAATAACGCATATAACGCACAGCATGCAGCACTGTTTAAATATTGCTACACGTTACACACAACGCAACGTGTGCACTGTGAGTGTTGCACATACTCTGTATTGCTGTGCGTTAGTCCTTTTTATAATGTGCGACTTTAATGTCGCACTGTGAAAGCAGCCTAAAGGAAAGCAGAGACGATTAGTCAAAGTGTTATACATGCCTGGCGCTTCCTCCAGCCCCATCCGCACTGCTGGGTACCACGCCGCTGTCCTCAGCCATCCCTCAGCTCCAGTACTGGGAACAGTAACTTCGGCCAGTTTGACGCAAGAGAAGTGCGCTCTCTACATATCTCTGTCAGCCACTTCTCTTGCGCAGACTGGCCGAAGTTACGGGACCCGGTACTGAAGACTGAGAAGGCTGAGGGTGACGTCGTGGGAGTGAATCGTGCGTATGGAGCTGGAGGAAGCCCCAGGTATGTATACATCTTGTATATGATCTGGTCTCTAGTACACTTTAAAGGGAGAGGGATATGGAGGCTGACATATTTATTTCCTTATAAGCAATACCAGTTTTCTGGCTGTTCTTCTGATCCTCTACCTCTAATACTTTTAGCCATAGACCTTGAACAAGCAAGTCTGACTGGATTAGCTGCATCCTATTTCAGGTGTGTGATTCAGACGCTAATACAGCTAAAGAGATCAGCAGAACAGCGTGGCAACTGGTATTGTTTAAAAGAAGATAAATATGGCAGCTTCCATATTCCTTTTAGAATCGAACTAAAAAAACATCTTTGAATATATTAAACACACAGCATTATAAATAGAAAATACAACAATACTACCTAGCTAAACCTAACCTGCTGGTGAGAATGTCTGATAATTGGGTTGCTGCATCAAATTCAACCTGCCACCATCTTGAAAACGCACACAATTCTTCATGCGTCTGGGATTCTGGGAGCTTCCTGAAGAGGTGATCTCAGGAGAGCATGCGTTGTTGGAATCCGGGAACTTTTGGAGAAATGAGGGGAGAGGCTATATTGCCTAATAAGTTAATAGGGGGGGATTAATGAGAACCTGAGGCAGCATCAACAAATTAAACTAAAAAACCTACTACCTACTCCACGCCACATTGCGGATGAATCTGCGGCACTCTAAGCCTCGCTACGTGGCCCCGTTCATCCTCCACAGCCGGTGTCACTTTTGATCACCGGCAACTGTACCTCGGCCTCCGACTCCGTCAAAGTTATCAAATTCGCAGACGATACCACGCTTATCGGCCTCATCGACAGAAACGGGGAGGACGCTTACCGAAACGAAGTTGCGAGTATCTGCAACTGGTGCAAGGACAACAATCTTGTTCTCAACACAGCAAAGACCGTGGAACTTATCGTGGACTTCCGGAAACTCCCTCCGGCCCCCCTACCAGTGTTCATCGACGGGTCGGAGGTCTCCACAGTCCAAAGCGTACGGTTCCTAGGCTCAACCCTAACAAGCGACCTCAAATGGGGGCAGAGCACCACCAGAACCCAGAAGAAAGCTCAGCAGCGGCTTTTCTTCCTACGCCAACTGAAAAAATTCGGAATGTCACGGGATCTGCTCACCAGCTTTTACTCCGCGACCATCGAATCCATCCTCTGCTGCTCCATCATCGTCTGGTACGCAGGAGCAACCGCTACAGACAAATACAAACTCCACAGAGTGATAAAAGCTGCAGAAAAGATCATTGGCACCCACCTGCCCTCCCTAGATCTCCTCTACTCCACAAGAATGAAGACAAGGGCCTCCAAGATCTTACTCGACCCCTCCCACCCGGGCAGACGATACTTCGAGACCCTTCCACTGGGACGCCATCTTAGATCCATCCCCGCCAAGACCACTAGGCGCATGAACACCTTCTTCCCACAAGCAGTTCTTATGTTGAACTCACTGAGCTCAAAACTCCTCCCCCCCCCCCCCCCCTTCCCGGCCTACATCCTGGGGTCACCCTAGCCCCAGGCATCCCTCCCTCTCAGCTGTAAACTCTGACTGAAACATGGACTCCCACAGTAGCGATCACTCCCCCCCCCCCCCCCCCCCGCCCCCCAGGACTCCATTTAATACTGAGATGCTCTAAATGTATGTATGTATGCATGTATGTATGTATGTATGTCCTGCTTGCCTTTGCTATCTCTACCATGCGTTATGTGTTGTTATATGTATATGCCATGTGAACCACAAGCAATTCCAGGCACACCACTCGGTGTGTTTGGCGATAATAAAGATGATTCTGATTCTGAGGAATCCAAGATTGCCACAACCCGAAGTACCTCCTGGGTCACGGCTTAGCTTATGATTGGAGGAGGCGGGGGTGTAAGGTGACGGAGGCGATTGATGGCTGGAAGGGGCAAAAGGAGGTGACAATCAGATTATCGCTAGCCTGACGCTAGCTTTCAGGAGGGAACAGCGAAACCCCGGGGGGGGCTGCCAGCGGCACCAGAAGGATACAGAGGCATGTCACTGGGCAGAGAATCATGGCTCTGTGTCCTATAATCTAAATTCAGTCCGACTCGGGTACTCTTTAAAAAACGTAATTAAACATTTTAGGGGGAGAGAGGCTTATATAATATATTTGTAAAGAAGCTATTTGTAAAGGTTCCCATACATCCGTCATCTTGGTGTCCGACCGACCATCTGATTCGATTATTATCGAATCGGATGAAAATCAGTGTGACATCACGTACGCGCCACGCCGGTGGTGTGTATAGGGCTAATGGAAGAGCAGTGGATTCAGAGGGTGGACGGGCACCACGACACAGGATTGGTAGTATATAAATGCACAAATACATGCACATTTTATACACTGGGGGACAGTGGCAGATGTGACGGACTCTGCCGATTCCCGGGAGATTTCATGCTGAAGTTTATTAGTAATCTGTCTGGTGTGTATGGGCAGCTGACAGATCTTGCTCTAATCAGGTTTGATCAGAGAGAGATGAGTCTCTTGGTGGAATCTGTCCGTCACTACTAGATGTATGGCTACCTTAATGACCCCACATTTTATCTTGTATCCATTATAATGGGACCAATCTGTCCTCAGCTGTTCCCTGGCTACAGGGATCACATGACTGCTGTCTTGCGATTGAGGTTTAAGGTACTCATCAATTAGAACCTATACATGTACCAGAAAATTCCACTGTAAAACACAGTTGAAGTGTGAGTTATATGGAGGCTGCCATATCTATTTCATTTTAAATGATGCCAGTTGCCTGGCAGCTCCGATTATCTATTTGGCTGCAGTAGTGTCTGAACCCCACCAAAAACAAGCATGCAGCTAATCTTGTCAGATCTGACAATAATGTCAGAAACCTCTGATCTGCTGCATGCTTGTTCAGGGGCTATGGCTGATAGTATTTGAGGCAGAGCATTAGCAGGACAGCCAGGCAACTGGTATTGCTTAAAAGGAAATCAAATGTGCAGCCCCCATATAACTCTCACTACAGTTGTCCTTTAAAACTTTACATGCAGTTTTTTAAAAGACTCGTCATTTTAGAATAAAGCTGATGTTCAGTACATGTGGGTTCCTCTGTAGTTGCCGACACATTCGTAATGGAGTCATGTTACCAGTTTTTGGATTAAATTAGCGCTAATGGCCTCAGTGCCGACCTTGAGAGGCCTTTCACATGGAAATTATTCTAATGGCTGGCCTGAATTGCCGGGGATGCAACCGGGCTTTGCTCCGACTCTGGATGAGGACGGTTATTAAAGAACTCATTATAGCGTCTCTCTCTGAGATTGGCACTGAGGAGGCAGAAGTAGACGATATCAGAATACGGCTATTCCTAACGAGCATGTAAAATCCTTCTGTTCAGTGGGATTTAAACTCCTCCTGATTTCAGAATTCACACCTCTGACTTTCTGGATGCAATCAGACGATAAAAGGGAGGGGGGGGGGGGGGTGAGCTAGCACCCTATATGAAAAAAAAACTGAGACAAAAGGGAGCCCAAATGTGCAGGATGTCACACTCAATAAATGAAATAAGAAATAGTACACGGAGGGTACTCACAGCGGGAGCCTGCAGTGGGGCAACCAACCACTGCAGGCAGGTGGAGATCAATAAACCTGACTCTCCACTCACAGGGGGCCCGATCAGCTGCAAATGGTTGCACCTTTCAAGGAAAAAAGGGTCCTAGGGTCTGTAGATGGGGTGCAAGGGGGAGGGGGGGAGTTAGATACACAAACAGGATGAAAGGGCGCCCAAAGGATAATAAAATGAATTAAAAACGCCTTATATTTTTAGATTTGAATGCATTTTATTATCCTTTGGGTGCCTTTTCATCCTGTTTGTGCAATCAAAGATGGCCAGACTAAACATATGGTAGGAAATGTATGCTCTGTGATAATAAAAGCCAAAGCTGATGGATACAATGTCCTACCCAAGACTGGATGGGTGGAAAACAGGCTAGATCTAGGTGAGGAGGACTGGGACGATGTTTTGGAGGCAGTCAGAGGCGTTTTCCATTGCAGTATTCTCCCCAGAAATTGTTTCCAGTCAGGTGGCATGAAAAAGTAGTCGGGTGCGGATGCAGGGCTGGTGCAAATCCACTTAGGATTAGGAGGCGGGCCGATGACAGCCGGGTGCTCACTAAAATTAGCCGGGTGGAACACCCAGGTAAAAGAGCTTGGGGAGAACACATCATTGTGTCACGGCGCAGCTTACACAATTTGTACATGATACATCAGTCCTTCCTCATTCCCTCCCACATATGACCTAAAAGCCTCTTCGGACTGTCCTAAATGCTCAGCTCCTGCCCCATCCTTTTGCCACCTAATTTGGGAATGTCTCCCAATAACAGCATTTTAGAAGCAAATGGCCCAATTCTTACATGATAATATGGGCAGCCCTTTAAGACTGGACCTATCACTGTGTTTTTGGGTTAACAACTGATGAAGAGATACAAAAACACACCAAAACTTTCAGCAGTACAGTACTTTATTACTTTCTCAAAACAGAAGGTAAATTCAGTTCACATTATCACTTCCAGCATGAGTCCAAAAAGCAGGTCCATCATGCATCTGTTCAAAGCGGCGGGTGGGGACTTGGAGCAAAGTTTTTTTTATATGCCGATGTATGCTTTGGATGAATGCTTTGGATAATGCATTTAGCAATTTTATCGAGATCTTGCTTCATCAGTCTTCTTCCCTTCCCCCCGCAGAACCTGTTCCACCACCTGACGGACATTCAGGCCAGCGGGGTGGTGAAGATCCCAGACGCGAAGGGCGACGATGCCTGGAAGGTTTACTTTGACGAGACGGCGCAGGAAATTGTGGATGAGTTTGCAATGCGCTATGGGATAGAGTCCATATACCAGGCCATGACGTGAGTATTGCAAAGCATTGTGGGAAGGTGAGGGTGCTTCAGGTTCATTGCAGAGTGCTGTGTATTGTTATCAGAAGAAGTCCAAAGCGAGTCAGCACCGTCTTCAGTAAAAATTAGCTCTTTATTGGTTAAAATGGCATGATGTCAAGCATCTTTCAGCGACAGCTCCGCTGTTTCGGGCGTCAAGCCCTTTATCAAGCCAAGAAGCAAAGTCATCAACCAAACTGAATCCACTCACAGTTTAAATAGTACATTATTACCTTAACAGCCAATCAAATTGCTCCTTGTCAGCCAATCAGAGAGAGGCAGGGACCGGCGGACCTAATGGGGAACTAATCCCTTAACATGTAAATGAGGAAGCCCAACTCCTCCCCCAGGAAATGCAATGTACTCACCTAATCAAAGAGTAAACACACGCCATGCGGATTGACATCCGGGATCCTGATTGGCTGACAAGGAGCAATTTGATTGGCTGTTAAGGTAATAATGTACTATTTAAACTGTGAGTGGATTCAGTTTGGTTGATGACTTTGCTTCTTGGCTTGATAAAGGGCTTGACGCCCGAAACAGCGGAGCTGTCGCTGAAAGATGCTTGACATCATGCCATTTTAACCAATAAAGAGCAAATTTTTACTGAAGACGGTGCTGACTCGCTTTGGACTTCTACTATTGATATGGTTTGATGTGCACAAACCATAGGGGTCGGAGCACGTCTAATACGAATCTCTCCTATTGGTGTTCGCTATACACTGTGTATTGTTATACTGTGACTCTTCTTCACAGGTTATATAGGAGTGAATGTACTGGGAGATCATTATCATTACTATGTATTAACTCATCCACACTTTGTGACAGCACATTACAGAGTACATAGTCATGTCACTGATTGTCCTCAGAGGAGATCACAATCTAATCCTCTCATAGCCTAATGTCCTACCATATTAATATTATGTATTTATATAGCACTGACATCTTCTGCAGCACATTACAGAGTACATAGTCATGTCACTGACTGTCCTCAGAGGAGCTCACAATCTAATCCTACCATAGTCATAGTCTAATGTGCTACCATATTATTATTATGTATTTATATAGCACTGACATCTCCTGCAGCACATTACAGAGTACATAGTCATGTCACTGACTGTCCTCAGAGGAGCTCACAATCTAATCCTACCATAGTCATAGTCTAATGTGCTACCATATTATTATTATGTATTTATATAGCACTGACATCTCCTGCAGCACATTACAGAGTACATAGTCATGTCACTGACTGTCCTCAGAGGAGCTCACAATCTAATCCTACCATAGTCCTAGCCTAATGTGCTACCAAATTATTATTATGTATTTATAGAGCACTGACATCTTCTGCAGAACTTTACAGAGTACATAGTTATGTCACTGGCTGTCCTCAGAGGAGCTCACACTCTAATCCTACCATAGTCATAGTCTAATGTCCTACCAAATTATTATTATGTATTTATAGAGCACTGACATCTTCTGCAGTACTTTACAGAGCACATAGTCACTGACTGTCCTCAGAGGAGCTCACAATCTAATCCTACCATAGTCATAGTCTAATGTCCTACCATATTCCTAGTATGTATTTATATAGCACTGACATCTTCTGCAGCACATTACAGAGCACATAGCCATGTCACTGACTGTCCTCAGAGGAGCTCACACTCTAATCCTACCATAGTCATAGTCTAATGTCCTACCATATTATTATTATGTATTTATATAGCACTGACATCTCCTGCAGCACATTACAGAGTACATAATCATGTCACTGACTGTCCTCAGAGGAGCTCACAATGTAATCCAACCATAGTCATAGTCTAATGTCCTACCATATTATTATTATGTATTTATATAGCACTGACATCTTCTGCAGCACTTTACAGAGTACATAGTCATGTCACTGACTGTCCTCAGAGGAACTCACACTCTAATCCTACCATAGTCATAGTCTAATGTCCTACCATATTATTATTATGTATTTATATAGCACTGACATCTCCTGCAGCACATTACAGAGTACATAATCATGTCACTGACTGGCCTCAGAGGAGCTCACAATGTAATCCAACCATAGTCAGTCTAATGTCCTACCATATTATTATTATTATGTATTTATATAGCACTGACATCTTCTGCAGCACATTACAGAGTACATAGTTATGTCACTGACTGTCCTCAGAGGAGCTCACAATCTAATCCATACTCTAAAGTGGTGCAGAAGATGTCAGTGCTGTATAAATACTAAATAATAATAATAAAACCTCGAGAGGATGGGGGTTGTAGTCCTCTGTCACACAGGCAGTTGGTGCTGCAGAGAGCAGTCAGGCTTGTTGACCTCATTCAGATATTTAAAAAAAAAAAAATTAAAGTATTGGTAAGTTTGACTATTTTTGAAAAATGTTGCAAAATTATCCCAGTAACAGGAGGGTGATGAGTGTATGTGAAGGATCTTCTTGGATCTCTGCATTCCTCCTTATCTCATTAAATGGTACAGTTCTCCTTGTGACAGCGAGGAGATGCGATGATGTGATAGTGTTTGATAAGAGGTGGGATGTTGTGATTGCTGTGATTGCTATTATCTTCCTCGCCTGGTTTCTTGTATCATTTACATCCCAGCCACAGGAACAGATTAGATCTGTCAGTCTCCTGTGTAGTTCCGTGTCAGGATTGTCTGCAGAAGTGGGTGAATCACGGAACGCCGTGTGTCTTCCCAGCCGGAGAGAGACAGAAATAGCTCCTCTCATTAGCTGTACTCTTCTGTGCTGGAGCAGCCACCTCGTCTGTATCGCGGGGGCACTCTGACTGTCAGCTATACGGGGCAGCTGGCTAAACACGCAGCACTCCCCCTCTTCCCCTGAGAAATAGGCTCACACTGCAGCCCTCACCAGACCACGCAGAGGAGAAGAGTCACTCCCCCTCTTCCCCTGAGTTATCCGCTCACTGCAGCCCCCGCCAGACCACGCAAAGAAGGGTCACTCCCCCTCTTCCCCTGAGATATCCGCTCACTGCAGCCCCCACCAGACCCCGCAGAGGGGAAGGGTCACTCCCCCTCTTCCCCTGAGATATACGCTCACTGCAGCCCCCGCCAGACCCCGCAGAGGAGAAGGGTCACTCCCCCTCTTCCCCTGAGATATCCTCTCACACTGCAGCCCCCGCCAGACCACGCAGAGGAGAAGGGTCACTCCCCCTCTTCCCCTGAGATATCCGCTCACTGCAGCCCCCGCCAGACCCAGCAGAGGAGAAGAGTCACTCCCCCTCTTGCCCTGAGATATCCGTTCACTGCAGCCCCCGCCAGACCCTGCAGAGAAGGGTCACTCCCCCTCTTCCCCTGAGATAACCTCTCACAATGCAGCCCCCGCCAGACCCTGCAGAGGGGAAGGGTCACTGCCCCTCTTCCCCTGAGATATCCGCTCACACTGCAGCCCCCGCCAGACCCTGCAGAGGAGAAGGATCACTCCCCCTCTTCCACTGAGATATCCGCTCACACTGCAGCCCCCGCCAGACCCTGCAGAGGAGAAGAGTCACGCCCCCTCTTTCCCTGAGATATCTTCCACCCACCGCTCACACTGCAGCCCCCACCAGGAAAAATTATACAAACCTGGAGCTTCCTCCAGCCCCATCCGCTCGGATTGCTCCCGCGCATCCGCCCTCTGCTGTCTGCAGCTCCGGTACCGGGTCCTGCACTTCTGTCAGTCGGAGCCAGTTTGACTTTAAATAGATCAAGTAGCACTCTTTGGTTGTCCTCCTGAGAAAAGGGGGGGAGGAGTGCAGAAAACTTCCCCGGATACGACAGGGACTTCAATGTAGATCAGCAAATGAAAATCCGCACCACCTCTCTGGATAAATCTTGTTTTCTTGATTACAAAAAGACATACATGTTACAAAGAGCCACAGGGCAAGACATCCACTGTTTCGGGCTCCTGCCCATCTTCATGTTGCCCGGTGGGCTGTCTTGCTCTGTGGTTCTTTTTAACGTGTATGTCTTTTTGTAATCGATTAAAACAAAATGTATCCAGAGAGGTGGTGCGGATTTCCATTTCCAGTCTAACGTAAGAGAAGTGCGCCCTCTACGTATCTCTCCAGCGGCTGCTGGTAATTAGGTGGGGTTGGGTAGGCCACACATCCAATAATGGAGAGGAATCTATAGAAAACAGAGCTCTAAAATGGAATCCATACCAAACAAGACGAAGGGGGCGGCCTCAACAAACATGGAGAAGGTCAGTGGAAGAGGAAATTAGAAAGTTGCAGAAAACCTGGAGCAAGATCAAGAGAATGGCAACAAGCAGATGTGAATAGAGAATCTTCACGGATCCCCTATGCTCCACTGCGAGTAAAAGGGGCAAATGATGAGGATTTCCATCATTCCATCAGAAGTTAGTCATATTTTTGTCTTGTTATCCCAACTCCCTTCTGGTGAAACGAAAATGAACATTGATGCACGGCTTAGGTTTTCAAAGATGTATCTGAGCAAACCCTGTGATTTCTAGAACAATGTTCTTTGGATAGACAGGATCAAAATGGAGATGATTGGCCATAATGTCTTGCTCCACATTTGGCAAAAATTACACACAACACAACGAAACAGCTCAAGCAAACTGTAAAGTACGGTGGTGGAGGGTTGTTGTTTTTAACTGGTTTTACAGGCACAGGACTGTGGCATCTTGTAGTCATTGATTCTTCACCAAAGTATACAGTCAAATGTGATTCGTTCAACAGATAAAGCTTGGCCAAAACTGGGTCGTGCAATAGGACAATAATCTCCAGCACACAAGCCAGTCAGCTTTGGGCACTACACGTAAAAACAGGTTAGGGTAAGGTAACTGGTGAAGGTGACACATCAACACAAAGAAGTCCACATGGGAGGTAGAACTCAAGTGACGCAACGTCTCACTTCCAGTGGCTGATAGGTAATACTAGCTAGGCACCAGGAAACCAAGGGCTGGCTCACACGGATGGCTCCCGGTTGCTAGTTTTGTCGACCAATCAAATGCTTAAAAAACAATCACATGCTTGTAAAGTTTTTCCATCAGTAGAATTCATATGGGAGAAATTGATTCCGGTCTATCTCCCAGTTTCCTGCGAAAACGTGCCGCTATGCAGAAACGTGTTTTTCAGAAGTGCGACGTAATTTGCGGCGACAGCAGGCGGTCAATAATCATCATTAGAATCCTGTGTTTTCCTGGAAGGGGATAATAGCTGTGGGTTGCTGATGTTCAGCGCTCATCCTGCAGAACTGGGACATTTGAGATATTTCGTCTCCCGCGAGCGATAACGGCGTGTGCTGACCGCGGCAGGCGGACCTCGGCCCATCATCCCGCTCGTCGTGACTGCGTGAGCGCTGCACAATAGACAGCGTGTCATCGGCGTCCTTCACCTGCCTCCCTGACATTTCTGCAGAAAAGGTTTTTTATTACCAGCTGAATCCCTTGAAGCAGCTGATTAACCTTTAAGTGATGAGGGCAATTAGCTGAGCCCGGTAAATGTTGGTGACATTTCGGCGTATTCTAAGGTGATGATTCCTGCGAGAAGCAGCCGCCGGGACAGGTGATCTATTATTACTCTAAGCAAGATTATTTTCAGATTTTTGGGTTCTGTATAAAATGTTCAGATTGGCTGTTGCGTTTAATGGTTCTGTTTCCATGCCGCTGACATTTGCATAAAATTACCATGAAATGTTTATGAAATTGAAATGATTAGCATCTCATTGACTATGCCTTCTCCCTGATGACAGCTGTGACCTTATTGTTTTGTCCCCCAGGCACTTTGCTTGTTTGTCCTCGAAGTACATGTGCCCCGGGGTCCCGGCCGTCATGAGCACCTTACTCGCCAACATCAATGCCTACTATGCCCACACCACTGCCTCCACCAACGTGTCAGCTTCTGACCGCTTCTCTGCCTCTAACTTTGGAGTAAGTATTCTGTCCTCGTCTCTCTCCACCCCCATCCTTTCCATCCTCTTTTTTTTTCCTTCTTTTCCCTCTCACTTAGCTTTTCTTCTTCCTCACCCTCTGACTATTCCTCAGCCTTTCTCCCCCAATTCTTGTACTACTTCGTACTCTTCCTCCACTTCATCTTCCTGCTTTCTTTCTCTTCTTCATTCTGCCCTTCTTCATCTTCTTTCTCTTTCCTCTCTGCTTCTGCCTTCTTCATCTCTACATCTTCTTTAACTTCTTCCCCCCTTTTTCTTCTTCCTTCTCTGACTGTTCATCTTCTGGCTCCCTCTATTCTCCTTCTATCCTCTTCCTTTTCTCTTCGTCCTTCTTTCTCTCATCTTCTTTTTTCTTATTCCCTCTTGTCGTCTTCTTCTTCCTTCCCCCTCTCCTCATTTTCATCTTTCTCCCTCTCCTCATCATCTTCCTTCTCCCTCTCCTTATTTTCTTCCTTCTCCCTCCCCTCATCATCTTCTTCCTTATCCCTCTCCTCATCTTCTTTCTTCTCCCTCTACTCATCTTCTTCCTTCTCCCTCTACTCATCTTCTTCTTTCTTCTCCCTCTCCTTATTTTCATCTTTTTCCCTCTCCACATCTTCTTCCCTCTCCACATCTTCTTCCCTCTCCTCATCTACTTCCTTCTCCCTCTCCTCATCTTCTTCCTTCTCCCTCTCCTCGTCCTTTTCCTTCTCCCTCTCCTTATCTTCTTCCTTCTCCCTCTCCTCATCTACTTCCTTCTCCCTCCCCTCATCTACTTCCTTCTCCCTCCCCTCATCTTCTTCCTTCTCCCTCTCCTCATCTACTTCCTTCTCCCTCTCCTCGTCCTTTTCCTTCTCCCTCCCCTCATCTTCTTCTTTCTTCCTCTCCTCATCTTCTTCTTTATCCCTCTCCTCATCTTCTTCCTTATCCCTCTCTTCATCTTCTTCCTTATCCCTCTCTTCATCTTCTTCCTTATCCCTCTCTTCATCTTCTTCCTTCTCCTTATCTTCTCCCTCTCCTCATCTACTCCCTTCTCCCTCTCCTCATCTTCTTCTTTCTTCCTCTCCTCATCATCTTCTTCTCACTATCATTATTCTCCTTCTCTCTCCCCTCATTGGCTCATGATCTTGTGATCACTGTGAGCCAATCACAGTGGTCACAAAGCTAAAAAAAAAAAAAAAAAGGGGCTCTTGTCCTTAAAGGGACACTTAAGTAAAAAAAATAAAATGAGTTTTACTCACCTAGGGCATCCAATAGCCCCCTGCAGCTGTCCGGTGCCCTCCGCCGTCTCCCTCCGATCCTCCTGGCCCCGCCGGCAGCCACTTCCTGTTTCGGTGACAGGAGCTGACAGGCTGGGGACGCGAGTGATTTTTCGCGTTCCCAGACACATTAGCACCCTTTATGCTGCTGCTATATGGTATATGATAAATGCTATAGCAGCATAGATGGTGCTATTGTGGCCAGGAACGCAAAGAATCACTCGCGTCCCCAGCCTGTCAGCTCCTGTCACCGAAACAGGAAGTGGCTGCCGGCGGGCCCAGGAGGATCGGAGGGAGACGGCGAGGGCACCGGACAGCTGCAGGGGGCTATTGGAAGCCCCAGGTGAGTAAAACTCATTTTTTTTTGGGACTTAAGTGTCCATTTAAGGGGCCAGAGCCTGACGGTCCACAAGCAGGTAAACATTTCTGTTTCATGGAATTACTGTAGAATCTTTGATCGTTACGAATTGACTGGTACAGACTCAGAAGGCGAGCTGGGTGTTTCGTATTATGTAGGCTCTGTTGACGATGTTTGGTGGGAAAAGCCCTGACTAGTTCTATGTAATCTGGTCACGTAGTCCCCTCTGTTTGTTTGTTATCCGTCTTCCAGTAAGTTGTCCTTCCTTTTGTGTCTCAGTCCCCCTCCTTTATGCCGCTCGTTGTTCCATTTGCCCCCTGCGTTGGGCGGGAATAAGCCACATGTGTTCCAATTCCTGTTCGGAAACTTAAAGAAAAGCCTTTGAAGCCAAAAATCATTTTTTCTTCCTCTTTAAACTCTGCGTGTTTTGTCTCTCTTTTCTGTCTCTGCAGAAAGAACGCTTTGTGAAGCTTCTGGATCAGCTGCACAATTCCCTGCGGATCGATCTGTCCATGTACAGGGTGAGTTCAGAAATAGCTACAGACCAGAAATAATGAAAAATAAAATGATAAAAAAGGTGATTGCAGGCTGCGAGCGCACAACGCGCCGCTTCCCCCATCTGGCGGTGAAACAATGGCCGCGTAATTAACGGTGTCTTGAAGAAAGAGGCACAAGCAGCGCAAACAATGGCACTTGGAGGAAGTGATAGGGAAAGGAACAGGTGATTATATAGTAACGCGTACTGTACTGCGCGTACATTACATCCGCCACCTGTGCCGCGGCAGGATAGAACAATTACACAGACTCCAGTTATTTCAAGCTCTCTATAACCTGACATATGGCTTCATTGTGCTTCCTGATGGAGAATCAGCCTCCTCATTCACAGATCAACTCCAGACGACAAAAAGTATAAAAAGCACTTTCAAGTGATGATAATGGCTCCCCGAAAAGCCAAAAATAAGAGGCTGGTGGCGGCTCGGTCCATTTATAACTGGGGAGGGAGGGGCAGTTCATCACAAGTTCACTGCTGCGTTGTGCCCTTACAGGTTCGCATCGTGTAATTGTAAGTCTTTCTGGGACTAGATCTAAAAATGCCATCTATTAGCAAAGTACTCAGAAAGCTAAAATTTTTTCGTTTCTTGGGTGAAAGGAAGTGACTTCTGGAGAACTTAAATCCTGACATTTAGGGCAGGCAGGGCCGGCACTACCATGGGGCAAACTGGGCAAATGACCCAGAGCCCCCAAATGCTGCCAGGCCATCTAGGTCTCCCAAGGCCCCCCCCTCGCACTTCATCTTGACCTCGGGGGCTCCTGCACCATGGCTGGATAGCGTACAGGTTAAGGGCTTGTCCGCTGACACAGGAGACCTGGTTTCAAATCTCGGCTCTGCCTGTTCAGTAAGCCAGCACCTATTCAGTAGGAGACCTTGGGCAAGTCTCCCTAACACTGCTACTGCCTATAGAGCGTGTCCTAGTGGCTGCAGCTCTGGCGCTTTGAGTCCACCAGGAGAATAGCTCGGTACAAATGTTCTGTGTCTTGTCTGTCCCCATATGTCCGTGGCTCCATGCACTCCCATTTTCCTCCTTGTAGTGGGGCCTCTCTTTCATGACGCACGCTATACATTATAACATGTGCCCGGTCACAGAGGAAAGGTTCCCCCATGAGAATGAAGACCAGAGTGCATGGAGCAACAGACATATGTAGGAGGGCACACCAATCGGAACAGGCGGGTTGCTACGGAAGGGGCACCATGGACCAAAATAGAGTTGCAGGGTTACCTGGGGGTGTCAGCAGCCCCTAAAGCAGCTTTGGGAAGGGTCCGTCAGGGGGGCTCCTAGGGTAATTTTGCCTGGAGGCTCCATTGTACCTAGAACCGGCCTTGAGGGCTGGAACCCACAGGAGCTGTTTCAATTACAAAAGTGCTGTGCCCCAGCAGTTTTGGAGTACAGTCACTGTGCGAAGCAATTTTGTATTGGTATTACTACCCAGAACCATTAATAAAAGGAAACTGCAATCGCTGTACAAATCACTATCATTAAATCCAAAAGAGATTTTTTTATGGGACCCGCTGGTGGCGCTTAGTGATTTATAGCAAAATGTCGGCGATTCTGTGATTTTATTGTGATTCCCAGAGAAAAGGTGATGCGGCCCTTCATGCCTTCAGTGCGATTGCTACAAAAATTCTGCAGCCTGTTTACCGTAACCACCCTCATAGCGTTCCGCTGTCGTAGAGCTTTGCCACTCACCAGCAATCACCAAGCCATACCTCCCAACTTTTTTGAGATAAGAAAGAGGGACAAATAAGCCACGCCCCCGACACACCCCTTGTCACGCACACCATAAAGATTTCATAGGAAAGATATTTGTATAATTCAAACCCCATTGGTCCTTTCTATCCTGGTTCATTTTTCTTCATTTTACCAGTTGAAAATAAGAAATATATCACTTTAAATGATGGGAATAAAGTTTAGAGTCGAACGCATTTTAAAGGAGAAAAATACATATATTTACATAAATCTATACATCAGTCCTGAAAGAGGACCAAATGAGGAAGAAACGGGACAGAGGGACTGTCCCTCCAAAAGAGGGACAGTTGGCAGCTATGCACACTGCTAGTGGGTTCCAGGCCTTAAAATCACCAGAAATCACTGGAGAATGCTGCTACAACAAAAAGCGCCGAGTGATTGAGATTTGCATTTGCAGTTTATAGTGGGTCTCAGCCCTAAATTTTGATCACATGGCTAGAAGCACCAGAGGGTGGGTAGTCTCATCCAGGCCCTAGGTGGGCTTGCTGCTGATTGGATTACATGACTCATTGGCACAGACAGAATCTGTCTGAGAGGACTGTAGTCTATGGCACAGGTGGTCTGTGGGGCAGGAAGTGGCTGGAGACTGGCCTCCTGACCTGGAACTTTCAACGTTATTTGTTACCAGACAATGTCGGTTACAGAGACAAAAACAAGGTTTGTTGCTTTAGTGCTGGACATATCTAGGAAAACATTTCTGTAGGTAGGGACTTTAAAGGGAACATGAGGTGAGAAAGATATGGAGGCAGACATATTTATTTACTTTTAAACAATGCTGATTGCCTGGCTGTCCTGCTGATCCTCTGCCTCCAATACTTTCAGCCATAGACCCTGAACAAGCATGCAGATCAGGTGCTCTGAATGAAGTGTGACTGGATCTGCTGCACGCTTGTTTTCAGGTGTGTGATTCAGACACTTCTGCAGTCAAAGAAATCAACAGGGCTGACAGGCAACTGGTATTGTTTTACAGGAAATAAATATGGCAGGCTCCATATGACTTTCATCTCAGGTTCCCTTTAAGACCTAAGCCAAAAGATCAGCATGAAAACCAGGCCACTGACTTAAAGCAGGTAGTAATGACCGCTTCATCTTCCTCTTCCTCACAGCTCCCTTTAAAGAGACACTGAAGCAAAAAACAAACAAACATTGATATAATGATTTGTATGTGTAGTACAGCTAAGAAATAAAACATTAGGAGCAGAGACATAAGTCTAATATTGTTTCCGGTACAGGAAGCATTAGGAAACTCCAGTTGTTATCTATGCAAAAGAGCCATTGAGCTCCATGACTTTCAAAGTTGCAGAGAGCTCTGTCTTCTGAAGCTAGTTATCTCAACTGTTAGCCACTGTATTTTCTTTTTCTCTCCAGAGGACAGGTCAATAGTTCACCTGCCTGCTCTGTAAAATAATTTAGAATCCTGAGTAGTGTGTAAACTGCAAATATTAGAGAATGATGCAATGTTATAAAAAACACTATATAACTGAAAATAAAAATATGAGAATATTTTCTCTGCTACTAATGTTCTAGTAATTATTATCCGTACTGCACAACCAATTCATTATATCATATTTTTTTTTTTTTTTTGCTTCGTGTCTCTTTAAGCTAGCTGTGCTGAAAGTAATCCCTACTTTCTAACACTGTAGTCATTGTTAAATCTGTAGGTTTATCCATAGGGTTAGGTAGAGCCAATCCCCTGCAGCATTGGATGGCATGAGGTTTAGCTTTCCCGGGCTGTAGGGATGCCAGCCTGGCTTTCTTCCTGCCTCTCCTGCACAGGAAGTGTGCGTATGTGTCTATACAATGTGGCCGCAATCCTCCTGCCTGATTGGTGCAGCAGAGGGCGAGAAGAGGTGGCCTGATACAGCCGTCACCTTCTTGTGTGACATTGGCCTTTGTGGCAGCGCCGCCTCTGCTGACAACATTTCCATCTCCACCTGTGGCGGCGCTGCCTCTGCTCCACCACCTCCATCTCCACCTGTGGCGGCGGTGCTGGGCCCGTGCGAGTCCAGCTCGCCATACGGAATGCTTCTTGGCAATCACGCACGTTACGCCGCCTCCAATCTGTCTCCACAATAAATAATGAGACACCCACCATCTGTTCTGCACCAGAATCCAAAAGATTTGGCCGTAAATGTTTATCAACACTTGTGTGCGTTGCGGAGAGAAACAAGGCGATGCTAAAACCTTTTATTTTGCGTTCGTGTCGGTGGCCAGAAACATGGAAACAGCAATAATACCTTTGCACAACTTTGGCTCTGATGACCTCTTTCATGGTTGTAAAAAGTAGGGGTTTTGTTTCGTTTTGTTTACCACCATAAGTATTTTTGTCACTGCTTAGAATATTTTTGTATACATCTTCTTGACAGCTGTCACTCAGATAGGAAATTAATATAGAAAAAACCCCAAAGGGCAAAATGATTAATGAAATGTTGAATTAACATCTTAAAGAGGAATTCCAGCCTAAACAAACATACTGTCATTAAGTTACATTAGTTATGTTAATTAAAATAGATAGGTAATATAATCGCTTACCCGTCCTGTTTTAAAAGAACAGGCAAATGTCTGTGATTTCATTGGGGCAGCCATCTTTTTGGTTGAAAGGAGGTGACAGGGAGCATGAGACACAGTCCCAACTGTCCTGTGTCCTGATCACCCCTCCCAGTTGCTAGGCAACGTGAATAACAACATAGGAAATCCCATCATGCTCTGCACAGCATCAGGGGAAAAAAGCCCGGGCAGTTTTCTTTGATGGGTGGAGCTTAGCTAAAAATACAGCTAAAAATGATGCTTTGGTAAGAAAAACAAAGTTCTGATGCTGTGAAACTGAAACACCAAGCCTTTTCAGTTCTGCTGAGTAGATTTTTAGTCCGGAGGTTCACTTTAAGGCTCGGTTCACGTGGATGGTTCTGCAGTGCACTTCTTGACAATTTTGATTGGCCCATTCCAAGCTTCATATATTTTGCATGTAAGCCAAAATTATTAGCATTTAATTGACCATCTTTATTAAACTCTCCTTTAAGCAATAGTTTTGAAGGACACCTGAAGTGAGATGGATATGGAGGCTGCCATATTTATTTTTTCAACAATGCACATTGCCTGGCTGTCCTGCTGATCCTCTGCCTCTAATACTTTTAGCCATAGCCCCTGAACAGGCATGTAGATGCTCAGACTGAAGTGTGACCGGATTAGCTGCATGCTTGTCTCAGGTGTTTGCAGACACAACCAATGCCCAAGAGATCAGCAGGGCTGCCAGGCAACTGGCATTATTTCAAATTAAATACATAGCTCTTTCGCTGCAGGCTCCCTTTAAGGTGTTGGAGCTTAGTGTACTTTTACATGCAGATAGGCACCCAATATAACAAGATAGAACTCTTTACTGAAGAAAATGTGCAGAGATAAATAATATACAGGGGTTGGCCAAAATAATGGAAACACCTTGAAAATCAACAAATGATATTTTAATATGGTGTAGGTCCACCTTTTGCAGCAATCACAGCCTCAATTCTCCGAGGTATTGATTCATACAAATAGTGAATTGTTTCCAAAGGAATTTTAGCCCATTCTTCAGTTAAAACACCCTCCAGTTCTTTTAGAGACTATTGTGGCGATGGAAATCGACTTCTTATATGAATCTTTAAAAACGACCATAAATGCTCAATAATGTTGAGGTCTGGAGATTGTGGTGGCCAGATGAAATGCTCAACTTTATTAGAATGTTCCTCGTGCCGTTCTTTAACAATTCTAGCTGTATGGATTGGGCATGATCATCTTGAAAGATGGCATTCCCCTCCGGAAACAGTTCTTGAACCATAGGATAAACTTGGTCACCCAAAATTCCTAAATAGTCCCGGCTGTTAATTCTTCCATGAAGGGAAATCATTGGCCGGGCGGATTTGCAAGAAATAGCACCCCAGATCATCACAGAACCCCCGCCATGTTTTATGGTTGGGAGAAGGCAGTCTGGATGAAATGCTTCTTTCGGCTGTCTCCAAACGTACACTCGGCCAGAGATTGGAAATAAGGTAAACGATGATTCGTCATAGAAAATTACATTTTACCACTGCTCGAGGGACCAATTCTGGTGGTTTTTACACCACTGTAAACGCTTTGAAACATTTGACTTTGAGAGCAGAGGTTTTCTAATTGCAGTTCTTCCATAAAATCCAGATTTGTGCATCTCCCGCCGAACAGCTTTTGTGGAAACTGGGTTCTCTAGATGTTCATTCAGCTCTGCAGTGATTTTAGGAGCCGTGGTCTTGCAAGCTTTTCTAACAATTCGATTTAAAGTCCAACGGTCTCACTCAGACAACTTCGACTTTCAGACACAACTGTGCTTTGCTCAGGATGTTTTTCCTTCTCTTTCAAAGGCAGTCATTACTTTTGAGACAGTACCTCTTGAAATGCCAAACATTCGGGCAGTTTCTGTTACAGTTGCGCCTGCCATACGAGCACCAACAATTTGGCCTCTTTGAAAATCTGTGAGATCTGCCATTTGTATAAAGTATAACTAACTTTAATTAAAATAATTGTTTTTTACAGATATTTAAACCAAACATATTAAATAACAAAAATATTAAACAAAAAAAATTAACATATTTCAAGTTTTGATTGCTAAAAACATGTTCAAAGATTATGATGCCAAAATGTTCGGTGTTTCCATTATTTTGTCCAACCCCTGTCCAACCATCAGGTAATGCAGCTTACATAGAACAGAGAGGATACAGAGTGAATACAGGGAATAACAATCCCATTCAGATCACCATCACTTTGTGACATCTTGTGGCTGTTTTACCACACTGCAGTTCAAGGCAATAATCCTGTTGATACTTCCAACATAAGGTACTGATGATTGAATCTTGATTGCACAATCTTCCCCCATCATGATTGTGCTAAAATGCTTTTTTTAGGTCTTTATTGATTATTATTATCTTATTATTATTATTATTATTATTATAATTTTTATTATCTTGTAGAACAATTTCCCGGCCAGCAGCCCGGACCGCCTGCAGGATCTGAAGTCCACTGTGGATCTACTGACCAGCATCACCTTCTTCCGCATGAAGGTACAGCCTGCAGTATATATCCAGGTTTGGTATATACAGAAAGTCCCCATTATCCAGAACTCTGGTACAGGGGCATAAGTAGAAATCACTGGACCCCCTGTGAAACTTTGGATGCCCCCCCCCCCCCCCAGCTGTCCTGGAGGGGGGAGCGCTGGTGGTGGCCTGAGGTGACGGGGGAGCCGGGGGCCCCCCTTCCCGCTGCTGTTTGTGCCTGCTGCTCCCCTTCCTGCACTGCACTACCTCCTGCCCCTAAAATGGCCCTGGAGGGCCCTAGAGCTAGGGGCCCTCCCTCTGGCTTCTCCCCCAAAGCCCCCCCCCCCTGTGACTGCATCCCTTGCAGAGGCTTCTGTTACGCCCCTGCACAGGTAAAAGGAAGTCTCATCTAACCGGCATGCCTGAGGAGATAATGGGCTGTGCTTTGGGGGCATTTGCAGGCCATGAAATACTCACCAATCCTGGAGC
Organism: Hyperolius riggenbachi; assembly: GCF_040937935.1. NCBI lineage: Eukaryota > Metazoa > Chordata > Amphibia > Anura > Hyperoliidae > Hyperolius > Hyperolius riggenbachi. Next base: position 660,716,862 of record NC_090646.1, read on the forward strand.
GCCATCTTCTAGTCCTCCTGTAGCTATTAGCCGTTTTCCGGCATCTGTGCACGGCTCCTGGCGTGTCACGTGACCCAATGCAGGTCAGGTGACACATCGGGAGCCGTACAGGGAGGACATCAGAAAGCTGCTAGGAGCTACAGGAAGACCAGAAACGTTGCAGGAGGCTCGGTTAGTATTTTATCCTGCACAGGGGAAGATGAGGGTTTTTTTTGCGGCAAGCACATGTATCAGGCAATCCCCACCAGTGCCGGGTTCTAGGGACTTTGCTGTAGATGGATCAACGTAGTCCAAATGCAACTTTTGCGATTTCGTTGCTGCTAATGGGACCTTCCATGCAAGTCCCTAGTTTCAACTTGGCACTAGAAATTTAGGAGCACCAGACACCAACATAGGCCGTAATGTGAATTACAGGTATTGCGGCGCTCAGACAGTAATTTGGGTCCAAATTTTAATGAAGCAGCATAATTCGCCCACCAGCAATAGTTGGAAGCCGAAATAAGTCTTACCCCCGAGTCCACAACAGCCTGGAGGGGGAATGGTAATTAATGCAGCCGGGACCTTTGCAGGAGAAGAGGGAGACTTTTTTTTGGCTTTACCCTGTGCTCAAATTTCCCAAACGCCTTAATCACATGTATGTCCTAGTATATCAGTAAGGAGCCAAGAATGCCGTGCTTTCACAGATGGCTGCTGTGTTTACAAAACATCGCAGCCTTCCAGTACCCTTATCTGAATCAAATATTTGAAGCCCAATGCCAGGAAGAATGTTTTTTTACTATAGCCGCCAAATGCTTTTCTGCATCCTTGCTGAAAAGTATTAGAGCGAGATTCCTGAGCTGGTGCTTAAATGTACTCTCCAGAGCCAGGGGGAATAATGGAGGAGGATCCTTGCACTCTTACATACATGTTATGGTGGTTTGGAGTTAGCAGTATGGTGGTGCACGTTACCTGCAGTACAGGTGCTCTTTCTTTTCCCGATCAATCTGTGTTTTTGTATCAGAGGAGGACATTGCAGCTGATGGAGGCTGTCCGCACAGAGTACACAATCTGATGCACACAGCAGCTGCGGAGCTTGAGTTTCCTCACTTGTGTGACAGTTCTGGAGGCGTCAGCGAGGATCCAGCCGCGTGCCGGAGGGAAGACGGCGCGGGACCTTCAGAGAGGCCGCTCGGCTTACCCCCTTTGTGTTGTGGCATAATGAGCGCCTCTGGAGTGCAGGAGATAAGGGATTAGTGATTCAGATGAGGGGGGATTATTGAGATGGAAGTCAGGCTCAGCCACACACGCTGCTGCGGCTCCTGCGCTCCCATATCGCTGCTCCAGTACGGCCAACAGAGCTTTACTGTCCTGACTGAGCAGAAAGGCCTTTACAATGATCAGGCTATTTGTAGAAGCTCTATAAGTCCAAGCCCTGCAGTGACCACTAATTCCAGGCTGCATGCCATAGATAAAGCCTGATTGCCAATACCAGTGCCAGGTCTAGAAAGGCCTCACAGGCACACTCCTGGAGTGCTTATTGCCCAAGGTAGCAAACATGGAAGAGGGGGTGGTTGCGTATGAAAGAAAAGGCTAAAAATGGAGAGCAGGCGTTTTTGTTTGGGGAAAAGTCAGCTGTTCTCAGCTGGCTGCCAGCTAAGAAGGATTATTCATCATGTGACAACACTGCCGGTTTTCCGCAGCCGCAAGTGTGACCCTTCCCTTAACCCCCTTCCCTTCAGTACCAGTGGTCTCTCCCCCCCCCCCCCCCCCCCCAAGGGCCACTGGGTACCAGAAGCTGGCACATAAAGATGAACCGTGCATCGCTACCGCCGTCCATGACGCACACCCGTTGCTGTAAGCCAATGGGAGTTGCTTACATTGATGACTGGATCAGGAGCCAATGATGTCGGCTTCTGACCGGCTCACAGGGCTCTGCTGTCATGCTGACTACAGGTCGAGGGAGCTGCGGCAGGGAGACTGTGATGGGAGCGTGTCACGGTGTTGATGTGAAATCTACGCCCTGGCAGGAATAAAAGCATCAAAACAAGGCGTAGTTTTCGATCACCGCCGTCCGGTGAAAGTGTACACAGAATGTGTATTCTTCATTCAGTATAGGCACACATGGGATATTTGGTGAATGACCTTAATTCTTTACAGGTCCTTTCGCTGCTACAGGTCCTTACCCACCTAGACCACCAGATACAGAAACTCCTTCTTTCCTCAAGCTGTGCAAATCCTTAACCTATGCCCCCCCATCCCCTCCCACCTTGATCTAGTGCCCCCACCCATGTTGGCAGCCGATACACCATTTCTGCGGTTTACTCTATCGATGTCCTTTGTGCTACCATTGTCTCTTTCTGTACCACAACTGTATGTCTATATTGTACTGCTGAGCTTGTCTATGCCAAAAACTAATTCCATGGCGAAAAAAATCTGATTCGCAAATGCTCTGCTTTTTAAATAACCTTCTGTTGCTTCCAAATAAGGTACAAGAGCTGCAGAGTCCCCCGCGTGCCAGCCAGGTGGTCCGGGACTGCGTCAAGGCCTGTCTGAACTCCACCTACGAGTACATCTTCAACAACTGCCATGAACTGTACAGCCGCGAGTACCAGACTGACCCGGTATGTCTCTGGCTTTCTTAAAGAACTACTGTGAACTTACAGTCCTAGTGCATCTTCCTTTTTTTATATGCATTTACTAATAAACGGTTAAAGTAAATTTAGCTTAATTCTGCAAAAAAGTGTCAAGTGTGTGCATTCCAATCAGCTTACCTGCTGCAGCAGATCAATGGTCCTCAGCTCTCCACAGCCTACAGCCTGATGTCCCTTTGCCTTCTCTCCCCTCGCTGGCAGTCTGACTGCAGTGACACATTTCATGTCACTGGTGGGATGCGTCTAAAAGCTATCTTGAAGTCCAGTGTTGGATCCTGTGCCCACACGAGTGCTTTGCTTCCAGTCTCATCCCTCCTTCAATGTGTAACATTATGTTTTGTGGTACTTATAGAAATAGGGATTGGTCTGGATATCTGATGTCCCACTCGAATATCAAGTTCCTCCAACTAGGAGTTTATATATGCTTTCTTGGTTTAGAAATACTTTGGTTTTATCCCCTCCTTCATAAATGTCCACATCCAATTCTGCGCCCCTGAAGAAGTAGCTGAATAGCTGCGAAACGTGTTAGGCTGTATATTGTATTGTTTTATTGGTGTGTTGATGGAACTGTAACTGCACTGATGTTAATATGCTTGACCTTTTATCTGTTATATTAAAAGTTACCTTTTACATACCTGGGTGACTCGCACTAGGCCTAAAAACCGCATACTTTTTTCTTTGATCTACTTTGATAAACATACCTCATAACAAGCCGGAAAACAAAAGAAACATAGTGTAACACTGTTTCAATAGTTTCTATCACACCACCGTGCACCAATACGTCCCAAGAAAATACACCAATGGAGTCTGTTGACAAACACCGTCTCCAGCAGACACCCAGGTATCACATTGCTAGATCGACCAAGAAACAGATCTCTAACGAGAGTCCAGTTGCCTGCCCTTACGTTTAGTGCCCTGCCGCCCCCCCCCCCCCCCCCCCCCCCCCGGTGCCTGTGCAATGTAAAATCTCACACGTCCCACTGCCGCAACTTCCTGCCTCCTTCACTGTCACCCCTGAGCAGGGGCGTAGCAATAGGGGGTGCAGAGGTAGCGACCGCATCGGGGCCCTTGGGCAAGAGGGGCTCCGAAGGGCCCTCCCTCAACTGCAGTATTAGCTCTCTATTGGTCCTATGCTCATAATAATCACTTCTATAGATACTTTGAATAGTGGTAATCATTAACAAACTGTTCCCCATCCCCTTCTTGCACCTCTGACACTGTAGTTGCCATTGGCAGGTTTTGGTGCGCCGTATTAATGGTTATGTATAGAGTGCTTGGGGGGCCCCATTCTAAACTTGCATCGGGGCCCACAACTCCTTAGCTACGCCACTGCCCCTGAGCAGCACCACATGACATCACACACACCTGTGCCTAGTGCCACGTGAGGGTGACAGCGGAGGAATCGAAGTAGCAATAGCGGGACAGGTGAGTGCAGTTACTGTCACGCACCCACCCGATTGTGATATTTACAGCATGTCCGATTGATGCCTTTAACCGATTTAGGACCAAAATCACTTAAATCATCGATCGGACGGACATGTTGCAGTACCAGTTTTCATCTGATTCGATAAAACTATTGAATCTCAAAGAGATGCAAGTTCTTCTGAGTTGATGCAAATTTTTATGCAATATATGCAGTTTGAAAATAAACCAATCAATTTAAACCCAGGTTGGTCCTTTTTCAAGATGCATATATTTGCATAAAATTTGCATCAACTTGGAAGAATTTGCCTCTTTTTGATCATCCCTACATGTGACTAGTATGGTTGAAGGTCTGAGAAGCGACGGTGACTTATTTCTCCTCCTCCAGAACAAGAAGCAGGATCTCCCTCCTGAGGAGCAAGGCCCGTGTATAAAGAACCTGGACTTCTGGCCCAAGCTCATCACCCTGATTGTATCAATCATCGAGGAAGACAAGAACGCCTACACGCCCGTATTAAACCAGTAAGCAGCCCCGGCCGCTGTCCTGCGTGTCTGCACCATCGTGTCGTCTCTTCTTCTAACCCTTCTGTGCTTTGTAGAGAGGTCATCTCCTGTCAGTCTGTCTTCCTCTCTGCTTTGTCTCTTGTTGTATGAGTGACGTCGGCCAATCTTCCTGAGCAGCCAGGGTGAGTGAGGGGGAAACGTTGCTTGCCTGCCACCCGAGTGTCGGGGCGTTGCATGCACACCCGTATGGAGTGCGGGAGCAGGTTTGAAGTGGAACTGGGAGATCTGGGTGTTGTCAGATAAGGTGCAGTTCATCTATGATATTCATTCTATTAGTGTGTGGCTTCTTCTAGTATGGCAGCCTAGGCCAGTAAGCTAAGAACTACACAGTGGAAGGAGATTTGGGGGGGGGGGGGGGTTGACAGGAAGCCTACTGCCCCCAGATTTCCCTTAATTGCCAATATTAACATGGGCAGCTACAGAGAAGACACACAACATTTATATTGGGCTTTTCTCCTGGAGGACTCAAAGCGCCAGAGCTGCAGCCACTAGGAGCGTGTTCTATAGGGAGTAGCAGTGTTAGGGGGGCTTGTCCAAGGTCTCCTACTGAATAGGTGCTGGCTTACTGAACAGGAAGAGCTGGTACTTGAACCCAAGTCTCCCGTGCCAGAGGCAGAGCTCTGAACCATTACACTATCCAGCCAGCAAGCCGTAGGATGCCTAAACTTTTTTGATGCCCAATATTTTTTGTGTACAGTGGTTAAAGGAATGGTTATCAGGAGGTTTGTGTCAGGTACGGTTAGGGTTAGGCTTCGGTGGGCAGGTCAGTTAGGCATCCGTTGGGGGTCAGGGTTAGACATTGGTGGGAGGATCAGTTCGGGTTGG